>NC_082355.1:17947500-18315000 GCF_027477595.1 Haemorhous mexicanus | reverse complement strand
CCTAACCCTAACCCTAACCCTAACCCTAACCCTAACCCTAACCCTAACCCTAACCCTAACCCTAACCCTAACCCTAACCCTAACCCTAACCCTAACCCTAACCCTAACCCTAACCCTAACCCTAACCCTAACCCTAACCCTAACCCTAACCCTAACCCTAACCCTAACCCTAACCCTAACCCTAACCCTAACCCTAACCCTAACCCTAACCCTAACCCTAACCCTAACCCTAACCCTAACCCTAACCCTAACCCTAACCCTAACCCTAACCCTAACCCTAACCCTAACCCTAACCCTAACCCTAACCCTAACCCTAACCCTAACCCTAACCCTAACCCTAACCCTAACCCTAACCCTAACCCTAACCCTAACCCTAACCCTAACCCTAACCCTAACCCTAACCCTAACCCTAACCCTAACCCTAACCCTAACCCTAACCCTAACCCTAACCCTAACCCTAACCCTAACCCTAACCCTAACCCTAACCCTAACCCTAACCCTAACCCTAACCCTAACCCTAACCCTAACCCTAACCCTAACCCTAACCCTAACCCTAACCCTAACCCTAACCCTAACCCTAACCCTAACCCTAACCCTAACCCTAACCCTAACCCTAACCCTAACCCTAACCCTAACCCTAACCCTAACCCTAACCCTAACCCTAACCCTAACCCTAACCCTAACCCTAACCCTAACCCTAACCCTAACCCTAACCCTAACCCTAACCCTAACCCTAACCCTAACCCTAACCCTAACCCTAACCCTAACCCTAACCCTAACCCTAACCCTAACCCTAACCCTAACCCTAACCCTAACCCTAACCCTAACCCTAACCCTAACCCTAACCCTAACCCTAACCCTAACCCTAACCCTAACCCTAACCCTAACCCTAACCCTAACCCTAACCCTAACCCTAACCCTAACCCTAACCCTAACCCTAACCCTAACCCTAACCCTAACCCTAACCCTAACCCTAACCCTAACCCTAACCCTAACCCTAACCCTAACCCTAACCCTAACCCTAACCCTAACCCTAACCCTAACCCTAACCCTAACCCTAACCCTAACCCTAACCCTAACCCTAACCCTAACCCTAACCCTAACCCTAACCCTAACCCTAACCCTAACCCTAACCCTAACCCTAACCCTAACCCTAACCCTAACCCTAACCCTAACCCTAACCCTAACCCTAACCCTAACCCTAACCCTAACCCTAACCCTAACCCTAACCCTAACCCTAACCCTAACCCTAACCCTAACCCTAACCCTAACCCTAACCCTAACCCTAACCCTAACCCTAACCCTAACCCTAACCCTAACCCTAACCCTAACCCTAACCCTAACCCTAACCCTAACCCTAACCCTAACCCTAACCCTAACCCTAACCCTAACCCTAACCCTAACCCTAACCCTAACCCTAACCCTAACCCTAACCCTAACCCTAACCCTAACCCTAACCCTAACCCTAACCCTAACCCTAACCCTAACCCTAACCCTAACCCTAACCCTAACCCTAACCCTAACCCTAACCCTAACCCTAACCCTAACCCTAACCCTAACCCTAACCCTAACCCTAACCCTAACCCTAACCCTAACCCTAACCCTAACCCTAACCCTAACCCTAACCCTAACCCTAACCCTAACCCTAACCCTAACCCTAACCCTAACCCTAACCCTAACCCTAACCCTAACCCTAACCCTAACCCTAACCCTAACCCTAACCCTAACCCTAACCCTAACCCTAACCCTAACCCTAACCCTAACCCTAACCCTAACCCTAACCCTAACCCTAACCCTAACCCTAACCCTAACCCTAACCCTAACCCTAACCCTAACCCTAACCCTAACCCTAACCCTAACCCTAACCCTAACCCTAACCCTAACCCTAACCCTAACCCTAACCCTAACCCTAACCCTAACCCTAACCCTAACCCTAACCCTAACCCTAACCCTAACCCTAACCCTAACCCTAACCCTAACCCTAACCCTAACCCTAACCCTAACCCTAACGTGCACCCTAACCCTAACGTGCACCCTAACCCTAACGTGCACCCTAACCCTAACGTGCACCCTAACCCTAACCCTAACGTGCACCCTAACCCTAACGTGCACCCTAACCCTAACGTGCACCCTAACCCTAACGTGCACCCTAACCCTGACATGTGCATATTACTCCTGCATGTAGCTCTAAGTGTACACCCTAACCCCTGGCAACTGTGGGGTGGGTGCTTGGGACTGGTGTTTGGGGCCTGGGCTTGGGTCCTGGCATCTGGGGCCTTGGCCCCAGCTGTACCCACCAGTCATGGTGTGTGGGTGTGGTTTTGTGTGTGGGCTTGTGGTCTTACCTGTAGGCCTTCAAATTGTACGCTGTAATGTCTTTGAAACCGTTAAAATCGTTGTGGATAGGTGTCTCTCTCTAATTTCCGGGTGGCATCCAACATGGCGGCGCCCATGCCGTCACGTGGTGCCGGAAGAAGATGGCGGCGCCCATGCCGCCACGTGGTGCCGGAAGAAGATGGCGGCGCCCGTGCCGGAAGAAGATGGCGGCGCCCGTGCCGGAAGAAGATGGCGGCGCCCATGCCGGAAGAACATGGCGGCGCCCGTGCCGGAAGAACATGGCGGCGCCCGTGCCGGAAGAACATGGCGGCGCCCGTGCCGGAAGAACATGGCGGCGCCCATGCCATCACGTGGTGCCGGAAGAAGATGGCGGCGCCCGTGCCGGAAGAAGATGGCGGCGCCCATGCCGTCACGTGGTGCCGGAAGAAGATGGCGGCGCCCGTGCCGGAAGAAGATGGCGGCGCCCGTGCCGGAAGAAGATGGCGGCGCCCGTGCCGGAAGAAGATGGCGGCGCCCGTGCCGGAAGAAGATGGCGGCGCCCGTGCCGGAAGAAGATGGCGGCGCCCATGCCGTCACGTGGTGCCGGAAGAAGATGGCGGCGCCCGTGCCGGAAGAAGATGGCGGCGCCCGTCCCGGAAGAAGATGGCGGCGCCCGTGACGGAAGAAGATGGCGGCGCCCGTGCCGGAAGAAGATGGCGGCGCCCATGCCGTCACGTGGTGCCGGAAGAATATGGCGGCGCCCGTGCCGGAAGAAGATGGCGGCGCCCATGCCGTCACGTGGTGCCGGAGGAATATGGCGGCGCCCGTGCCGGAAGAAGATGGCGGCGCCCATGCCGTCACGTGGTGCCGGAAGAAGATGGCGGCGCCCATGCCGTCACGTGGTGCCGGAAGAAGATGGCGGCGCCCATGCTGTCACGTGGTGCCGGAAGAATATGGCGGCGCCCCTGCCGGAAGAAGATGGCGGCGCCCATGCCGTCACGTGGTGCCGGAAGAAGATGGCGGCGCCCATGCCGTCACGTGGTGCCGGAAGAAGATGGCGGCGCCCGTGCCGGAAGAAGATGGCGGCGCCCGTGCCGGAAGAAGATGGCGGCGCCCGTGCCGGAAGAAGATGGCGGCGCCCGTGCCGGAAGAAGATGGCGGCGCCCGTGCCGGAAGAAGATGGCGGCGCCCATGCCGTCACGTGGTGCCGGAAGAAGATGGCGGCGCCCATGCCGGCACGTGGTGCCGGAAGAAGATGGCGGCGCCCATGCCGGCACGTGGTGCCGGAGCAAAATGGCGGCGTTCGGGACCGGGGTTTTTTTTTTCGCTTTTCGGCGCTTTTTTGCTGGCCTGGCTCCGGTTCCCGGTGCTGGTTGGGGTGTTGCGGTACTCTCGTGCGGCCTGGAGTTGCGGGGGTTTGTTTTTTTGGGCGTGGGGGCCCTCACGTTGTGCCGGAGCAAAATGGCGGCGCCCATGCCGTCACGTGGTGCCGGAAGAAGATGGCGGCGCCCGTGCCGGAAGAAGATGGCGGCGCCCGTGCCGGAAGAAGATGGCGGCGCCCGTGCCGGAAGAAGATGGCGGCGCCCGTGCCGTCACGTGGTGCCGGAAGAAGATGGCGGCGCCCGTGCCGGAAGAAGATGGCGGCGCCCATGCCGTCACGTGGTGCCGGAAGAAGATGGCGGCGCCCGTGCCGGAAGAAGATGGCGGCGCCCATGCCGTCACGTGGTGCCGGAAGAAGATGGCGGCGCCCGTGCCGGAAGAAGATGGCGGCGCCCATGCCGTCACGTGGTGCCGGAGCAAAATGGCGGCGCCCCTGCGGTCACGTGGTGCCGGAGCAAAATGGCGGCGTTCGGGACCGGGGTTTTTTTTTTGCTTTTCGGCGCTTTTTTGCTGGACTGGCTCCGGTTCCCGGTGCTGGTTGGGGTGTTGCGGTACTCTCGTACGGCCTGGGGTTGCGGGGGTTTGTTTTTTTGGGCGTGCGGGCCCTCACGTGGTGCCGGAGCAAAATGGCGGCGCCCATGCCGTCACGTGATCGGTCACGAGGACGGCGGCGTTCGGGGTTGGGGTTTTTTTTTTCGCTTTTCGGCGCTTTTTTGCTGGACTGGCTACGGTTCCCGGTGCTGGTTGGGGTGTTGTGGTACTGTCGTGCGGCCTGGGGTTGCGGGGGTTTGTTTTTTTGGGCGTGCGGTTTGTGTCGGGATTTTGGTCGGGCATCTGCCCGGTCATCTGCGTCTTGGGGGTCCTTTCTGGGGGCGTGTCGCTCTGCTGACGTCACCGTCGCTGTTGTGTGTGTGGTGCGCCGAGCGCGTCGGCAGGTGGCGCTGTTCCTGCGCGTCGCTATGTGTTACGGCACCGGGCGCTGTGTGCGCAGCGCGTTCTGTCGGGCAGCAGCGGCCCGTGCTTGGGCTCACAGGGGGCTGTGTCTGGGGTGGGGTTTGGCGTTAGGGGATGGTGGTTATTGTGGACTGGTACCAGGTGGGGTATGGATTATGGGTACCTATAGGGTATATAGGTAAAAAGAATAAAAACTATATGTCTGGTGCAGCAGTAGAAAATTTCAGGCTCCCCGGGAGTAAAAGGGTGTCTTTTTTTTTTTTTATATATTTTTTCTTTTATTCCCGGGGAGCCTGAAATTTTCTACTGCTGCATTTGTAATCTAAAGCTAGAAAGGAAGACAAAACTTAGAGAAGGGAGAGAGAGAAAAGGAAAGAGAGAGAGGGACAAGAGAGAAAAGAACAGAGAGAGAGGAGAGGAGAGAGAGGAGAGGGAAAAGAACAGAGAGAGAGAGGAGAGGGAAAAGAACAGAGAGAGAAGAGGGAAAAGAACAGAGAGAGAGAGGAGAGGGAAAAGAACAGAGAGAGAGAAGGGAGAAATGAACAGAGAGAGAGAGAGAGGAGAGGGAAAAGAACAGAGAGAGAGAGAGAGGAGAGGGAAAAGAACAGAGAGAGAGAGAGAGGAGAGGGAAAAGAACAGAGAGAGAAGGGAGAAATGAACAGAGAGAGAGAGGAGAGAGAAAAGAACAGAGAGAGAGAGGAGAGAGAAAAGAACAGAGAGAGAGAGGAGAGGGAAAAGAACACAAAGAGGTAGAAAAGAAAGGTAGAGAGGGAGGGAGGTAGAGAGAGAGAGAAGAGGTAGAGAGAGAGAAAACAGAGGTAGAGAGAGAATAGAGAAAAGAAAAGCGTGAGTAAAAGAGAGGGAGAGAGAAAAAAGATTGAAGGAAGGGAGGAGAAGGAAAAGAAAGAGGAGAGGGAGAAACTAAAGGAGAGGAGTTAGGAGTTAGAATGAAAATAAAAAGGAAAGGGAGAGAATGAAGGAGAAGAGGAGTTAGAAGGGAAAGTGGTTAGGGTTAGAGTTGAAGTGAAGACTTGGGCTAGGGTGAAAAACAAAAAGAGTACGAGCAAAAAAGACAAACCGAGTAAAAAGAGAACACGGAGCGGAAAAGAAGGGAGAACAGTTAAGGTTTAGAGGGAAGAGAAATAAGGTGCAAATTATAGACAACAGACAGAAAAATGAATACAGTCAGAGACAAATAGGGAAATGGACAAACAGAAGAAAGAAAGCATATGGAAACAGTTACAGAGGCAGAGGCACAGAGCTAAAAAGGGTGAGAAACAGAAACAAAAGGTTAGAGACAGATGGAAATTAAATCAAGTCAGAAATAGAAAAGTGAAGTGAGGAGCAAAAGGAAGAAATACAGTGGAAAAGAAAAAGACAAAACCACACCGAAAGGAGGGAGGGGCCAGGGTGGGGGTAGGGGTTGTCTTTATTAGGGTTGATTCAACTTTATTAACTGAATATTTTTATTTACACTTCAGCAAAATACATGGAAACGGTCTATACAAATGCAAGCACAGATACAATCTATAGACACACTGGTAAAAGTCTAATTTACATACAGAGCAATACGGGGAAATGCAGCAGCTGATGCCAAGACAAGCAATACAGAGCAATACAGAGCAATACAGAGCAATACAGAGCAATACAGAGCAATACAGAGCAATACAGAGCAATACAGAGCAATACAGAGCAATACAGAGCAATACAGAGCAATACAGAGCAATACAGAGCAATACAGAGCAATACAGAGCAATACAGAGCAATACAGAGCAATACAGAGCAATACACTATGATAACCTTTTTCATATTTTCATTACAGGTTGATTTATTGTTACAGGAAACCCAAAACAACAAAAGCACATTGAAAACAATGCTCATCTACCATTAACACCCCCTTCCAACACAAAATCACCATCACTCTGAGCACAACTGCTAAATTACACACTGGCAATTTTTGGTCCTCAGGAACACGGTTCCCGGGAGCCTCCAAAAAATCCTCCTGCCTGACGAAACCCCCGGTCCCTGGACGGTCCGCGCCCAAACTTTGGCGATGAACGTCGCCTCGCAGACCGGCCGGGACCGAGGAAAAAAAAACCCAGCCGGGGGGGGAAAAAAAAAAAAACCCCCCGGCTGGGGATTTTTTATTCTAAATTTAAAAATGAGTTGAAAAACCTGAAAGGCAAAAGCCATACAAGGTGTTAGAAACCTTCAACACACACGCTTCCTTCAGCTTACACACAAACCCACCCTCGCTCACACCTCAACAGCTCTGCTAACCCCTGGCACTCATTCACAGCACTCCTCGGGAACACGGTTCCCGGGAGCCTCCAAAAAATCCTCCTGCCTGACGAAAACCCCGGTCCCTGGACGGTCCGCGCCCAAACTTTGGCGATGAACGTCGCCTCGCAGACCGGCCGGGACCGAGGAAAAAAAAACCCAGCCGGGGGGAAAAAAAAAAAAACCCCCCGGCTGGGGATTTTTTATTCTAAATTTAAAAATGAGTTGAAAAACCTGAAAGGCAAAAGCCATACAAGGTGTTAGAAACCTTCAACACACACGCTTCCTTCAGCTTACACACAAACCCACCCTCGCTCACACCTCAACAGCTCTGCTAACCCCTGGCACTCATTCACAGCACTCCTCGGGAACACGGTTCCCGGGAGCCTCCAAAAAATCCTCCTGCCTGACGAAAACCCCGGTCCCTGGACGGTCCGCGCCCAAACTTTGGCGATGAACGTCGCCTCGCAGACCGGCCGGGACCGAGGAAAAAAAAACCCAGCCGGGGGGAAAAAAAAAAAAACCCCCCGGCTGGGGATTTTTTATTCTAAATTTAAAAATGAGTTGAAAAACCTGAAAGGCAAAAGCCATACAAGGTGTTAGAAACCTTCAACACACACACACGCTTCCTTCAGCTTACACACAAACCCACGCTCACTCACACGTTAAATCCCTCTGCTAACCCCCGACACTCATTCGTAGCGCTCTTCAGGAACATGGTTCCCAGGAGCCTCCAAAAAACAATCCTCCTGCCTGACAAAAACCCCGGCCCCTGGACGGTCCGCGCCCAAACTCTGGCGATGAACGTCGCCTCGCGGACCGACCGGGACCGAGGAAAAAAAAACCCAGCCGGGGGGGAAAAAAAAAAAACCCCCCGGCTGGGGATTTTTTATTCTAAATTTAAAAATGAGTTGAAAAACCTGAAAAGCAAAAGGTCATACACACAAGGTTAGTTCCGGTCAGCATGCGCTCACACGTGCAGAGACGAGCAGACACAGACAGCCACGTGCTCTCACACGCTTCTGACTTGGATGCTCACTGCGGCCCTTACTTGAAACGCTGGAGAACATGCTTCGACGCATCTTCTGGCTGCTGCTCCTTGATGTCAAATGGTAGATTCTGGGGAGAAATCGGTAGCCTCGGGGACCTGCGAGACGAGAGGAAGTGGTCAACAGGGGGCTGACAACTAGGACTTGTCCCCGCTCCGGACCAATAAAATTTCTACCCAAAATCCCATAGAAGACAGATGAGCGGTAAAGTTTTTTTAACTGTTCTACCTAGCTGTGACTAAGTGCCAGGGCAGGGCAGCTCCAATCGTAACAGGTACAAAATAAGTAAACACGATATAAGCCGACGCATACAGTGCAAGCGTACATATGGTGTAAGTACAGACACTAAGTACATACACTATAAGCCAACGTAATTACAGACAATGTAGGCCAACGTAGGTACATACAAGTACATACACTATAAGCCAACGTAATTACAGACAATGTAGGCCAACGTAGGTACATACAAGTACATACACTATAAGCCAACGTAATTACAGACAATATAAGCCAACATAGGTACAGACACTATAAGTACATACACTATAAGCCAACATAGGTACAGACACTATAAGTACATACACTATAAGCCAACATAGGTACAGACACTATAAGTACATACACTATAAGCCAACATAGGTACAGACACTATAAGTACATACACTATAAGCCAACATAGGTACAGACACTATAAGTACATACACTATAAGCCAACACAGGTACAGACACTATAGGTACAGACACTATAAGCCAACACAGGTACAGCCAACATAGGTACAGACACTATAAGCCAACACAGGTACAGACACTATAAGTACAGACACTATAAGTACAGACACTATAAGTACAGACACTATAAGTACAGACACTATAAGTACAGACACTATAAGTACAGACACTATAAGTACAGACACTATAAGTACAGACACTATAAGCCAACATAGGTACAGCCAACATAGGTACAGACACTATAAGTACAGACACTATAAGCCAACATAGGTACAGCCAACATAGGTACAGACACTATAAGTACATACACTATAAGCCAACATAGGTACAGCCAACATAGGTACAGACACTATAAGTACATACACTATAAGCCAACATAGGTACAGCCAACATAGGTACAGACACTATAAGCCAACACAGGTACAGACACTATAAGTACAGACACTATAAGCCAACATAGGTACATGCCAACATAGGTACAGACACTGTAAGTACAGACACTATAAGCCAACATAGGTACAGACACTGTAAGTACAGACACTATAAGCCAACATAGGTACAGCCAACATAGGTACAGACACTATAAGTACATACACTATAAGCCAACATAGGTACAGCCAACATAGGTACAGACACTATAAGCCAACACAGGTACAGACACTATAAGTACAGACACTATAAGCCAACACAGGTACAGCCAACACAGGTACAGCCACTATAAGTACAGACACTATAAGCCAACATAGGTACAGCCACTATAAGTACAGACACTATAAGCCAACATAGGTACAGACACTATAAGTACAGACACTATAAGCCAACATAGGTACAGCCAACATAGGTACAGACACTATAAGCCAACATAGGTACAGCCAACATAGGTACAGACACTATAAGTACAGACACTGTAAGCCAACATAGGTACAGACACTATAGGTACAGACACTATAAGCCAACATAGGTACAGACACTATAGGTACAGACACTATAAGCCAACATAGGTACAGACACTATAGGTACAGACACTATAAGCCAACATAGGTACAGACACTATAGGTACAGACACTATAGGTACAGACACTATAAGCCAACATAGGTACAGACACTATAGGTACAGACACTATAAGCCAACATAGGTACAGACACTATAGGTACAGACACTATAAGCCAACATAGGTACAGACACTATAAGTACAGACACTATAAGCCAACATAGGTACAGACACTATAAGTACAGACACTATAAGCCAACATAGGTACAGACACTATAGGTACAGACACTATAGGTACAGACACTATAGGTACAGACACTATAGGTACAGACACTATAGGTACAGACACTATAAGCCAACATAGGTACAGACACTATAAGTACAGACACTATAAGCCAACATAGGTACAGACACTATAAGTACAGACACTATAAGCCAACATAGGTACAGACACTATAAGTACAGACACTATAAGCCAACATAGGTACAGACACTATAAGTACAGACACTATAAGCCAACATAGGTACAGACACTATAAGTACAGACACTATAAGCCAACATAGGTACAGACACTATAAGTACAGACACTATAAGCCAACATAGGTACAGCCAACATAGGTACAGACACTATAAGTACATACACTATAAGCCAACATAGGTACAGCCAACATAGGTACAGACACTATAAGCCAACACAGGTACAGACACTATAAGTACAGACACTATAAGCCAACATAGGTACAGCCAACATAGGTACAGACACTATAAGCCAGCATAGGTACAGACACTATAAGCCAACATAGGTACAGACACTATAAGTACAGACACTATAAGCCAACATAGGTACAGACACTATAAGCCAACATAGGGACAGCCAACATAGGTACAGACACTATAAGCCAACATAGGGACAGCCAACATAGGTACAGACACTATAAGCCAACATAGGTACAGACACTAAAGGTACAGACACTACAAGCCAACATAATTACAGACAATATAAGCCAACATAGGTACAGACAATATAAGTACATACACTACAAGCCAACATAATTACAGACAATATAAGCCAACATAGGTATAGACAATATAAGTACATACACTACAAGCCAACATAATTACAGACAATATAAGCCAACATAGGTACAGACAATATAAGCCAACATAGGTACAGACAATATAAGTACATACACTATAAGCCAACATAGGTACAGACAATATAGAGTACATACACTATAAGCCAAAAAAATTACAGACAATATAGAGTACATACAATATAAGCCAACGCAGGTAGATACAGTATAAGTACACAGAGTATAAGCCAACACAGGTAGATAAGGTATAAGCCAGGACTTGACATAACTCTCTGAAAGATTAATTCTTGAGCCCTATACCCTTTGAGAAGATGGAAACTACAGAACTACTGCAGTCACATGAAAAGGGTGTAAGACACTCCCTCTAAAAGTCCAAGAGAATGGCATGGAAGAAAAGGCACTACCAAAGCCGGTAGTGAGAAGGAAGATGGATGAGGACATCTTGTGTAATCCTTCCTGTCTCAAAGAGTAAAGATGTAAAGATGGCGGAATAAGTGAAGGAATGTGTGTAAAATACGGCTGATATGGCACAAAATAGTGCCCGTAAAGAGTTGAGATGGAACAAAGGCCTATGACGTGGAAGACAGTGGACACGGATGACATAACACAGACACGGATGACATAACACAGACACGGATGACATAACACAGACGAGACGAGTGGAAACCGCCTGGCGCTTTCACCTTATGGACCCGAGATTCCTAGCGCAAGATGAGCCGGGGGCTGATGATGCCAAAGGAAGGAAAGCCCTATAACGATAGGATGTAATGATGAAATGTAACTCGTTAAAAGAAGTTAGTGCCAAAGCAGTTAAGAGGATGCTCGAGAGGCTCGGTGGGCCTAGAGAAGGAAGCGGAGACCGCCGGTTGACGGTGGCCGTAGCTCCGGACCTGAAGGCGAGCTCCTCGGGTGAAAGATCTGTGACGATGTCGAGTTGAAGAAGGCTGATGACTCTGTTTATGACAATGTGGAGAGGGGTCGGAACTGCCCTGCCCGGCAAAGGCTCTGGTGAGGCTGAGGAGAAACCCTCTCCCTTTACTTCCAGAGAGCTTGTCCCACTACAGACCTCTGTGCTAAGCTGACATCAAATTGCCCCCTGTGATAGTAAAGGTTTTTCCCCTTCTCCCAACTACTGGCCCCGACACTTAGCTTTTGGAAAACGGGCGGACGAATTCCATCGTCGGTTGGACGTGGACGTCGAGACGTTCTCCGCGTGTGCTTCGGTGCTGCCGTTTGCAAACTTTGGCTACGAATCTCCACGGGGTGCCTAAGACAAAACAGAAAAGGTGACTATTGCCCTCAAAAGGAGTAATCCCCAGGACTCCTCCCCACCGCTGCCCCAGATCACCTCAAATCTTGATTTGACTCCGGAAGCTGCCCAGAAGACGCCTGCAAAAAGAGAAGGTACACGCTTAGCATGCTGCTGCTTAAAACTCACCTATGAGTCACCCCGCCTAAACACCGACTCACCTGCTCTCGTCTGTTCCTTGGCATGCCTAGGGCAGCGACAGCACCTGCAAAGAAACGAAGCAGAAAAGCATGCTGAGATACTGTGAAAACCCAACCTCCCTAATCTGACGAGTATGCCACACCGATACCTTAAGCTTACACCCACCTGGCATGGGCGTGCTTGGCCATGATAGATAGCAAGTGGACCACCTAAAAAAAAAAAATTGTAGAAACTTAGAGCCACTCCAGAAACTGAGACCTCAGCAATAACAACTGCCTCTGTACTCTACTCAACGCTCACCTTGCCCACTCAGCCTTGACTGCTGCGCCCTGCCTTGACTTCCTGAAAGGAAAGACAAAGAACAGGGCTGTAACAGAGTCACCACTTATGCTTCCCCTGCAGGCACAAGCAGTGACTGACCTGCTCGGGGGAAACGCCTCACCCGGGATGGGGTGCTCTGCCATGGATTTTATCCTTCTGCATCTGAAAAAAAAGTTAGGACAAAAGTCAAACTGTTGCAGGATAAATTAAGAGCGCCAGATATCTTGTGTCTGTCTACAAATCCCATCTAGAGTCCAACAACACCCCACATTACAAACTTCAAGGCCCCAGGACTTCTCCTACTGCACCAGGCTGTGCGGCAGGGCAGAGCGGCTCCGACACAAATATGTGCAGACACCCGTGACACGGGACGGGACGTGACAAACAAGGGGGACACGACACAGACAGACATCTCTTGGCAAGGGAAATGACTGCAAGGACCGAGAGAATGCAAAATGAGATGACCGAGGTGGGACCGATGGAGAGCTGATGAGGCTCAGAGAACACTGGAGGAAGAAAATGCTAACTGAATGATTTATTCCAAGAACCGCAAAGACGGACGCCCGAGAATCCTACGGTCACAATCCTCTGCCTAACCTCGCATTCTGACAAGTCCTAACCTGCCATAATGGATCTTTGTGGGGCGCAGCTGTCCGTACAGCTCAGAACAAGACCTGAGAAGACATCTGACTGGATGCTTCTAAAGAGACATGCGAGTCTGATGGCAGTCTGAGCTCCCAAGTCAGAAGTTCTAAGGCATCGGTGCCAGAATAAAGAACGCAGATCACAGATGCCAAGAGTGGTTTCTGATTGGCCCCTCAAAGGCCTGAGGTAAAAGACATGACATATACAAACAACACAGAATGCACGCTAGACAAGTGACACGACACACACCGGGACTGCTCTGCCCTGTGCACCTCGGCACTGTGATCAAAAGCGATACTTTCCCTTTACAGGGCCTAAGGAGGCATTATTTGGACATCCCCATCTCCAAAGCCGAATCAAAATCCCCTCCCCGTGAGTTGTGACCCAGACGCCGCTTTCATCCCCTCTGTGGGTCGTAGCCCTCTACTTATCTCTCGGACAGGTGGGCGTGCCGATCCGTGCTGGGTGGAAAGAAGGCGGACCCGCTATCTGGGAAGTCCCTGCTGACACCGGGCTGTCGTCTCTTAGTCTGCCAGGAGAAAGGAAACCAAACGTGAGCGCACAACCTTAGCAGCACAGCGGCCAAACGTGACAATTTTCCTACTCACCGTTCTCCTGAGAATGCCCGGCTCCTCGGGCCGCACGCTTCAGGCCTGCTCGGCGGCTGACGCCGTTGTCGCAGGGTGCACCTGGGTTAAAGTGGAGACAAGGTGATCTGGCATTGCTGAGACCTGAGCGGAGCCTCCCTCCTCCTCCCTGCCTCCTCGACTCACCGCAACTCCTCGGCCGTTCCTGAGGGCTGCCAGGATGGGACCATGAAATAGAAAAGTTGAAGGCTTCATCATCACAGACTCCTGTAACACTTCCACGGGGCTCACATTTGCAGGAAACCAGGTGCATCGGCCGGTGGGTGACGTGGGCTGGATGTACGCCGAGTCGATTGCCTAAAGTGCACAAACGAGAACGAATGCTTAGAGCTGCACCGGAACATGAGACCTCAGCAATAACTGCTTCTGTACACTACTCAATGCTCACCTTGCCCACTTGGCCTTGACTGCTGCTCTCTGCCTTGACTTCCTAAAAAGAAAGAACACTGCTATAACAGAGTCACCATTTACACTTCTGCTGCAGAGACAAACAGTGACTGACTTGCTCAGGGGACCCCCTCACCCAGGGTAGGGCCCTCTGGCACGGATTTGATCCATCTGGATCTGAAAAAAAGTTAGGGCAACAGTCAAACTGTTGCAGGATAACTTAACTTGCAGAGCTCCAGGCATCTTGTGCCCATCTACAAATCCCATCTAGAGTCCAACAACACCCTACATTACAAACTTCAAGGCCCCAGGACTTCTCCTACAGCACCAGGCTGTGCGGCAGGGCAGAGCGGCTCCGACACAAATGCATGCAGACACCCGTGACACGGGACAGGACGTGACAAACAAGGGGGACACAACACAGACAGAAATCTCTTGGCAAGGGAAATGACTGCAAGGACCGAGAGAATGCAAAATGAGATGACCGAGGTGGGACCGATGGAGAGCTGATGAGGCTCAGAGAGGCCTGGAGGAAGAAGATGCTAACTGAATGATTTATTCCAAGAACCGCAAAGATGGACGCCCGGGAATCCTACGGTCACAATCCTCTGCCTAACCTCGCATTCTGACAAGCCCTAACCTGCCATAATGGATCTTTGTGGGGCGCAGCTGTCCATACAGCTCGGAACAAGACCTGAGAAGACACCTGACTGGATGCTTCTAAAGAGACATGCGAGTCTGATGGCAGTCTGAGCTCCCAAGTCAGAAGTTCTAAGGCATTGGTGCCAGAATAAAGAACGCAGATCACAGATGCCAAGAATGGTTTCTGATCGGCCCCTCAAAGGCCTGAGGTAAAAGACATGACATATACAAACAACACAGAATGCACGCTAGACAAGTGACACGACACACACCGGGACTGCTCTGCCCTGTGCACCTCGGCACTGTGATCAAAAGCGACACTTTCCCTTTACAGGGCCTAAGGGGGCTCTGCGTGGACATCCCCATCTCCAAAGCCAAATCAAAATCCCCTCCCCGTGAGTTTTGACCCAGACGCCGCTTTCATCCCCTCTGTGGGTCGTAGCCCTCTACTTATCTCTCGGACAGGTGGGCGTGCCGATCCGTGCTGGGTGGAAAGAAGGCGGACCCGCTATCTGGGAAGTCCCTGCTGACACCGGGCTGTTGTCTCTTAGTCTGCCAGGAGAAAGGAAACCAAACATGAGCGCAAAATCTTAGCGGCACAGCGGCCAAAACGTGACAATTTTCCCACTCACCGTTCTCCTGAGAATGCCCGGCTCCTCGGGCCGCACGCTTCAGGCCTGCTCGGCGGCTGACGCCGTTGTCGCAGGGTGCACCTGGGTTAAAGTGGAGACAAGGTGATCTGGCATTGCTGAGACCTGAGTAGAGCCTCCCTCCTCCTCCCTGCCTCCTCGACTCACCGCAACACCTCGGCCGTTCCTGAGGGCTGCCAGGATGGGACCATGAAATAGAAAAGTTGAAGGCTTCATCACAGACTCCTGTAACACTTCCACGGGGCTCACATTTGCAGGAAACCAGGTGCATCGGCCGGTGGGTGATGGGGGCTGGATGTACGCCGAGTCGATTGCCTAAAGTGCACAAACGAGAACGAATGCTTAGAGCTGCACCGGAACGTGAGACTTGAGCAATAACAACTGCTCCTGTACACTGCTCAATGCTCACCTTGCCCACTTGGCCTTGACTGCTGCTCTCTGCCTTGACTTCCTAAAAAGAAAGACAAAGAACAGTGCTGTAACAGTCACCATTTACACTTCTGCTGCAGAGACAAACGGTGAGTGACTGACCTGCTCAGGAGGATGCCCACACCCAGGATAGGGCCCTCTGGGACAGATTTGATCCATATGAATCTGAAAAAAAGTTAGGACAAAAGTCAAAGGGCTGCAGGATAACTTAACTCACAGAGCTCCAGGCATCTTGTGCCCATCTAGAGTCCAACAACACCCCACATTACAAACTTCAAGGCCCCGGGACTTCTCCTACTGCACCAGGCTATGCGGCAGGGCAGAGCGGCTCCGGCACAAATGTGTACGCACACCCGTGACACCGGACAGGACGTGACAAACAAGGGAGACACGACACAGACAGACATCTCTTGGCAAGGGAAATGACTGCAAGGACCGAGAGAATGCAAAATGAGATGACCGAGGTGGGACCGATGGAGAGCTGATGAGGCTCAGAGAGGCCTGGAGGAAGAAGATGCTAACTGAATGATTTATTCCAAGAACCGCAAAGACGGACGCCCGAGAATCCTACGGTCACAATCCTCTGCCTAACCTCGCATTCTGACAAGCCCTAACCTGCCATAATGGATCTTTGTGGGGCGCAGCTGTCCATACAGCTCGGAACAAGACCTGAGAAGACACCTGACTGGATGCTTCTAAAGAGACATGCGAGTCTGATGGCAGTCTGAGCTCCCAAGTCAGAAGTTCTAAGGCATTGGTGCCAGAATAAAGAACGCAGATCACAGATGCCAAGAATGGTTTCTGGTAGGCCCCTCAAAGGTCCAAGGAAAAAGACATGACATATGCAAACAAACAACACAGAATGCACGCTAGACAAGTGACACGACACACACCGGACCTGCTCTGCCCTGTGCACCTCGGCACTGTGATCAAAAGCGACACTTTCCCTTTACAGGGCCTAAGGGGGCACTGCGTGGACATCCCCGTCTCCAAAGCCAAATCAAAATCCCCTCCCCGTGAGTTGTGACCCAGACGCCGCTTTCATCCCCTCTGTGGGTCGTAGCCCTCTACTTATCGCTCGGACAGGTGGGCGTGCCGATCCGTGCTGGGTGGAAAGAAGGCGGACCCGCTATCTGGGAAGTCCCTGCTGACACCGGGCTGTTGTCTCTTAGTCTGCCAGGAGAAAGGAAACCAAACGTGAGCGCACAACCTTAGCGGCACAGCGGCCAAACGTGACAATTTTCCTACTCACCGTTCTCCTGAGAATGCCCGGCTCCTCGGGCCGCACGCTTCAGGCCTGCTCGGCGGCTGACACCCTCATCGCACCTGGGTTAAAGTGGAGACAAGGTGATCTGGCATTGCTGAGACCTGAGCGGAGCCTCCCTCCTCCTCCCTGCCTCCTCGACTCACCGCAACTCCTCGGCCGTTCCTGAGGGCTGCCAGGATGGGACCATGAAATAGAAAAGTTGAAGGCTTCATCATCACAGACTCCTGTAACACTTCCACGGGGCTCACATTTGCAGGAAACCAGGTGCATCGGCCGGTGGGTGACAGGGGCTGGACGTACGCCGAGTCGATTGCCTAAAGTGCACAAGCGAGAACGGATGCTTAGAGTTGCACCGGAAAGCGAGACTTGAGCAATAACAGAAGCTTCTACCCGCTAGTCACTGCTCACCTTGCCCTCTTCAACTTGGCCACTGCTATCCAGCTTGACTTCCTGAAAATAAAGGCAAGGAACAGTGCTCTAACAGTCACACTTTACACTCCCCCCACAGAGAACAGAGACTGACCTGTTCAGGGGAACCCACTCACCTGGGATGAGGCGCTCTGGCACAGATGTAATGCATCTGCACCTGAAAGAAAGTTAGGACAAAAGTCAAAGGTCTGCAGGACAACTACACAGCTCCAGACATCCCATGTCAATCTAGGAATACCATCTAGAGTCCAACTGCACCCCACATTACAAATTTCAAGTCCCCGGGACTTGTCCTATTATACCAGGCTATGCAGCAGGGCAGAGCAGCTCTGGCACAAATATGTGCAGACACCCGTGACACAGGACAGACAGGACGTGACAAACAAGGGGGACACGACACAGACAGAAATTTCTTGGCAAGAGGAATGACTGCGAGGACCGAGAGAATGCAAAATGAGATGACCGAGGTGGGACCGATGGAGAGCTGATGAGGCCCAGAGAACACTGGAGAAAGAAGATGCTAACTGAATGAATTTATTCCAAGAACTGCAAAGATGGATGCCTGGGAATCCTACGGTCAGAGTCCTCTACCTATCCTCACATTCTTACGAGTCCTAATCGGCCATAATGGATCCTTGTGGGGCACGGCTGTCCGTACAGCTCAGAACAGGACCTGAAGAGACATCTGACTGGATGCTTCTAAAGAGAGATGCCTGTCTGATGGCAGTCTGAGCTCCCAAGTCAAAAGTTCTATGGCATGGGTGCCAGGACAAGGAAAGCAGAGATCACGGATGCTAAGAATGGTGCCAAGGTTTCTGATAGGCCCCTCAAAGGGCTAAGGTAAAAGACATGTGACGTGGGATATCCAGACAACACATAATGCACGATAAACACGTGACGTGACACACGCCGGGACTGCTCTGCCCTGCGCACCTCAGCGCTGTGATCAAAAGTGACACTTTATGGGGCCTAAGGGGCCACTGCTTGGACATCCTGGTCTCCAAAGCAGACTCAAAATCCCCTCCCAGTGACTCCTGACCCAGCACCCCGCTTTCATCCCCTCTGTGGGTCGCAGCCCTCTACTTATCTCTCAGAGCGGCGGGCATGCCAGTCTCTGTCAGGTGCAAAAGAGGCCTTGCCATCTGGCAAGTTATTGCTGTCTCCAGTCTGTTGCCTCTTACTCTGCCAAGAGAAGGAAAACCAAACATCAGTGCACAAGCTTAGCAGCACATTTGACAAAACCCAACACGTCTCCTACTCACCATTCTCCTAGGAATGCCCGGCTCCTCAGGTCACACGCTTCAGCCGGACTCTGAGGCTGACCCTGTCGTTGCGGGGTCTGCCTGGGTTAAGCAGAGACAAGGTGATTTGGCATTGCTGAAACCTGAGGGGACCCTTGCTCCTATCCCCTACCTCCTAGACTCACCGCAACTCCACGGCCGTTCCCGAGGGCTACCCAGACTGGACCGTGAAACGGAATATTTGAAGGCTTCATCATCAAGTCCTGTAATACGTTCAGAGAGCTCACGGGAGCAGCAAACCCGGTGCATCGACCGGTGGGTGACGGGGGCTGGACACGCGCCAAGTCAATTGCCTAAAGCGCACAAACGAGAATGGACGCTTGGAGCTGTACCAGAAGGTGAGACCTGAGCAATAACAACTACTTCTGTGCACTACTTAATGCTCACCTTGCCCACTCAGCCTCAACTGCTGCTATCTGCCTTGACTTCCTAAAAATAAAGACAAAGAACAGTGCTGAAACAGAGTCACCATTTATGCTTCCTCTGCAGATACAAACAGTGACTGACCTGCTCGTGAGAACCCCCTCGTCCGGAGTGGGGCCCTCTGGCACAGATTTTATCCTTCTGCATCTGAAAGAAAGGACAAAAGTCAAACAGCTGCAGGATAACTCAGCCACAAGCACCTTATGTCAATCTAGAAATAGCATCTAGAGTCCCCACATTACAAATTCCAGGTCCCTGAGGCTTGTCCTATTATAACAGGCTATGCAGCAGGGCAGAGCAGCTCTGGCACAAACGTGTGGACACCCGTGACACAGAATGTGACAAACAAGGGGATGCTAAACACAAACAACACATTATGCTGCAAGCAGTGTGACACAAGGATGAGAGAAAAATTCCTGGCAAGATTAATAATGGCAAGAAGCGAGAGGATGCCAAAAGAGATGACTGCTGCTAACGCAACAGTGGATGCATGAGGCTCCTCCAAGGAGCAGAAGAAAAGACTGGAACAGAGTGACCTGTTATAGGAACTGTTGGTCACGATGATCAAGATGGCTGTGAGAAAATGCTATGTTTAGAATGCTCTCCATATCAGACAATCCTATAAGCCCCAGGACATTACAACTCACAGCCAGAATGGATCGATGGTGATACAGCTGGGAACAAGGCCTCAAAAGACATCCAACTCGATGCTTCTGAGAAGTGACTCGGATATTGTGCCGAGGAGTGCAAAAGTTCGAGACCCTAGAGATGACGGCTGATGCTTGTGATAAGGGCCTCGAGGGGAAAAGGCAGAGATATCTGATCCCAAAGACACACCTGGTAACACAGTACACAACATGACACAGACCAGAGCTGTTCTGCACTGCACATCCTACAGCTGCAATCAAAAGTAAAGCCTCTCCCTTTAGCTGTCCTAAGAGATCTCTTAGAGGATATCCCTTTACCCTCTGCTAATTTTTACATCAGTCCCAGGAATTTCCAACCCAGTACTCTCCTATCATCCCATCTTCAGGCCGCGGCCCCTGGCTTATATTTTTGATGACCGGTGACGTGAGTCCATGTTGGACCTCAAATGAGTCTGCCTCGGAGGGCCCCATGATCACCTGCTAGCCTCTCACTCAGCTACAATAAAGAAAACAAAAAACAATGTATAAGTTTAGTGTTATGTGGGCCAAATCCCAGCAAGTCAGCTACTTGCCCTCTCCAAAATGTACCTGGGTCCTCGAGGCTCCAGCTTCATCCCAAGTCCAAGGCTGTGCCTGTTATTATGAGCGGCACCTGGGTTAGAGAGAGGCAAAGTTACATGGCATTTCTGTGACTGCAGTGGATAAGCTTGTATGCTGTTAGACATGTAATGTCTCTACTACACAGGCAAAAAGCCTTGAGGGGCCCTTGAATAGACACTGTTTCTCACCCTGCTGCCTTCAAAGCCCACCCCCTGCCTCCCCCCCAATAACTCCTAACCAGATACCTGCTCTCCCTCCCTCTCCTAGTCACAATCCTCAACTCATCTGAAGCCTCAATCTCAAACATCATCTTTGAAGCTAGGCAGATGCTTTTTTGTGACACAACAAATCTGTTGAAAAAAGTGTTGCATTTGACACAATCTGGAATTTCAGGGAGTTGCACTCCTAAAAAAAAAAAACCAAAAAAAAACCCAAAAGAAAAGAAAAAAAACCCCAGAAATTATAAAAGCACCTTACCATTCCTGAACACACAATCCAAAATCACAAACTTAAATACTCTCTGTATTCAATGCTGTTTTCTTCGCAGTATCTTCAAAGCCTCTGTTGCTTTAGATGCCCAGAAGCACCTGCTGAAAACAAGCTAAGAAAAACTGAAAGAGCCTCTTCACTGAAATGAGAGGAGACCTCTTATACTGGATGATCCTAGAGAGGGAATGAAGGCCCTTAGCAAAGGCTGGGGTTAATATACCCCTGATGGTGCCCCACCTCTCGTTCCCATGGCACCCAGGAAAAGGGAGGGGGCAAAGCCCACCAGGTATAAAAGCCCTCAGAGTAGCTGCAGCTGTTTGGCTCTTCTGACTTGAATTCAAGGGAAGTAAATGGCTTGATAAAGGAGAAAACTGTGCAGGGAAATAACAATGCTTTCTTTTTTGCTACAACTACCTGGAGTAAAAGGGCAGAAAACTGGTAAGAAATAAAACTTTCTGTTTAGGCAGCATAACTAGATAAATTGGGTAATTTGCTGTTAGCTTACATAATTATTCCTTAGTGGCTACTTAGTACTTTGTATGTGACTAAGTAGGGTGGCAAAGAATACTAATGATATGAATTGTCTAAGTCACCTTAGGACCTCTAATTAGGGCTATCTACGTTATAAATAAAAATAAGAAAAATAGTATCCTCCTGGGCAGTGTAAAGGTTAAATACATGCCAGGCTCACCCTTCTCTGAGATATTTGGTACTAGGGCACAGAAAGAAGTGCCCTGAAATGTAGGTTTAAACCCTTAAAATGCTGAAAAAGGCAGAGCTTCCTTCAAGTGGTCCCCTTAAAATGAGGAAATGGGGCAGTTACCTTTACTGCAAGTAATGCAATGGCAAATAAATAGCTTCTGCTCTTTAATGTAATCTCCTGAAGTATTGGGAAAAGAGGGGTTTTCATCACTTTAAATCTCTCCATTGATGAAAAAAGATGGATTTTCCCCTCAATTCAAGCCCTTAAGATGGGGGGACAGCTGGGCTTCCCTCTCACTTTAGGGCTTAGGACAACAAAAAGGGGGCAGTTACCCTTAACTCAAACCCATAAGAAACATCATCAAGGTTTTCCCCTTCTAATTAAACTGGAATACATCAAAAATGGGGACTCGCTGTCAATTAACAGCCCTAACAGCATAGAAAAGGCAGGGATTCTTTCAACTGAGACCATTAAAATTGTAGGGGAAGCAGAGTCCCTCACAATTTGAACACAAAAAATAATGGAAAAGGAAGCTTTTTCCCTGTTTTTTTAACCCTTTTTCTCCTAATGACACCTCTCTTTTCTAGGAGTGCTGAGGAGGGTCTGGGGGCTCTGGGGAGGGACTGACACAGTAAAAGGGGAAAGTTGAAATCTCTCCCCTGGAACCCCACGTGCTGCCCAGCCCGCTCAGATGCTGCCCCTTGGCAAGAGAGCTCTTCCCTTGGCATTTTCTCGAAGTGATGCTCTATGCCCGGGCTGGTCTGGCTGCTCCCTAGTCCCTGCTGGATGCTCCAACCAGAGCTCCTGGAGGGGCGGTTGGGATACCCCCGTTAGCCCCTCTGGACTAGCGGCTCCCTGTGCGGGTGTGCCCGGGTACCCCTCTGAAAGCAGCTGGTCACATGGGGGGCTGCTAGACCTTGGAGTGGGGGGTGAGGTGAAGAAAGGTCCTGTGGGGAGTTCCTTCCCCTACACAGCCCTTTGTCTGCCCCTTAAACAATGGGGTGCCAGACTTTCCTTTCCAAGGAAATTAACAGTCTTTCCTCTCTGTGTGCCCGTGGCTGAAACTGGAATTTGCCTCCAAAACTGCAGACATAGAACAATTTCTTGCAGGCTGCAGCTACCAACACCAAGAACTCTTGCTGCCCTTGGAGTGCCACATGCCTGCTGTGAATGGACATCGACACAGAGGAGAAGTGGGTTTGGTTTTGCAGGGAAGATGGCCAGCGCAGGATTTCTCCAGGAGCGAAACTGCCCCTGCTGAGAACTAGGGCTGCCCTGGCAGTGCCAAGCACATCCTGCAAACTGGCATCAGGAAATTCAGGGGGTGAGTTTTTCTGTGCAGAAGTTCTCCCAGACTAAAGCTGAGAGCATCTAACCCTAACCACAACAACTTAGCTGGGTCTAAAACTTACAACCTTCGGACTGGAGGTGTGGGACCAACCCACTGTGCCACCACTGGCCCCCTTCTAAAGCATTCCACTGCAGTCCTAAAATTTTGCCGTTTCAGAGGGTGTTTCCTATGACCCTGACCATAATCTTGAAAATATGCTAAAGAATCCTAAAATGGCTTTGAAAAGGCCCCAACAATACCCTAAAAAAAATTCCAGAAAAGTCTTAAGAAACCTTCCAAAATCCCCTAAATATCTTTAAAAGTCCTGGAAAAAACCTCCAAGCTGACTATAATCTCTGTGTTCAGAATATGCTGCTTGCTCTCTGAGCAGCTTTGCATTTGCCAGGTAGTAGCTCTGTCCCCAGTTATGGTTAGGCAAACTGTGATTGACAGAACAAAGGAAGAGTATGTCTAACCCCTCTCTGAAGAACAGCTGTCCTGCTAATACAGAGCTAAGATGGTAGTCAAGCATGGCCTCATTAAAATGTTGACATCACCTCACTGCTGTAAGCACAGCAGTAAGCATGCATTTCATATGTTAAACCACCAAGTTTCTATGAATTCACTACCCTGTGAAATATTTATTTAGAGCCTGTGTGTCTCTGCTTCTGCTGCTTTTAATCTCACTGACACATGTGTGATAAGAACAGACATAATGAAAATTATGTCATGTCACTAGAGTGTATCCTGGACTCATAGCCAAGAAACTGCCAAACAGTGAGCAATGGCTAGATTTATTGTGGTTTGGTATTTTTACATAAGCTCCACATAATTTTCAGGAATGTGCTGTAGCAGCCTTTGGCTTTAGACATTGCATATATTCAAATCTATTCAAGAATTTGAAAAATATTCAGTTTCCCCCTCCTGTCGCAGTCACCAGAAATTGATGCCTTGTGAAGGCTGACCTACAACAGAGACTAGATAGAGGTAAAGAATAAAGTAGGTATTTATTAGGAGGCCTCAATGGATATACCTTGGGCAGCACAAGAGCCCGGCTAGGGCTACACTCCAGATGAACCCAAAATGGTCACAAAATAGCCCACCGGTCATGAGATCTAACACTTTTATAAGTTTTGGTCCATTAGCATACTGGAGCTAATTGTCCGGTTACAGCTTTACCCCATGAAGTCCTATCCTTCTTGTTTTTCTCTCTTTGGTCCACCATTGTTTATGCTCTTGGGTCTGAGATATGGATGAGTTGTGCTTGGGTCCCCAGCTAGAGAAAGTATTGTTTTGTCTATTTACACTGTGAAGAGAGCTTACTATCCCCTAATATGAAGCCCATAACCCCATAAAGCAGCACAGAATCTGAAAAATAAAAAAGCTAAAACATGAGGCATCACTATACCCTCACACCCATGGCAGCAGTTTGCTCTGGAATCGCTCTTCCCAAATCTAAGGTACCCATAGAAAAATATAGAGATATTCCCTTTATGCTGGAGAGGACTGTAGGAAAGCAGGGCATCCAGGTTCACAGCCGGATTGTTCATACTTATTCCAGAGATTACTCTTGAGTGTTTGGTGTGTAGTTTCAAGTTACTAGATTAAACTTTCTCCTGATGCAAATGGGCTTAGCAGTCTTTTATTTCAGTGGTGGCTGAACTCCCTGATTGAACTTGGCTCATTTGAATATATACTCAGTGAATATTTTTACCTCTCATCCGCCCACACTGTGATCCTGAATGGCAAATTAGGAAAGAATAATTTCCTATAATAAAATTTTATATATTTTTGAAATGACAGTTAACTTGTATGTAGTGTACTCAGATTTGACATGCAGAAAATTAAACTAAGCATGGGTGCAAATGAACCAATTACATTTCTAAATGTTATAACTACCCCTTATTAAGCATGCTGAAAATCCATGGAAAAAAATTAGCATATTATATACTCTTGGAGTTTATTAGAGTAAAGCTTTCAGAGAAAAATATTATTCCCTACATCACAACCTTCCCTTAGTTTTGCAGGGTTTTGCGCTTCTGACTGACCTCCTTAGACTTCTAGCAACATACGGAAATTTAATATACAGAAATACAGTTTGTCTATACTTACTGTCTCACTCCATTATAAAAAAAGCTCAGATGAGGGACATAACACCTTTATTTCTAACAGACTTACTCTGTCATGTGCTGAAGTCAGACTGCAGAATAAGCTGACTGTGTACTTTCCCACAGATAGTAAGGAATTAGAGGCCCTTCAGGATCAGTATCTTTGTGCCCAAGTATTCCCTTTGGAATGATAATGTTTAAAGGGCCTTTGGCTGCTGAAACTTCTGCTGAAAGCTCGGTTAACTCCAGCCTTCAATGAGTTACAGGACAGAAATCTTCAACACTCCACTGAACCTGCTGCAACTTTTATGCAACCCTGTGGTTATGATGATCCCCTCTGACTGATGCACATTTTGTGTTCCTTTTGATCCATTTTCACCTGTTACAGGTCTGCTGGGATTGGCTGGGATAGACACAGGAACTGGTATGGGCTGTTTTGGATTTATGCTGGAAGGCCTGTTGACAAAACAGGGATTTTTCTCATTATTGCTGCTCAGTGTTTATTCAGAGTCAAGGTCTTTTCTGCTCTTCACCCCACCAGCAAGCAGGCTGAGGAGGCACAAGGAGTTGGGAGGGGACACAACCAGAACACCAGAACAGCTGATGTCAAATGACTCCAGGGATATTCCACAACATATGGCATATCATATCATATCCCATCATTTAATTACTTAGCCTAAAAAGTTGGGTGAAGAAGAAGGAAGGCGGGGGGGGGAACATTTGGAAAGATAGCATTTTTTTCTCTAAGTCACTGTTACATGTGATCGAGCCCTGCTGTTTTAGGGATGGGTAAACCTGCCTGGCCATGGGAAGCAGCAAATTATTCCTTGTTTTGTTTTCTAGTGTGCCTGGCTTTTGCTTTCTCTATTAAACTGTCTTTATGTTGGCCTATGAGTTTTCTTAATTTACCCTTCTAATTCTCTCTCCTGTCCTGTTGTGGAGGTGCAAGCTGTGTGCAGCTGAGCTGCTGGCTGGGGTTAAACTATGACATATGGGACAAAGAGGCAAATGGATATCTGAGAAGAAATCTCTGGAAACTAGAGCTCCAGTGTATGGAACAGCAACACAATGAAAAGCCAGTGTTCACAAAAGAGACAGAGGAGTTCTGCAACTTTATTCAAAGAAAAGGAGAGAGTTTGATGGGGCATATCCCCATGGGGTCTCTCATGATATTCTGGGGGTGCACCCTCCTTTTATCTTAAACTCCCGGTAGCATTTTTCCCTCTTTATTTCCCCTGTGGCAGAAGCACTAGGAAGGTACAGCTTTTTCTCAACTGCCTACCAGATGTTCCCCTTGAAACATATATCATCAATTTCCCCAAAAACATCGCAAGTTCAGGTTGTCTGGATTCTGCAATAGATTTGTGTGGACCCATTTCTCCCATTACCCTAAAGTTGACTGAGTCAGACTGTCTGGGTTCTGTAACAAACTTGCACCTCTTCCCATTAGTAGAGACATTAAGACCCAGTTTGAAGATATCAACACCCATTTCTCCTAAAGACCCCTGCTCACAGAGGCATTTGTGAAGACATTAGCACCCACCTTTCCTATCACCAGGGAGGCCAAAATCCTGCCTGAATATTACACAGCTGTTTTCTTTTTTCTGCTGTGTAAGACCTCTCAGTTTCCATAGCTTTCTTTACCAATGCTCCTAGTACTCATTCTATTATCCTACGTTCCCTGACCCCCAATTATATCATAATGTATCTATATAAATGAAATCAATGTGCAGCAAACTTTTGATAAACAAATTAATAATCTGCTGACTCCTTGATTTCCCTATTGACGTTTTACTGCCTTATTACAGCTTTTTTTTTCTTTTGAAGAATAACTTTTTCAACTTTGAATTGGATATCTGGGAATAAAGAACAGGCTTGGAGATTCCTTCATTAGGGAGTTAATTAGTACTGTTATGTTTGCCCAATTATCCCATCAAGGAAAAGCCAAACAAAATTTAAAGTAGCAGCAATTTTAATTGAGTAGCTTAGGATATACAAAATCGGATATAATTTGGTTAAAATAAGGGATAATTTGGTTCCAATAATAATGCATAAGCAAAAAAGATAACCGCACGAAAACATCCGCACTGGGTACAGAGTGCAAGGTCCTTGGACCCCCCCACCACCTCACATACAAATGTGCCAAACGGAAATTTCTCCTTTTATCTTATCTGTTGAAGCCATCTCCTCCCATTTTCGATTCATCACACTTCTATCTCCGCCCTATCACCACCTTAACCACGCATGCTCCACCACTTTTAGGTGGTTGCACCGCTCTTCGGGAGTTGTATTCCTGACGAAGGCCCTCTTCTTCCTCATTGTCCTTTAATTCACCTTTGGGTTACACATGAGCACCAAGCTAGTATAATGTAAGCCAAGCTAGTATAATGTAAGCCAAAACTAACATAATACCATGTTCCAAGCATCAAAGCAATAAATCTCATATAATTAACATATCCTTGAAACCTAACCAGTTTTTCCTTCTTCTCTGGTAATTTTTAGTAACTGTTATCTCTTGCTCCTTCCTGCTTGAAAAGGGGGGGGTTGGTACCCCTCCTCTCTCTTTCTTTCTTGGCATTTGCACCTTTTAAACTATTTTATTATTCCCAAATAGCAATTACTGTATCAATATTGATTACTGTTTCAATTTTGTCAGCATGAATCATACCTATTTATCACAGTATTGTGCTTTCCACAAATAATCTACATTCTCTTTCCCTCTCTGCATGCTCTCATCACTCTGTATTCCTTACCCTACTGGTTGTTGATCTGTGGTGTAGGGGATAGAAATATAATTTACATATGAAGCTCGTGCACCACTTTATGTTTAGCCATATGTTTCTAACAATATTCAACAATGTATTCAATCTGCCTCAGTTTCCCTCTAACCTCATTGGTCTGAGCATCCCCACAAATGTAATAATCTGTGAAAGGGTGAAGTCATATATAATCAAGGCTCTGGGCTGTGTAGGGATGATGGTGTCAGGAAGCCCAAGATGTCTGGGTATTTAAAATTCAGCTGGGCAGGATGTGATGGCAATAGGGCCTTTGCTCCTCTGCTTTCTTGCAGCATCCTGACTAGGAGTGGCCTCACAGCTCACCACTGGTGTCTCAAAGGCGGTATCTAAATAATACGCTGGCTCCCTTTCATCCTGTGGAGCACAGTAAATAAAAGTCAGACTTCTGAGAAACTTACAGAAAAATGTACCCAAAAGGTTGTGTGGAAGCACAGCCCCAAGACAGAGGCTTTAGCCATAGGAGGATGTTTGTGTGAGGCTGGTGGCAGCCCCCACATATATGGCCAAATAGAGCCAAGCATCTTCACAAGCTCACACCTGCTTTTCCATGACGCTTTGTTGAGGTTTTCCAAAGCTGTGGACTATTATATCTGAAAAGACCTGAAATTGAGTGAGGCGACTGGGTAGAAGTGAGAGGGCAGTAAAACGTTCGGTGCCTGGCAGCTCAGCGTGGGGGGTGATAGTCTCAGCACAAGCTGACGAGGGTGGTAATTTTGTCCTCAAGTCGCTTTTTCCATGCCAGAGAACATAGTTTTTTGAGGTAAAATGATGCTTCAGAAAGCCTCCCAGGACAGTGCTAGGGAAGGGAAGGGCAGGGCAGGGCAGGGCAGGGCAGGGCAGGGCAGGGCAGGGCAGGGAAGGGCAGGGAAGGGAAGGGCAGGGAAGGGCAGGGAAGGGCAGGGAAGGGCAGGGAAGGGCAGGGAAGGGAAGGGAAGGGAAGGGAAGGGAAGGGAAGGGAAGGGAAGGGAAGGGAAGGGAAGGGAAGGGAAGGGAAGGGAAGGGAAGGGAAGGGAAGGGAAGGGAAGGGAAGGGAAGGGAAGGGAAGGGAAGGGAAGGGAAGGGAAGGGAAGGGAAGGGAAGGGAAGGGAAGGGAAGGGAAGGGAAGGGAAGGGAAGGGAAGGGAAGGGAAGGGAAGGGAAGGGAAGGGAAGGCAGTGCGGGGGTGCGCGAGTGAGGTGGGGATGAGGAGCAGGAACGCACTTCCATTTGGGAGGGACGGATAGTCGTGAGTCTCACAGCAAGGTGAGCTATTTGGAAAAGCCCTGAGTTATGGTTCAGGAATGTAAGTTTTCCTGTAAAGTAGTTTACTGCTCTCTGAGTGAAAGGTGTATCGCTATTCCTAGAGGAGCAAAGCTGTGCCTGTCCCTCAGTAAAGGTGGTGCTTGGTAGTTGCCACTCTGAGGTGATGGCTGGCTCCAGGTGGCTTTGCCAGAGACAAGGCTGTGATAGATGAGTAATGCGATGATTGACTGTCACAATTAACAGACAAATACAATATATATAGGTTAAGAAAAGTTTTATAGATTTATAGTTACTTTTTACCCCCTGCGTTGTTATCAAGGGACAGCCGGGGTTGGGACATCTGGGAGGGTCGGCTTGTCACTATGGTGACATCTGACCTCCAATCAGGATTTGAGGAAGTAAACTCCACCACTGGACAGCGAAGAAGGAGTCAATGGACAGAATTCTGGGAGGAGCTAAAGGGTTAAAAGGCAAAACCTCCATAGTGTGTGTGAGCACATGGTGGGGAAAATCCTTTGCTCTTGGTGTCGTAACATTTTTCTCTATTCAGTCTTCTGTTGTATTTTTTATAAGGTTTAATAAACCTTTCCAAATTTATGAAAAGTGAGTAGCTATTTCTCACAAGGCTGATAAAGCAATTTAACGGGCTGGGTGTGAGCAGAAACCTGAGGTAAGCCTTGTGGCCGGGGCAAGCAAGTAGTGCTTTTGGGGGGGGGGGGGGGGTTGCTGAAAAGCATCTGGGACGAGGCCAGCATGAATTAATCCTAAAGATGTTTGACTCTGCCCAGTACTCAGGTGGGGTTTGAGATGCCTCTGCTTTGCTGCTGGATGCATCAAGTCTTTTTATTGAGAGTATTCAAGACGCAGCATTAACTGATTGAAGTGGAGAAGCCAGAGCTGTGGCTGTTGCTAGGGGAATAGCTCCTATTATATGGGGAGTGAGCACTACACCAGCACGACACGAAAAGTCAAATGTGGGGTTGCACAGAAGGGTAAGCCCGAGCACCGCCAATTCTGAAAGGCCGGGCGGCACATCCCTCTGTGCTGGGCAGATCACTACCGAAGAAGCGTCTAAGCTGGTATAATTAAAATAAAGGTGTTTTTTTTTTTCTCCCCTTGGGTGCCGCTATGTTTTCCTACTTCCTACTAGCAGGTTTTGCAAAGGAATGCTATGCAGCCTTCTACATGTGACCATGTCACTACGGTGTTGGTAAAATAAAAAAGTGTTATTGTCTGTTTTTCTCGCCCTGACGAGAGCAAAATTGACAATTTTATTGAAATCCACAAGAAAAGGGCACCAATAAACACTTTAATCAGCAGCTTTTATTTGCAGCAGCCGGTGACTCCAGCCGTCTCTTGCTGCATTCCCTGTGCCCAGCGTGGCAACCCGCACAGCCTGCGGAGGCAAACAAACCCTCCCTCTTCGCCTTCACTGGCTGAAGTGTTGCTGTGCTTAGCAGCTTCTATCAGGGCGTCGTAGCAGGTGCTTGCAGTCTCGGCCAAGAGGATGACGGGGAGAGCTGTATCTTTAACTAAAAAGAGATGTGCATTGCTCCACTGCAGTCCTCCGTAGTAGCTTCAGAGTGAGCAAACCTCAGTGCAGAGCCTGGGGCTCGGTGCATGAGAGCAGAGTTCTGTGCGCTGCACAACCAGTTGTATCAATTTTGTAAAGGACTCACTTTTAAATTTTATTGTTATTCCTGAAATTTGTAAGAGCTTCTCTCTGTCATCTGGACCATGAATGGCTGTTCAAAGAGATGCAAGCATGGAATTGTCAAGTTTGCCCAGACTGTTTTTAAATTCATCACAGGCACTCTCAGCAAAGGTAAGGGAAACATTTTAGTTCATACTCTTCCTCTGTTCTGTTATGTTTGTAGGGTGAGTTTTGTAGGCTTGTGAGAGGTTTCCAATAGGGTTTATCATTTGTCTCTTCAGAGGTGTTCTGGTTTAATTCTGGGAATTGGCTGCTCTGAAAGAAGTTGCTGTGTGCAGTGAATGCCTTATGGAATTGTTTCTACCTTGTGTAGTTTGTAACCTGTGTTTAGCAATCTGTCCTGGCCGGCAACTATAGTGAGTTATTTCAATGTGTTCAGAGAGGTATTTATGTGCAGAGAGGTATTATATATGATGTGCAGCCTAAAAAACTGAAAGACTTCCTAACTGTCAGTAACTCATACTTCTCTGTGTCATTTTATGCTTTACTGTCTCTGCTAATTTGAAGCATGTGTATACCTTGCTTCAAAATCTAGGTCATTGCTTACTGCATACATTTGAAATCCTTTTTGCTTATTAAGTTTTGCTTGTCACTTACACCCTTAGTGCTTTCTCATGTGAAAGTGAAAGAGTACCAAACTTATTTATGCTGTCCTCTTTACTAAAATCAAACAACAAACAAAATAAACTCTCTCTTCTTCTTTGTAGTTTAGTAGTTCCTCTAGTAGTTGGTGCCCTCAGGTAAGTTATGTTATTTTTGTTGGCCATTCTTCTCATCACACTTCTCAGCACACCTCTGGCAGCTATTTATGTGAGTATCGGTGATCTCTGTGGAAACTCCTGACAACTGTAAATAAAGCTATACTTGAATGCTGCTTGCCTCTTGAAATGTGGTCAGTTCTTAGGTGAAGGACAGACTTCTCCAAGTTTTGTGTTTGGTTGGAGGCAGGGGTAGTTTTGGGAATTGATAATAGGGTTTGAACTAAATTATTAGCAGAGATATTTGTATAAGGCTGACGAGTTTCTGTTATGCAGTTTTTTAAAATACGAAGTCAAGCTTTTTTATATAGTCATATTTAAAGAACAAGAAAAGAAACACTTATTTTTCATATAAGTTTAGAATTCTTAGAGATGTGTGGCTGTGTTGGCTGTTTGGAGCATGCAGATGCTCTACTATGAATTTTAATGTTTAGGTGATTTCTTAGGATAAACTAAAGCAAGCTTAGGTAACTTTCAAAAAAGTAAATGCAAAAGTGCCAAGAACTGTTAAGAGCAGTTTACTTTTGCAGAAACTGGGAAAATGTATTCAATCATTCTCTGTAGAAAAGAAATGTAGTTCTTAGACTGCTTTCTCATATTAACATTACTGGCTTGTAGAAGAAATCTACACCAGAAAAATACCAGTTTTGCATTAAGAATACTGGACAGGTTGGTTGCTTTTAAAATCAAGGCTGGTTTAAAATTACATCTGTGTGTATGTAATTCTTTATCTTCCACTTTCCTCTGTATTGTCCATATCCTACCAAACACCAGCAGAGGAAAGAATAAAGAATTGTAAAAGTCTGCCATACAAAAGAGCTGACAGATTTTGGTTATAATTCATGATTAACGCCAAGATGCTTCTTTCGCTATTAAAAACAAGTGCGAAAAACAAATTACTTGTCATGCTCAGAAGAAAAGTTAGTAGTGATATCTGCAAGATCTTGTTTTCTATGGCATATTAGTGTGGTGAATTTGGTGTACTTTATTTGTGCTTTTTTCATGAGATAATGGTATACAGGATGTATGCTATTATAGTCACAAGTGATTAATGGTATGTTTTGTGCTGTCTGTTTGAGCTCCACTGAAGGCAAGGGGACATTTGTGTTCTGGTCATGTTTCTCCACATGTATATCTAGAGCAGTTCATCTAGTGCAGTGCTTTCAAGCAGCCCTTGTGTTTCTTGACATAACAAACACAATAATAAAATGAGACTGCTACAGTTGCCTTTGCTCTGGCAATGGGATAGATGAAAATTTGAGTCTGATGACAGAATAGCACTGTATGAAGAGCTAGAAATTAAAGTATAAAATGTCCAAGACCTGTTTTTCTCCTGCCCCCTGCTGTCTTCTGAAATGCACCAGCATTGCACTATCGTGGTCATTGCAGCCAACGCAACGGTATTGCACACTTTAACCCATCTCTTTTCCATGCCAATGTCTCACTTCAAGCTGTTTGGATGAGATAAGAGTGTCTTCCTAGGTTTCAAAGAATTTTAAACTCTGAAAAACTTCCTTTATTTCCCCATTCAGTTTGAGTTTTAAACTGAGAGAACCTGATTCAGGAAGGAATAAACGACATGAATTAGTTTGTTGCGCAGACATCAAAGACCTGCTATAATTAGAATAAATGTTTCCATGAGGTTACCTAAGAGAATCATAACTAGAAAGTGATTAGAAAAAATAATGCTCAGAATTGTTGAATTTTTTAAAAAATATTTATGTTAGTTTGTATGTTCACCCCAGAGCTTATTGCTTAGTATTTCTTTTAGTAAAACCTCTGCATGTAAAGCCAAAAAAATAGAAACTCTTGTATATCACTATTACTGGTTTTTTAAACTTAAATGTATAAACACATATACATGCTTTTTCATATTCAAGTCTTATCAGCTGTGTTTTTCATTCCACTCCTGCCTCATTTCTTTCATATTGTTTAATGTGAGAATTTACTTTTACTCTAGATACTTTTTACAAGGAAAATCCTTTACTAGGCACAAGTTCCACTCTCTTCTTATGCTTGAACCATTTTGCGGGGTTATTGCAGTTGGAGATACTCCGCAATTCAACTGCCATATAACCCTTAGCTGTGCTATATGGCTTCTACTTGTTTTAATAATAGCAATGGTTATTTACAATATTAAAATGAAATTATTTGCAGCTATGAAGTCCTTCCTTTTGCAGCAAGGTGTGAGGAGGTGTGCTGGTTTTGCATCACGAAAGTGATGTTCTAAGAGAAGCTGCTAGCAGTTTCCTCTGTGTCTGACAAAAAAAAAAAAAAAATCAGTAATTAGCTTTGAGAATTGACAACCTGTTAAACTACTGAGAAAGCCGATATGCCTCTGTGAACACCCATGTTAAAAACAAAACATCCTGAGAGTCCTCTCTTTCTTTTCTGGCCTGAGAACAGGTAACAAGGCTGGCCCAGCCCCCCTGTCTTGGCTGGGCTGGGTCCCATTGATTGCTGGGCAAGGGGACGGGAAGCTGTGGGGCTAGGCTGGCCATGGCTGCAGCTGCTAACATCTTGCTGCTGCTAAGCCTTGCCCCCGCCGCTAGCCCAGGCCAGGGTCCACTGGGCCCCGGCTGCACTGGAGCACCCCTGGGCCAGTCTGGCTCAGCCAGGATTCTACCACCATTGAGATTCACTTGCAACCACAGGACAGAGAGGAAGGAGAAGCCATAGCCTGGATGTAAAAATAGAAAATTGTGGCTTGTATTTTGGTTGGTAAGGTTTATTGTAACTTTTCTTCCCAGACATAATTCATATCAAGTGTTTGCTTGGAAAAGTAAAGTTGGAGTGTGGGGGTTTTTAATGTTGCATATTGGCTCTTTGCCAATACTTTATGGTATTGCATAATATTTTCTTTGTTTCAATAGTTTTTTTCTATAAATGCCTATCAAAGGATGTATTACACTAAAACTACAGAAATTCCTTGTTACAAATGGAACTGTAGTAATGCAAAAAAAGATAAGAAATGGAAGTGGAATATGATAATAAAATGTAGAAATAGAAATTATGATTAATGACAGGCATTAAGGTTTGCTTCAGTGAAAAGTATCTTTTTATTGGTTGATCAGCCTCATCATATATGGAACAGGTACCACAGTTGTTGATTTTCTCTTTTGACGGAGAGCAAGGGAAGTGATGCAAGTTACAAGGTGAAATAATGCTAGTCACATGGCAGGAGGCTGTGTGGCATGTTTCTGATGTACATGGTTGACTCTTCTTCCTGAAAGTAAGTTTTTAGCAGTGGGTTTCACTGGTGACGCGCTAGCGCTATATCCAAAAGTGAATTGAAGTGAGGTAGGTCCTAAAGTACTAAGATGTGATTAAAAGCTATAAAAATGTAAGCTATTCTTTCTTCCATTAATTCAATGAAATAGGGTTTTTCTAGGTTCAATTTGAACTGGCTAATATTTTTTTCCAGTCACACTTGCTGACTGTTATTCCCTTGAGTATTTTCTTAATGAAGAATAAAAGATCAGAGAGGCAGTAGAATCTGGAGTAGATTGGGTGTAATGCATAACTGTTGAACTGTAAATTTCTACTAGTACCCCAAAGAGTAGTCATTTGAAATGCAAACTTCTGTCATTGCAGTTTTCTTTTACATATACCTTTTTTTCACCTGTTCTTTTTGCAGGCTGTTGAATGGCATTGTAGATATTTTCCCTTGCAACTTACAGTCTAAATGCCTTTCTGAAATGAATAGTGCAGTAGGAAAGTCACTGAAGTGAGAAAATACAGAGAACAAGAAATTAGTGCAAAATCAAATTCTGCAGAAGAGATTAATTGGAACAGAAAGAAGAAAATAAGATAACTCTGGTCCCAACTGTCTAGGAAAGGCAAGATTCCTGTTTGTTTCTGCCAAAGCTGCATATAAACAGAAAAGAAAAAAATACTATTTTCATGATTACCAAGAAGTACTGAAATAGAGGCTATGTTCTTTAATCTCTGCTGAAAACTCAGTGTTAGTTCTGCTTATATCCTCAACCACATCCATAGTTTAAATGGAACTGGAGAGCAAATTAATTTTACTTAAACAAAATGAGTCATATAGCCCACTTGTAACTTCTGCCAAAGATAATCTGTTTTCATATTACTTGCAGTTGCATAATGAGATGTGCAGAGAGGGTCGGGAGGTGGATCTGTGGAAATTGTAATCTGTATAAATATGTTATCACAGTGAAGGATTGCTACCGACAGTCATCAAGCACTAAATACTCCCTTTAGTACTACATTTACAGATAAGAGGGTCACAAGTTTCAGTCTTAGCTGCATATTTGGATCTTGAGACTCTTGAACCAGTCAGCAGAGTAGTGCTGCACCATCAGTTCAAGAAGCTGGTTTTAATTTTACTTTTCATTCTGAAACAGAAAAGATGGCTAAACATCAAGTTTTGTTGTTTAGCTTTTAAATTTTATTTTGCCAGAGTGCAGTATATGCAAATCCCTTTAATCACTTTGAAATACGTGCTTTATTTTGATATTTCTTCAGATTTCTCTTGGTTGTCTTCCTCAAATGTCCATATTTTTATTGATCATAAACATTTCAAGGGTAATAAATTGCTCATCATTCTTATATCAGTTAGGCAGTGAACTTGATATTACAGTACAAGAGATAATACTAAATACAGGTAATGTTAAAGAATTTACCAATAAACTAAATTTTATCATCTTTTTCCACAACTGCATGATTTTAGGAGGGACTGGGAGAGGTTGGCTGTTAGGTGAAGGTATTTGTAAATTACAAGGCTCACTGTGTTACATGAAAGAAAGAAGAGCAGTAACAGGATGAGAATAATAGCCTTTGAAAAATAGACTTAGGCAAGATTGAGAAGCTGTGTAATTGTTTGGGAAGATAATATTAAGAAAGCTGGCTGCTGTTTGTGGGAGTGATCCTCCTTTTACGGTAAGATAAGCACTCTGTGAGACCAATACAAATGAAATAGTGGAAACATGTTAGGGTAAGAGCAGAAAGGACCACGTGCAACATGAACTGTTTCAACTGGCAGGGGGATTTAAGAGATGACAATAAAGGTAATGAAAATACACTGTAAATAAAGACAATAGCTGAGGCCCATGCGTTCTGAGTGTCTCAAGGCTAATTCTTCCTTTAGTCTTCAAAAACCAGTTTATGTGACCAGTTGCCTCACACAATTGCCATAGGAAAAGAGCAGCAAAGATTGCTGTATCTGTAAAATGGTGTGGGAAAAATCAAATTTCTAGGCCAACCAACCTAACATCCCTGAACAGATAGTTAATAGAATAATTAGGGGAAAACACCCAAATATTAGAGAGATGAGCCAACTTTGAAATTACTTCCTTTACACCATTCCCTGCCCACCTAAACAACATTATACCCCTCCCCAGCTAGTCAGCTTTGTTTAGTCGATAATAAGATGTGAAAAAACCCACAACAAACCAAACAAAAGAACCCCAGCTGTGCTTTCATTAGCAGAACTTTCAGAGTAGGAATATTGAAAACAGAAGATGTGGTGCCGCTTTATTAGGTTTGTTTTGAAATCAAGGTATCTGACATTTTATAATCAAAGTAAGGAAATAATTGATATAATGTAATTGAAATAGCTGTTAACAGCCCATTAAAAATTTTATTTAGTTATGCTACCCAGATCTACTACCAGCTTAGTCTGTGCTGTATTGCTCTGGTTAGGTGTTTGTAGCTGGGGGAACTCAGTTTTTTTTACAGTTGCTGAGGTAAATTGACTGAAATTGGAATTAGGATCAGGACAGCTCTGTACAACTTTATAGAATAAATGTTAATATTCACTACCATACAAAAATTAGTACTGTTCATTTAGAAAGGTTAGAGGTTGCTTTTCTTTCTCTTGGTGATGTGTGAAGTCTTACAACTATTGCAAGTGCTTTATGTGATAGTTTACTTGTGATAATTTTACTCTGATATTTTTCTATCCTTTTCCTAACCTTTGCTTATCCCCAGCTTGTCAGGGGTTGTGTGGACCATCTGGCAAGGTGCCTCATGGTTTTATGGTTTTGTTTGTGGTGGTTTTGGTTTTTTGGGGGTTTCTTGTGTTTGTTTGGGTTTGCGGAAGTGATTTGTTTTGTTTTCTTATTCACTTTTTTTTGGTAGTGTTTTTTTTTTTGTGATATTGAAATACTACCTAAACTGTGTTGCTTCCATCAAAAGAAATGTATTGCTCTTGTTTTGAGCTGTTACTCTGTGGAAAATTTGCCTCTTGAAAGTATTATGATTTGGTTCCCCTGAGTAGAACTTGGAAAGCACTCTTGTGCTTTCACAACTGCCTAGATGGGCACCAGTCTGGTTTGCGTCTTCAGCTACTAGAAAACACAAAGAAGATATTGACTGATAAATTCTGTCAGTCTTCTGTACAGAATTGTTTCTCTCAGCTGTGTTGAGACACATGCTAATGGTCTGATGGAATTAATTGTGTCTTTTAGTGTCTGAGCTCTTGCATGCTGAAAATAGCCTATGTTAATTTTTAGAATTTGTACCATCATTTTTCATAGTCAGGTAAATTCTTAATTTTTGATCTCATCTCTTTGACTATTGCAATCAGATGTCAGTGTCTGGTTTTGACACAGAACTGGGTTGAGTTGAAAAGATGGGGAAAAATAGAATGACATTTTAGTTGTTAATTCTTCTTTTTAATTAACTTCTATAACTGAATTTTTTTTTATTCTTAATAGGCTTAAGTATATTGCTGTACAGTGGTGTGATTTGAGGTCATGAAGTATTTTCACTGAGTCTTTAAATTTAATTCTTTTTTTATATTGCTTTCCTGTAAAGTCTTGATATTTTAAAGCTTTGTAAAATACTTCTACTCAACTCCATCTAAGAGACATTAAATGTCACTGAATGGGTGATTTGCTACATTTCCATGTAGATAAATTCTGTGCAACTGTGGACATAACGAGTGTTAACTTTCAGAATATAAAGTGACGGAACACGCATGTTGCTAATCTTGTTCCAAAAGAGCTACTGCAGGTTTTTATTCATAACTGTTAAAAAAAAATCCTGCTTTACAGTGAAGAACCATCTGGGCATCAGACTTCTTGTAATGTTTCATTAATTGAACTTTTAAAAAAAGGCGTGAGACTACAGGAGTTCCTCATTTATTCATTGGGTTTTTTTTTCTTTTTAGGTCACTGGGGACATGAGAGCTTCATTTATTAGGTGTCCCATGCTGACAAACCAATGTTTTCATAGTGCAAACTGGATCTGGAGTCTTCTTCTGTGTAGAACACCTAGCCTGTAGCCTGCCACCAGCTGTAGCTTGCTCAAGGGACAGGCTGTGGCTGTGCCAGCCATCCTGTGGCCTGCTGAATTATTTCACAGCCTGTGGCTAGAAATAGAATAGTAGGATGGCCTCTTCAGATGTCTGTTATGTGAGAAACGATACACATTTTATAACTGACCTTGCCTGAAAGGTTCCCTTCTTCTTTGCCTTGAAAAAGCAACAAAACAACCACCACTATAAAAACACAACTTGCTTTAAACTCTCCTAAACTGTCCATTCTCAAGCTGCTCACCTACTAACACCAAGAGTAGGATTTTGGGGTTTTTTTTTTGTTGTTGTTGTTGTTTAGTTTGTGGGTTTTGCTGTCTTTTTAAAAGCTATTTTAGCTCTTATTTGCATTTCAGCCTCCTTACTTTTGACAAATTTATGCAGTACTTTTTTTCATTCATGAAAGAGCACATTTATGAGATTAGAATACATAGGTGAGGGTGTTACATGACCTTTATGATAAGGGCTGTGGTTCTTGTATTTCTATTGAAGATTTCCAGAACCTCTGTAGTATTCATGTGCTTTTTAGTCCAGGCAAAATACCTTGATGCTTTGGAAAGCAGCTCTTGGGCACAGTGTTGTGAGAGAATGTTTGGGGTAAAAGCCCACCAATAAAACAGTTTTTTCATGCAGATGCTGTATGTTTTGTGGCATAAAATGCATTTTAGCTGTTCCTCACTACTCTCTATTTAGGATTTTCTAATATCTTTAAGCAAACTTGATATTCATAATTCTGGAGCATGTATAATAGTTTGGCCTTTTCAACAGTCTGTAATTCAAGCATGTTGCTAACACTCTTTATGTTTATTTGTATTACTATCTACCGGTGAAGCATCTGGTTTTTTATCCTCTTATATTAAGCCTCACTTATGAGACTAGTAGTGTGATATTATCCCTGCAGTTTATGGATTCCATCGCCTTAAATCCTGTTCTCAAGTCTGCCTCACCAGTTCAGTGTAATCTCTCTTCTATTTGCAATTTTTCTATAGTTGTAGTAATATATGTTATATATTTAAATATACTAGTGCATATTTAAATGCCCTGGAAAAGCAACTGGTGCTTTATCTGTTAAAAAGACCAAACAGATTTGTGCTTTTCTGAAACCAGTTTATCATGTGATTTCTTGGAGGTAGATGTGCCAAAGACTGGGATTTGATCACTTGCATTCAATGCCTCCTTGACCTATGCTCAAAATGAGGTATCACAGCAGCCCTGACCTGAAGCTGCCACAGAGTCAGGAAGTCAGTTGTGAGTCAGTTAAATACTTGAGGTTTCTGCTGAAGTCAGCAGTAACAGCACAGTTGACACCATTATTTCTCCTCACTGTGTTGTAAAAGGGATGATCAGCATTCCTGAGCTGGTGCTTGGAATGCTGCAGGCACAGCACTCTGAGCAGCTTACATAAGCAGCTCACGTCTGAGCCAAAATTTCACTTCACTTTTTTCACCTCCTCCGGTGACAGACCCAATCTTCTAATACAGTCTGCTACACTAAGACCAAAGTGTAGATGTCCTGTGCATAAAGCACAGTCAGTAGGGCATTCTTAAAAGAACTCTATTCCTTTAGAAAATGCAGAGGTGACCCTGGGGTGGCCATTTTGGGAGGAATAAAGCCACCTTGCACAATAAATTGGTTCCTAAGCTTGTGCTGAGCATTTACTTGATGGATACTGGCAGTGTATTCTGGAAAAGGCTCCTGAGTGTGGCATGTTAAAACATCACAGATTAGAAAGTACCAGGAACATTACAGTTACTTGGGCACTGTTGTCTTGTTCTCAGGCCAGCTAATCTGCCCCAGAGTATACTGCAAGAATCCTCACTTGCAGATTAACCTATTTAGCATGCTGAGACTTTCTGAAAATCTATCTGGAATTAGAAGAGGTAAGAAGTAGAATAACAGAGCAGTTAGGGTTAGAAGTAACTTCAAGATCATCTCATTCCAGCCCCTCTGCCTTCAGCTGGGACACCTTCCACTTGACCAAGTTGCTCCAAGCACTGTCCATCCTGGCCATGGATACTTCCAGGGATCCAGGGGAAGCCACAGCTTCTCTGGGCACCCTTTCTATTATCAATATTACCAAAAGTAATATATCTGAATTATCTTGTGTGTCTTCTGAATAGTGAATAGTTTAGAGACCCTAAATTGTTCAAGTTTTCCCTCATTTCCTTATTAGAAAAAGCCTAAACAAAAAAACCCCAAAGAAATAAAAAAAAAAAATTAAATCAAAACCAATAACCAAACCTCTCCCCTTTCCCCCTTCAAATCCCCTAAACCGAAAAATAAGCACAAAGTTCCAGTTACTCAGTTGGAAAGCATTTTGTTGTCGAGTGCCATGGGTTTAGACGAGTGAAGAATCTCTGAGGATCGGCGTCTTCTTGATGATATCTGCCCTGCTGCTGCTTTGAGGACCAGGTAATAAAATAGCAAAAATTAGGAGGATACTGAACTCAGAATTGTCAGAGGTAGACAGAAGGTACCTGCTATTGTTTAGGTACAGCAAGGATATGCTGGGGACCCACAGATGGCTTCTCAGCAAGTCAGTGTAGATTCCTCTTCAGCTCCCATTGTTGCTGCTTCATCAAAGTTGGAGAAACATGATTTTATTGGAAGTTGATGAAATCTGAATCTTGCTAATCCAGAAAACCAGCTTATTTTTACAAACTTTTGCAATTGTTTTCTTGGTGGTGGAGTTTGGTTTTTTTTTTTGGCCTAGGAGGAATGATAGTTCCCTCAATAATAGTGCTGTAGCTTTTGTTCTTTTTCATCTTCCAACACAATCACCATGACCAAGTCAAGAAGAAAAACTACTTGTGAGAGTGCACAGCACTTGAATAATGGGACTTTTAACAGTTTCAGGAAAACACTATTATTCATATAAATATATAAAGGGCCTGTGCAACTGAAGTATTCATCAGGGTTTAAATATCTATCCACATTCTTCCTGTGTTCTTTACAACTTCCAGTCAGCTCAAGCACTATTCCTGTGGTCTCAGCATCAATGCTGGTAAAAAATATGATTAGTCAAACAGATTTCAAGGATGAATTTAATCTCCAGCTGCTTGTGCTGCTGCTTCCTTTCTGCTGGCAGGAATTGTAATACTTAATATATACCTTGATCATCTAGTCTGCCTTGAGAAAGTGAGTTATGCAACTGCAGTGGTCACTGCTTGTATGGAAGCTGTTCTCATAGAAGGTGTATTGGTGGATCTCAGAAAAATAGCATTTTAATCAGATTTATTGTAGACTTTATGGTATAATCCAATAATATAAAAAAACCTCAATGAAACAGAAACCTCCAAAGGCTATATTGCCTCTTGTGTGCTTGTGAGAAGCATAGTGCGTGTTATTAAAACTTCAGTCTAGTGAATTATAACTTTTGTAGATAAAAAAGAATAGAAAAATGGAGAGGTTCAAAAGAGTAATTCATCAACCTCATGCACTGGAAAAACACTTTGTTTTGAAGTTAAGTGAAAGTGTGAAGGAAAAAAAAATATCTGACTTAAAGATCTCAAAGATGTAGAAAATAACCAGCACTCTACACATTAGCAAAGCATTATTCAAAAACAAGAACAGTCTTTTGTGGTGTCTACACATTTTGTTTTTTACAACAGAATATTTGGCTGTTCACATTAACATTCCATTTATTTCAGACAAAAGAGGAAGCTGTGTTTGGCAAGAATCCAGAAAAATGGAGTTTCCCAATTTGTGTGTGATTTTCTCTCTGCACAGCTGTTTTTACTTAGAATTGTAAATGGCTGGTTTTCTCCTGGGGCCGTTTGGGTCTGATCCAACTAGCTCTGGACCCTGGCCCCTAGCAGCCTTTACAGGGACAAAAGCAAAAGATGGAGGCTCTCTCTTCTCGGGACCAAAGTCCTATTTTTATTCCTAGATAGGAGTCACCTTGGGATTCAGGTGACGTCCCAGGAAGAGAGAGCTTGGGGGGGGGGGGGGGGGGGGCAGTGTGTCTCCTCCCGGGACATTTAAGCTCAGGGGAAGAGGGGGGCGGAGGAAAGGGGCCACAGCCAATGGGATACAAGTGAGGATGAGGCGAGGGGAGGAGTAAACCTGGGACAAACCACTACCACCGGGGCTTGGCGGGGGGGGGGGGGAGACAATGTGATCAGTGCAGATTATCAAACACCCAGTGCAAAACCAACAACTAAATAAACTATTTAGTGCAATACAACATGGAGTATTTCTTGTCCAAATAGGAGATTTTACTTTGCTAGAGGAAAGAATTTGTGGAATGTTTTTCTTTGGGTACTTGCAATGGGTATGAATTGGAGGGAAATAACCATTTATATGTAACAATTGACTTGCATTATTTTTGGTGGAGGTAAGTCCGGAGGTCTGTTATTCAGGTTGCACTCTGACACATTTTCATCTGCTACTAAGAGGGATAACTATAATTGTCATGGTTTGAGCCTGACGCAATGCCAGTGCTTCCATGAGAATACCTCTTTTCCTGGTATCTACTGTGAGATGTGATCAGAGACAGAGCAGAGCAGGCTCCAACTTAAGATTGAAAGAAAAAAAAACTTTATTAACCTAAAACTATAAGGAAAAACACACAGAACACAGGATGAAAACCTTCCAAATTTCCTCCTCCTTCCCCCACTAAATTTCTAATTCCGTTACCACCCTTTAGATCAATTCGCTCTCAGTCCATCACCACCCTTTAGATAATCAATTCTCAATTCCTCGAGAAGAGAGGAGTCCCTCTTGCACCACAGACTTCCCTAGGAAACAGTCGAAACTTCTCGTGTTTCCGTGTCACGTGTGGCACCGCCTGGAGAACATTTGCCATCGTGACCTCTTCCTTCCATGTCCAGTGCTCTCACCACTGCACATAGACCAGAGCTGCTTCTAGGGTTTTTCCCTTTAAGGATGCTTTGTCCAGTTCCAAAAAGAGCACAGTCCCTCTCCTTTTGGGACACCTGTCCCCCCAAATTTCACCCCCTGGGGCTGAGGGGTCTCTTGAACAGAGATCATCTTCCTCTTCTTCTTCTTCGAAGATGGAGGGCACCACCACCACCCTCCTCACCCGTGGTCTCTGTTCACACACTTTCACATCACCACACTCTCCTGGCTCTGAGCCACTGCCTCCCCCTAGAATGCAGTCTCTGTGTCACAGGAACTCAAGGGTTCTGCCATGGCAATTAAAGAAAATCCAGCCAAATGCCACTCCATCATCTCCTCCCACCTAGGATTCTTCTCAACTTCTCTCAATGTCTTTCACTTGCCCATTTTCTTGCTATCCCACTCTATCTCCTCAACTTCAGGAAGAATCAGCATTTGCAAGGTTTCCATCGTCCCAAGAAGGGTTAAAAGTCCCAGGCTCTGCCGGTTTGGTTCATGAACTCCCACGGCTGGCTGCCCTGCTGGGCACCCCCCCTTCTCCTTCACACCAGCCGCGCTATCACAGGCACAGGCTGCTCTGTCTCTCTCTCCCTCCGGGGGAGGGGGGAAATGGGGGATGGCTGCCCGAAGCCCTCGCAGTGCAATGCTCCTCCACCCTTCGGCCCAGGCCTGGCCTACCTCCCTCGGGCCGCGAGGCTCCCCTCTCCCCACCCAGCTCGGAGCCGGGCAGGGAAAGGTCTGCTCTCTTCCAAGACCAGAACCCAAAGAGAGTTTCCTCTGGGAGTTCACGGCTTTTAACCCCCTGTGTTCTCAGAGGCGTATCCATGCCCTCAGTGGACAAACCAGGTGCCAATATTAAAATCTGAACACTGATTGGCATGACCACACCATCCCAAAAAAAACTTCATTTCCTCTCAAACCAAGACAGTGTTATAGATGGATAACGAGATGATTGGCACTAGCAATTAAAAGATAACTATTGTGTGAATATTAAGAAAAGCTTCAAGTGATGTATAGTTATGTTATTGTAGTTTAAATGTCCTCTGTTCTCCCCATAGTTCCCCTTCCCCCCCCCCCCCCCCCCCCCGTATTGTTGCCATCAGACAACCGAGGTTATCTAAGGTAAAAAAAGCTTTTCAAGCCCCTTGCATGGGGCAGTTTGGAATTGAAAAGCTTGGTGCTTAGGGGGTGTGGCATGGCAACCTGATCTCCAATCAAGTTTATTAAAAGCAGTTTCCACCGATAAATAGCAAAGAAGAGCTGACTGACAGACTTTGGGAGGGGCCAGGGTTAGCCAATACAACCCCCAGGGGTATAAAAGACTGAGCATCCATCTTGAAGATGAACTGGCCATGTGGTATGCACGAGGGGCAGTTCCTAGTGCTACAGCTTATTCCTTTTGTAGTCCTTTGTTGTAGTTTTGTTAAGGTTTAATAAACCTCTTTAAATTTTCAAAGTGAGCAGTTGTCTCTCACATTAGAGAGGTGAGAAGGATATGGCTGTAGGGAGTAGCCTTGGGAAACCAAGGGCAAATTTGAGAGCAATTACTCCAGGTCTTCATGTTTCATGCTGAGTTCTGAGCTCAGGAAGATCACAAATTTCTGCTCTTCAAACCCTAGTCACTGACTGTTGAATGAGTGGAGCCCCAGGGTCTGCCAGCAACATCCAACCTTCATCAATCTCTGCTGAGCTGGGCAGGGAGAAAAGTGATGGGTTACAAATTTGCTGGACTGAGTGCAGTCATGAGTAAGTTCTACTTTGCAATCTGGAGACTCTTATTAAAACTGCTCACCACACTTCTGGCTCAGCTTTTTACGAACTAACAAAGCAAGTTCTCTTTCCCTTCCCATCCAATTTGGTCACCCAAACCATCTGTACCTTTCACTGAACTTTCACTTTCCTGGAATGAGAGAGATTCAAGTTATAAATACATGCAACTTCTGATGCATGTAACAAAAGTATTGTGTGAGGATGTAATTTCCTCATTGTGGACATAGTTCTCCTATTTTAATTTTTGGGAGTTAGCTTTAAAAAAAAAATTAGCAGTCACTTCCTTTCATTTGCTGATCATAGTGAAAAGCAAACTCTGACATTGTTTTGTTAGTAATGTTGGAGAATTCATGTACTGGGTTAATATGTCAGCCTTTCTTACAATAAATAGTATAGAATTGTACCACATTAATGAGAATAATTAAACTGTAATGCAATTAAATCTGTATCTAAGCCCTGTGAATGATAGCTCTTACTGGTTCAACTGTGTGGTGAAAAAGCTTGTACCAGTTTTGTCCCAGATGACAGTCAAATACAGTATGCAGGAGGTATCTCATGTTCCACCTGTGTCCAATGGCAATTTGAAATTTGGCTGAGAAAAACACCTCTTTTCAGAGAACAGAGAAAGTCAGTCTTCATGCATCAAAGCATTCCTGGAAGTCTTGGCTCTGGAAACAAATGTATCTCTTTTGTGAAATATCTTGGTGCTAGGCATGTAAACTTCTGTGGTTACTTTGGCTTGCCTGTATTTATTAAGACATCACACATGTATTTTACTTGTTGTGGTTTAAGAATGGTATTCCTCAATTGGAAACATTGCAAACCACGAGTTGCTTGCTCGCTCCCCTCTCCTCTTCCCCACTTTGATGATCTGGAGAGGAGAACTAGAGACACAAAAGGCAAAGATCATGGCTTGTGATAAGAACAATTTACTGGAAACAGCAATGAAAAGACAGCAACCAGTAACAGCAACAAGACTAATAAAAGAGTGTACAAGAAACGGTTTGCACCCGAGTTCTCAACCCCGCCAATACCTGACCATTTTCCCTCTGCCGTGCTAACCGAGCTGGCAGTCAGCCATTTCCAAAAAAATGAGATGAGGTGCTACAGAATAATCTCTGGGTCCTGGCCATGCCTCCTCCTGGCTCCTGCAGAAATTAAACCTGTCTTGTCCAGAACCAGGACACTACATTCTTTATATCATAACTTCCTTTTTGTATCAGTTTTGTAATCTATGCAAATGGCAGCCAGGTAGCCTTCCTTTAGTGGCACACTTGTCTCAAATAATGCAAGGCTAAGATTTGCGTTAAATAGAAAAACATACTTTTAGTATAGGCTTCTTTACCATACCCTGTAATTTATGCATATATTTCTTTATATACAAGTGGTGTCAGATAATTACAGTGCAAATTTTGTAAAGTCTGTGTATGTGTATTTTTGTTTTGAGGGGCTTTCTCCCTTCCCTCTCCCAAAAGCAGAGAGATCCATAATAAAAAGTGTGCCTTTTTTGCACCATAACAAAGCTACTTTTCTCAACAGATGAGTATGCCATGAGAACATACCGTATTGATGTATAAGGGTATAAATGGTGTGTCTGCCAGTGATGATGTATATGGATGTGGCACCAACTGATTTCAACCAGACAGAAAATTAGCACCCCGTCTATAATGTGGAAGAAGAGTTTAGTAGTAAATGTGAATTGTAGCTTTGTAAAGCAGCTTTACCTCCTAAAGCCCAGGGAAACAATAGACAGTAACTAAGTCTGTGTTTTTATGAGGTATTTTCAGGCATTTCTGGGAATCAGTTTTATAGTTTGTCTTTGTGTAATGGATTGCCATCCATAGAGATTGCTCTTCAATTTTTTGGAATGCCTGCCCTTGAATTGACACCTGGTATATTAAGTATCATAAAATGCCAATAAGACCGGCAGAACAAATGCCTCTTAATATCTTCCAACAATCTCAAAAAATCTATGCTATGTATTTTTTACTGCCAAGCAGAAAGAACAGAAACATACTGACTAATTTTTACCAGAACAATAATCAGACATCCACCAGTAAACATGAGTGTAGGCCAGAGGAAAGCAAAGAGAAGACCTTTTGCGGGATAAAGTCTGCTTAAAATGACGTTGGTCTGTGTTCCTCCTGGGTCATAGTAACACGGGAAAGTCTGGTATTTTTTGAAATTGCTTGCAATTGTTTCTATTCGTGCTTTAACTTCTTTAGAGTTCTCCAACTTGTCTGGGACGTATGAGCACTGAAATAAGAAAACAAGGTGATTCACTATAATAAATACTCCAATTAAAAGTTTTTAGTTAAGTCAGATTGAGGGAAAAAGTCATGCTAGTGCTGACAAAATCTTCTGTGGTTTGGCATCCCTGGAGATTGTCTTGGTTTCATGTGTTCATTTGCCATGCCACTCTTCCCTGTTTCCATCGTATGTATATGCCCCCAGTCTTCAGATTTACAGATTGGAGTTACATTGTTGGAAACCAATAATGTACATGCTCAAAAAAACCCTACAGTCTTTGACACTGTCACTTCTTTATTACAGTGCCAAACTCCAGTTCCTAACAGAGCTTCTAGGCACTATCACAGTGGGAAAGTGTTTGTTGTGCAGAAATTCACACTTGCTTGTCAGTGTGCACAAGAATGAAGTTGTTTCACGGCACACTTCTGGTTGTAAGTAGTAGAAAAATGCAAGCATGGCTGTTGGAGGCTTCCTACTTGTCTTTGTTAAACAAAACTATTTTGACTTGTAGTAATAATTCAGAGTTATTTAGTTTTCAGTGGAAATAGACTTTGAAGCAGTAAATTTTTTGTTGCTTTTTTGTTGTTGTTGTTCATAAACTTTTTTTTCCTACAGTATTATTTTGTGTATATAATAATGCTTGAATGTACTAAACTGGAGCCTGGCCAAGGCAAAAGCAGGGATGGTTCCTGACCTGAACATTTTACTTGCATTAATGCAAGTAGATAGGACATCCAGAAGTTGCCTGCCCTTGCAGTGAGCAAAGCTCTTGTTTCCATCTATGGTAGGTAATTTCTGTTTGCTCCTTCATTGCATGTAGCTTTCCCTGAGGCAGTCATTATAAAGACAGGCATTAGCTAGAAAAATTCTCTTCAGCTGAAGTGTTTTATGCTATTAGGTCTGCCCTGTGGGAAGCTCTAATCTATATAAATGCTTTGCACTTTTAATCTGAGCATGTTTGTTCTGGATTCTAAAAGTACTTCAGTCTTGGGCATCCAAGATTCTGAATTTTCACTGATTTATTTCTTCTTTCTGTCTAAAATGTGCATCATGTTGCAATTTTCTCCTTCTTTATTCCCTTCTTTATAATATACACCAAAAAAACCAAGTAAAATTGGGATTTGTGCTCTTACTTTGGATGGTTATAAACTTGATGTATCTCGTGCTAATTCAACAAGCAACTGAGCAAGCCACAGCTTATAAACCATTTGTTACAATGGGTCTTCAACTGGGAGACTTACATATTTTACAATGTTCATAGCTGTTGTATATACATGTTGGTGTAATTCCTTTAAAAGTATTAACTTAATATTTAATGTAATATTTACAAGAAAATACAAAACTGTAATTTCTGGAATGTTTAAAAATTGTCTTGGTTTAAGCCCAGACATTAACATGTAAAAGATGAGTGAGTGACTCCTGCTGCTACTGTGCTGCTTGGTTTAAAAACTATCAGCCCCTCTCCTCAAAGGTGTTCGACAGTAGCAAAGAATGAGTATTCAATCTGTGTTGCAAGTACCTTAGGATTTCTTTCCAGTGTATCTTCAGTCTGGTAGAGCATAACCTCCTGTCCTGAGGCTGTCAGATTAACCCACACCTGCAGACAGGGATAAGGAAAGATTTCCTCATCCTCTGAGCCTTTATTGTTTGGGCAGAAAACTTTGTCCTTGATGTTGGCTTTGAGTACTTTGCACACAGTTTCTGTTGTCCAAACACTACAAAAACAAAACAAAAGGTATTCCTTTGAAGCTCATCAGAAGCATCTGTTGCGAATTGCATGTGAAAATACATCTGTGTGTCCTGGCTTGGCTGGAGTTCATACCTGCTTCATCCTGCTGTGATGAACTGTGCCCACCCTGAATCTGTGGCTGCACCTGGAGAAGGGCTGCCGTAGCGAGTAAGTTCAGGAAGGTGTTTTTGTTGTTGTCTTTTATGCATTCTGTGGTTTTCAGTTAGATTCTGACCTCCCAATCTGTAACCAGCTTCATGTTATTCAAGAAAGAAATATTGCTATGGATTTTAAAATTTGGTAGTAAATACCTGGAATGCAGTTCACATCATGTCTCAGAAATATTTTGACTGATTTCATTCAATAAGCCTCAGAACTCAGATCTGTTTTCCCTAGTTTTCTTTATTGCATGGGCGTCTCGCTATAAATAAATAGCAGGATTTTTTCTAGAAAAAGTCAATTTTTACTGTTGCTTATCTGTTTTTCTCAAGAGTTACTTTTCTATTATTGATAACACATTAAATTTTGCTGAGAGAAGTACTCTTTGGTGTCAAAGAAAGTTGAGAAAGTCTCACTCCAGTTCCTATAAAACTACTCTTGATACATGTATCCATCTTTTGTAATGTAATCTGGAGGCAGAAAAATAAGTATGTGAATTACTCTATTTTAAAGAGAATGTATTTCAAATAGTTTTGAGATTAAAGGTGTTCTAGCAAGAAGAATGAGGTGGGTGTCCTTGCTTTCTCTGTCATAATCTTAAAACGTGAACAAGTGAGCTGCACTCCTTGTCCCATTGCTTTGATATTTTGCAAATTGATTTTGTGTGTGTAAGCAGAACTCACAAAATTAAATAAGAGGGTGGGCATTTGTAACTCCTTCAGTGTTCATTATGTTCTGTAATATTTGGTGTGGCAGCCTGGGTTGTTGAAGGTGCTCGTTTCTTATGATGGGTAATTTGGAAGTAAGATACAAATACTTGAGTGAACAATTTTACCATGACTTCTGTTGATCAAGTTTTATTAAACAAGACTCTCTCCTGCCCATGAAACAGCTTTTTTTAACTGTTCCTATTTATGCAAGACTTAGCTTTTCATTGTCAAGCTTCGATAAGCATGGTTGGCTTTTTGATTCTACAGCAAATGTTTTGATTTAGTCTGTTTTGTTTAGCCCTGAGGAGAATATGTTCCTCTTTTTTGTGCTCACATGTGCCTGATGAATTCTTGCCACACTTTCTTCCTCTTCTGTTTTAAATCCTTATGAGCTCTCTGAGAGCACTTTGTCTATTGTACAATGTACTTATGTATATTTTATCACTGTTTTAAATTACTGTATATGATGTTAACAGGAAAAATAATAGCTTTGTTTCATAAACAAATGGCTCTTATTACCTCTTAGTGTAAAAAGGCACAATGGTGATCCCAATAAAAAAGTACATCATCATGGAGCATGCAACCATTCCCAGTCCCAGGCAGAGGGCTCTTGTCTCCCCTCGCTTTTGTGCAGTCACCAACTTCTTTCCCAGCATGATTTAGAGTTGTGAAACTTGAACAGCCTCTTTTTGGTGTAAAATAAAATAAGAAAAGAAAGGGAAAATATCACAGTTATTTTAGTTATGTAACAAGTTTCTGAAATATAATATAATTGGTGGCAGAACAGCCCCATTTTTGCAAAAACTAGAAATAAAAAAAATCCAACCAAACTTGCTGTGTTTTTTGTTATCATTAGATTCTTCTTTTACTCTTTAAAATTTATCATGTAGTACCTTAATAAGCATGCATGTGGGTGTGTGTATGTGTGTGTGTATGAGTGCGTGTGCGTGTTTTTGTGTGTGTGTGTGAAAGCCAGGAGAGCAGGTAGAAAAACCTGGTAACTTCTGGGGAGAATTCTGTCAACATTCCAATTGTCCTCAGACTTAATTCAGTCTGTTTTCTGTTGCTGCTTCTCTGAAGTTAGACTTGTTTTGCTGTATATTGGTAAAGACTGCATGAAGGGAAAACCTTCCCAGAGTAGAAACCTTTTTACATTATGCTTTTTCTTGTGGAGTAGTTTGAAATGGTGTTGTCTTATTTCAAAAGAACTGAAATAATTAAAAATTTAACATTTGAGATTTCTGACTTCTGCATGTTTGCTTGGCCTTGTCAATTCAGAGGTGCTCCAAACCTGCTGTCTGAGCAGTGATGGTGTAACTCTGAGGAACTAACTCTTGGGCAGAAAAGTCTGAACCTGAGCTCAGAACTGATGGGCATTAGCCCCTCCACTCCTTTGACAAAAAGCATTTTAAATGATCCACCATAAATGATCCATAATATTTTGTTGAAGAGAATCTGAAAATTATTGCCATGAGTCCGTATGCCATTGAATCATTATGAGTGACATGCAGGTTTCTATAGAAATAGTCCAGAACTTTCACTGCAAGTTCAACCCATCACCAGTATCTGCTGCACTGACAGCTGTGATTGCTCATATGTGGAGTTTTGTTTTTTCATGAAAACATGGGAAAAGCAGTTTTTATGGAAATGACAAGACTGGCATGATTTGTGTGGGCTTTTTGGAGATAAGAGACGAAAGCAGAGCAAAAGGAGAAAAAAAAAAAGCATTCATGCTAAATTAGCTTTCCTTTCTGTTCTGCACAAGGCAGTGGTGCACAGCTTTAGGCAGTGCTTTTACAGGATTTTAGTTTCAGATGTGTGCAACTTCGCAGTGTATATCCTTACTAGCTGGGCTTCAGGATGGCATAGCTCCTGCCTAAATCCTCCTCTGTTCAGACTTAGGTTTATATACAGTGTAAGATAAGCACAAGCCAAAGTTGGCAAATAGGCTCTTCAGGTTATCTGTGAGCAGATGTTCTCCAGCTTCTACAGGCAGGCAGAGCTGCAGTGTGACTGCAAGTCCCTACTGACCATGCTGAATTTGGTGAAAGATGAGATAGCCCTCGAAGCTATGAGCATCAGCTCTTAAAGGAATGAATGGAAATATTCTGAATGTTCTTTCCTTTCCTGCTATTTCTGGTTTTCCCTTGTAAAAGTGCCTCACTTTGACTAATGATCAAAAGAAAAAGGTATTTAAAAATTACCATCCTGCTGTTTTTAGACTGCTATAACACCTGAATTATAGTTCTCTTAGCAATTAAAATATAGTTGTCTGTGGACAGTAAAACACCTCTGGTCATTTAGCAGAACTTGTGGTTAGTTGCAGATTTTAAGAATATATTTTGAAGTTCGTAGTATTTGATATCAAAGTAAAAGGCTGTTTTTAGGTATCCCTAGAAACTAAACGAGTTATTTTTAGAATACTAAATTTTGTCCACTTTCATATTAAATCCACTTTAAATAAAACATCCACATCCACTGTGAATTTTGCATGCAGCATTTTGAGAGGAATTGTTTTTCTGATGATCACATATAATTCGCTGGCACTGTAAGAAGCATCTCAATTTGAAAATTGCCACAGATGAACTTTTCTTGTTTACTGCCATTTGAGTTTAATACAGAAGGTGAGCTAATGCCTTTAAGTAAGGTTGTACTGTGTTTTGCTTGTTCAGTGGGGCTATAGGTAGAACATGTAGCAAATGCTCCCAGCACACTCGTGCTGCACCTGCATATTCAGCTGTAACTACGTGGAGAGGTGTGTGCAGCAAAGAAACTTGCACAGTGAGTATCAGTGACTGTTCCTTGAAACCTTCCATCATTTCTTTTAGTTTGGAAAATGGGAAATAAAAAACTTAAAGAATTCCAAAGTACTTAAAATATCAGAATACTGTGCAACACAGTACCTTAATACCAATTGTTATTAAACTGGCTCTCCATTATATAATGTGCAGCTTGGGCAGAGAGGGAAGTGGAATAAAGGAACATTATCAGGCCTGGAGCATAGGCCCTGAGACCAAATAGTACTGGAGTAGCAGATCCTTATAGCATGGTGGGGAGATAATGATAGATGAGTGGAAACCTGTGTAATTAGTAAGAAATTCTTACATACAGTAGCAATGATAATCTTTAATTTTCTGTAAGAAATTGAAAAATGAAAGGCTGGTACTACTGGTGACTTGTGGAAAACTTCTAGTGTCCTAGAGCTGTTAGCATATTGAATTTTGATGAACCATAATATTTACAGAGCTGCTCCATTTACACTGAGAAACAGGGGTTAATCAACCCCCTTGTTACATGGAAAATAAGAATTGTGGGACTATTAACCAAGGAATTAATAAGAAATCTAATTGCTTCAAAAGTCTGCCTGAATGCCAGCCACACATGCAGTGGATGTACAATGTGGTACATCCTCCTAATAATCTAGCAGACCATCTCTTTAAGACACAAAAGGAACTTTTATGTTTTAATAGGAAATTTTTCTTAAGTAGCCCAGAGGTTAAATGCAGTGTTGTTCCCCTTCACACCAGACAGACTGCCCGACCCTGGCTCTCTGCAAGGGCTGCTAAGTGATGCTGTTTGCCTGTGTTCCCCCACTTCAGATAACTGCTTCATCCCAAAGGGAACAAGGACATGTAAATTATGCAGAGAATGTTAACAAGAAAGATTCATCTAGAAATATCACCCTAAGGGCTTCTATAGACATAAAAAATAACCAGCTGGGTCTTCAGGCAATGTAAAACAGGGGTGCTTACATCATTGTTGTGTTGCTGTAGCAAATTAGCTGTAAATGTGGTCCCTAAAACTGACTTAAATATTTTCTGGTGCATTTTTTTCTGCTTTCAAATGTCAAAGACCAGAAAAACCCGTAATACTATTTCATGCATGTACAGAAGAATTTAAGAGGAAACACAGGACTGCAAAGGAAACCCAAGTGTGGGTTTTTTTCCTTTCTTACAAAAACATTTCTATGTACTACTGCTGAAAATACTTAATTTTCTGGCTCTTAACACAAAGTAAAGTTGCATACATATAGAAAACCATATTTACTTGGAATTTCTTCATTGTTTTAAAGGTTAATTTTTTTCTGATTAAAAGTATCTTCTGTGTCCTTGTTCTGTCAATGTATATTAGAAGGAGCATTGAAATAGCTGGTTTAGTGTTTCCTCTGACAAAACAATTAAATCTTTTAAAATTAAACACTGCAGAAGACTTGATTGGCCCAGGAAGTCTGAGTAAAATTGATTTGGAAGATGTTGAAGTGTACAAAACAAGGCTTAGTCCAGCCTTCAAGAGAAACTGTAAATGTATTTTTGTACTGCGGATTTTATGCAGTGGTTCCATACCTATTAGGAATGTATAAACTGCAATTGTTTTGATAATGTTCCCTCTGCCTAATCTTCTTCTTCAATACAGTTAAATTATGCAGTAAATTAGCTGTGCATTTTCAATGTATAAAAATTGCATTCATAGCTGCTAGTGATAATCTTAGGGATGCCATCCACTCAGGATTTGAATAGTCCCCTATTTTAATTAGAGAGATATTTGATACATGGCGGGAAGTCTCTACCACCTCCTACTCTCTCATCTTTTCAGGAGTTTCCAGTGGTGTGACCTCAGATTGGACCTCTCTCTCAAGCTATTCAAGACTGCATAAGGTATGAGTAGCACTGATGAATTTACCTCGCTTGCAGAAGAATGGCTGCTAAATCCCTCTATTGAATTTAAGTTGGGAATAAATATTAACGGTGAGATAGTGTTGTGGTTTTTCGGTTTGGCTTTTCTTTGAGCTGATTTATCCCACACTATATGGTGAATCTTCAGTGAATATTTATGTATTACTTTCAGATGAACATTATGTTCTAATACAGCATCATACCAAGAAGAGTGATGCACATCATCTACATCTCTAAAGTGATGAGGACTTTTTAAACAGGCCTGTACCTGTTGGCCTCTATTGCTTCTGCATGCAAAACAGCCATTTGTTTTCCCTGCCAAATGCCAACTTAAGCCACCTTGTTTTATTCTCAAAACTGCTTGTATAGACAAAATAAAAATTGCCGGCTTTGCTGGATTTGTAAGAGGAGCACAGTACTTTGTGACAGTTTATTGGCCAAATGCTTTTTGCGAGAACCAGTAGGCAAAAGTTTTAGATTTATAAATATGAGCTCTGTACTGGTTATGTTATTGGAACAGCACTCATATTTAAATACTTAGAACTCTCTGTAGGTAGAGTTATTTGGATCATTCGCACTTACTTATCTGTTTTCCATGGGTACTTCAACACTGCTTAGATTCTTCCCTTCTATTTCAATCCTATGTTCATCATTTTCTCATCTGCTGCCCCATCACTTACAACAGGCTGTTGTCAAAATTGCATTTCTGTTAGCACTTTCTTTCCCTTTTCCAGTCTCTAGCAGTTAGAGGCATTTCTTGCTGGTACTGGGGAAGTGCTGCGGACAGGGAACATCAGCTTTTTCATGACTTAATAAGCTTTCTGTGTGTCTGGGACCACAAATACTGTATGTTACAGAATGAGGTGATGCTGAGCCTCAGTGGTAAAGTGCACAGAAAAATCTCTCATGTAGTTGTGCTGGAAAACTAAAGCAGCAATATTTTGACTGTGTAATATGATGCAACTTTTTATTTTATGAAATATGCTGTATAATTTTGCTTTATTAATGAACTGTTTACCAGATGTGCCACTAGAGTGAATTAAAGAAGTTAAATTTTTAATTGTCTAAAAACCTATGCAGTTGTTTAAGACTAATTCTATTAGCTTTTAAACTAGTAGTAGTTCATAAAAAAAGAAAAAATGGGGGAAAAAAGAAGTTACTTGATTAGTTCAGCTGTTCTGAAATCTTTCTGGAGTACTTTTCCCTTTGATTCTGTGCTATAGAGGGCTGCACAGAAGGAATCAGTTTAAGACCAAATTTTTGGGAAGCCTTCAAGAGTTCATGTGCCTGGTTCCTCTCTAACTTAGGGGTAAATAAGCACAACCTCTAGAGTAATGCTGAAAACCCAAAGCCATGAAACTTCTAAGAACAAAAGTGCATTTACCATTAAAATGAATAAGAACTATAGTCTTATATGAGCTACAGGCTCTTAATTTATGAAAATATTATTGCTATCTTTGCTAACAGTTGGGAAGAACGGTCAGATTGCATCCAGTTACAAAAGAGAGAACTCAGTCTGCATGCTACAGAAAAGTTATCTGCCCTGTCCTCCATACTGCTGCAGACATAGAAAGCCTTTTGCTTCCCAAAACACTGTACTTTTAAAAACATAAAGCTATCACATGCTCCCAAGGAAAAAGAGTTGTTTAGAAATAAACTTACAATTTTTGATGAAATGCTGCTTTCTCTGATGAAAAAAGTCTGTTATATGACAGACTTGGGATAGCAGCGGAGTTCAGAGCTGAAAGGGATTTTAATAATTTTTTTCCTTTCCTGTATGTTGCTGGGTTTGCCTTGCTGTGGCTGAACTCCTAACTTAATTCCTCTATTACAAAGCCTTTTGTAACCATAAATGGTAAGGTATGAAAGAGCACTGTCCTTTTGGAAATTAATTGCTGGAAACCAGGAAGTTACAATTCTAAGACTGAGGTTTCTCATACACTAGAGCTCCTTTACAATGCATTCTGGTGGATTTGTGTTAAACTATGGGTCCACTCCATTTGTACAAGCCTTTTAGTTTAGAAATCTGATAGATCTTTTGGGTAAGATTTATGGAATTGAACTGTATTGATGACCAGTGGTATTGATTCTTAATAACCTGAGCCATTACCAGCTGTGTGGGAATGCTTTATTGCCACTATTTTCAGTGAGTTTGAATGCAAGAGGTGCTACAATTCTGACTGTACATCAGAGCCTTATAGATAAGAACATCCATCATGCCATAGGTGCATTAGTGTCTAGCATGTTCCTCTAGCTAAAAAGCCAAGCTTATTCCTGGGACATATAAACAGATAACTCCTAGCACAGAGCTTCAGAAAAGAGTTGTTTTTTTGGTTGGTTTTTTTTTTTTTTGGAAACTTTATTATTGGGAGCCTAAAGGAGTTTAAATGAGTTAATCCAGTAGAATCATTAAGCGAGAACTGTTAGCAAGGGTAGGGTATTTGCCCCTCCCTCTTTAGGTATCTCATAATTAGCTGTTTCAGTTTAAACTGTTCTTCTAAACTTGTTTTGATAAAAGATTTGAAGTTGACAAGCTCAGAATGTTCATGCTGTCTAAAGATAACTGATTAACCTCCTTCAGTAGGACCCTTCTGTATTATTGCAGATGCAGAAGAGAGCACACAAAGGTAACCTGGATTTAGATAACTGGTAGACATTTACACCTAAGTAAGAGGAAGTCTGCTACTATCATCTAGATTGGAAATACTTATGATCATAGTAATTTATAATACTTGCGAAGAAATATAAAGAAATTTTAAAAATTACATTTGAAGTTTGGAAAAAAGAGTCTTATGAAAAAATGTTATTTCTGGATAAAACAGGATCTGGTCGAGTGGAGTTTTTATCATTTTTAATGCTTAGTAATCAAGACTGGATATTTCAAAGAGGCAGTCCCTGCTTGCTCAAGGAATAGTCAGGCTTTTAATAAGGAATTCATTGTAAGTGATTTTTGGGTTCTGTGATTCAGGGTTCGAAGTAAAATACAAGGTAACCTGTGCTGAATAAAATTAATGAGTCTTCAAAGTGAAGGTTTGTCCTCCGTCTCTTCTCTGTGTATGCCTTAACCCAAATGGCCAAAATTGGTTTCATTTCAGGGATAATTTCCCATAATTCTTTTTAAAAAGAGCAATGCCTCTACTTGGAAAATCATGCCATATCTGTAAATTACTGTAGTAGCTGCACTCAAAATTGCCAGCCTCCAGAACTGCAAGTAGCTATCTGAAAAATAAAAGGAAATAAGATATATTTCTGGGGATTTATTTTCCCGGTAGACTGATAACGGAACAAAAATCATGTGAGAGAAGGTATGTGGCTGTGAAAGAGACATTGTGTAAATATAAGCATACAAGGATTGTAGCTTTTCCTTTGCAAATAAAAGTATAAGGAGACTGTAAGCATTGTGGCAATGGCAGGGAACTGAAGCTTCTGGTGTTTATTTGCTGTACTGCTCTGCAGTGAGTACTCGCTGCTGTCCCTTTGGCACCATCTGTATGGCAGAATGCTTTGTTCCAGCCCCTTCTGCTCCTCATGGCTGGCTGTTGCAGGGCCATATTCATCCAGAAAGAGTTTAAGCCTCCCAAGGAATCCATCTGACTTTGCTGGGATGCTGAAATTTTAAGAAAGTCTGGTTTGACCCCACAGGCTACTGAACAATTTGTTCTTGTGATGTCACATGAATCAAACTTAATATTTGCAGGTGACCTGTTCCACATTAGGCTGCCCTGTGTAACAGGGGGTTCTTGCTGGAAATCTGAGTCAGATTATACAAATAATGTCTGCAGTCAAACAGAAGTTATGTGAATTTGCAAACTCTGAACTCCTTTCAGAGTTTGCAAATAAAAAAAAAAAAAGTTCAGATGTTAGTAGGGGGAAAGGGAAAAAAAATAAAGAAGTTGTATCTTTTGGTTGCTCAGAACTCCTTAGTCAGTTCTTTTAAGCTGATCATCCATAAGGGTTGTTTTCCATTAGGGCATAAGAAAAATTCACTGGCTATGAGATAAAGACAATTTAATAAATATTGTTGTTTTATTTCCAGGACTCTGTAATGCTTCTAAAGAATCACTGAGCTGTGAAATGAGCACAGTTTTTTGTGTCTTCAGAGAACCCTGCCAAGTGATTAGCTCCCCCTTCCTAACTGAAACATATTCATAGTGTAGTACATTGTCATATTTAATGGTCTTCATAAAAATAAACTGCAGCTCTTGAACAAGGAACAGTAACATATTGAAAATAATATGAGTTAGGAGCGCAAGGTCTTAAATGTTAGCATGCCTACATCAAACAGAGGCAAACTTGAGGGCTTGCTGCTTCCTTTAAAGTAGCTACATTAACAGACTGTCTGCTGGATTTACTGTTAATTCACCAATTTCATGAGCGTTGAGAGTGTCCTCAGAACATTTTTACACAGATACTTTACCATGAATTTTGAATGGTTTGTTTGGCTTCCAACTTCATAGCATGGTGGTTGTGAAGTTCTGATGACTCCCTGAGTGGAAGGTAGTGGAAGGCTGTTCTGTGGTGAACCTCTCCTAGACATGTCATACCTGGAGTAAAGCAAAATTGCTGTTATTCCTCTTCAAAGTCAAGGAGAACTCTCTAATTACTGTGTCTTGAAAGTGAAGTTAGGATTCTTAACTGCTGCATCCAACTGTCTGTGGGGACACACTGCTTTCAGAGAAAAGGGGCATGGATTTCACTCAGAGAGTAAGTGTATATGTGCTTTCTCAGTATGTGTAATCAGTTCTTAATAATGTTATTCCAGGTAGAGGAGCCCTTTAAAAAAAACAAAAAAACTAACCACAATCGCAAGAAACCCCAACCCACAAAACTCATAAAACCAAACAAACTCACAACACAAAGTGAACTTAGAACTGTGGATTTAGAAGTATTACACAATATTATTCTTTATTCTTGTTTTATTAGATGGGCACAAGGTGATAACTCCTTTGCCTAGCAAGGGAAAGGTGGTCAGTTGTGGGAAATGATGCTCACTTTAAAAATTTCAAAGGTTTATTAAACCCTAACAAAATACAACAAAAGACTGAATAAGGAAAAATTTACAGCACCGAGAGCATGGAATTAAACCTCCATGTCCTCGTCTACAAAATGGATGCTCCACCTTTTGTACCCTGGCCCCCCTCCCAAAGTCTTGTCAGTCAACTCCTTATCTGCCATCCATTGGTGGAGATCACTTTCTTGCAACTTCATTGGAGATGAGCTGTTGCTATGCTGCATCTCCTAGTAACCAGCCTGCCCTGCCCTGAAGTGCCCCAGCTATCATGGCCATCCAGTGACAACAATACCAGGAGAAGGGAAAAAGGACTATGGGGAGAACAGATCACAGTAATGTGGTAAATAGGTATGATTTGTGCTGACAAAATTGAAACAGTAATCAATATTGATACAGTAATTAATATTTGGGAATAATAAAATAGTTAAAAAGGTGCAAATGCCAAGAAAGAAAGAGAGAGGAGGGGTACCACCCCCACCCCCCCCCTTCCCTCTAGATATTTCAAGCAGGAAGGAGCAGAAGATAACGGTTACTAAAAATTACCAGAGAAGGAAAAACTGGTTAGGTTTCAAGGATATGTTAATTATATGAGATTTATTGCTTTGATGCTTGGAACATGGTATTATGTTAGTTTTGGCTTACATTATACTAGCTTGGCTTACATTATACTAGCTTGGTGCTCATGTGTAACCCAAAGGTGAATTAAAGGACAACGAGGAAGAGAAGAGGCCTTCGTCAAGAGTACGACCCCCGAAGAGCAGTGCGACCACCTAAAAGTGGTGGAGCGTGCGTGATTAAGGTGGTGATAGGGTGGAGATAGAAGTGTGATGAATCAAAAATGGGAGGAGATGGCTCCGACAGATAAGATAAAAGGAGAAATTTCTGTTTGGCATGTTTGTACATGAGGTGGGGGTGGTCCAAGGACCTTGCCCTCTGTACCCCGTGGTAATCTTTTTTGTTTATGGGCTATTATTGGAACCAAATTATCATTTATTTTAACCAAATTGTATCGGATTTTGTATATCCTAAGCTACTCAATTAAAATTGCTGCTACCTTTAGTATTGTTTGGTTTTTTTGATGGAGGGATAATTGGGCGAACATAACAGTAACATAACTATACATCTATAAAACTTCTCTGAACATACACATAGTATTCATCCCTTAATTGTGAGAACCATTACCCATCTATAACCCAGTCAACTGGCTTTGGAGAGTTTCTGCTCTGTTCTCTGCCTAGATTGTAGTCAGAAGTACAAGGGAGGCATTGGGGTTGCTCCAAGACCATGTCCTCTTCCATCTTAGTCCTTTTTATCTGCCACTGTGACTTGTGCTATCTCACTGTTACATGCTGAGCTGTATCGAAAGTAGCAGGCAAACCTGAATAGCAAATTTTCTGCATAGTCAGAAATTGGGGTTGTCTGATTTGGTCTGAGGGTATATCTCAGTCATGTAATATGTATTGTTGGAAACAATATAACTTTTAAATTTTTGTCTCTCCAGTTAGGCTTGAGTTGACTTTGCCTTGGGGAAAGGAATTTTCTTTAGTTTTTTCAGGAGATGTAGAATCACTCTAAAGAGATGGGCTTAACATACCAACAGACTGGGAGTAGCCCAAAGATACCCAGAAAGATAAAAGACCATAAATGGAACATCAGTGGACCATCAGAGGCTATCTACAAATATCTACTCACAGATGCTGCCTCTGGAAGAGTTGGAGACATCTGGTCTGAAAAAAACTAATAAGAAAATTGAAGAATGAAGATCTAATTAACATTGGAGGCAAGGAGATTTGGATCCAATGGGAAACTGAATATTGATGGTTGCTCAGCTCTGGACCAATGAACTTTGAAACAGCTCATCTCTATGGGTTTTGGCTGTATAAAATTTAGGGGAAAATCCTGCAAAAAAAATGTGTGCTTGAAATATTTTCTTTGGCACATCCTGGCCAGAAAATAAACTAATGCCTGATTCTCTATCATTTCAAAAACCGTGCTAGAGAGTTTTATTTTCTCCCCAATTTTAGGTGACAGTAGTGTTCAACAGTTCAGGAAGTAGGATTTGTGTCTATAACAGTGGTCCATTGATCCAAATCCTCTCAAAACGTAGCACTGAGTTCATTCAATGCTTTTCAATTAATTTCAATGCTTTTGACTTCTCAGATCATCAGAGAGGTAACAGTCTTGTGATTCCCTCCCAGATCTGCTGCTGCTGTAGTTCCTAGATGTGTTTTGGCTCTTAATAGAGTTGTCAAGGAATAAAGTAGCTCTGAGCATTTTTCCCCTATCAGTTTTTGATTGAGAAGTTCAAGTCTGGTAGAATGCGTATCACTCCTCTTCCATGCTCTACATTATAATCAAGATGTAATATGAGAAATGTAGATTAATTTGTCATTAGTTGTCACATACATATGTTGCTCTAGGGCCAGTGGACATTCAGCTTCTAATTGCAGCTTGTTTTGCTGTTCAGCTCAATTGTTTCTGCTGTTTTCAATAAAACAAATATGTTGAAAGCAAATTGTACCCTCATTAGGACTAATTAATAATTGACTTCTTTTAAAATAACTTCATGTGAGGCTTTGCATAGGACAATGAGCTGAAATTTTATTCAGCTGCAGACTTCATATCAAACATTTTGCAAAGAAAGCCAGATGCCATATAGAAATAGTTCTGCAAACCCTAGCACTTTCTTTGTGTTTTATGCTTTTCCAAATGTTACCTTTGTTCTTTATTCAGACTAGCAAAACTTGTGAAGTCTGGTAGGTTGCATCCTGCTGCCCTGGAAATCAGGGGAAGTAGGAGCTGAAAACATCATGTCTTAATACTGATTCTTATAACTTGTTTGCTGAAAAAATTCTGTTCTAGGATTCCTTTGATGATAAGACTTTAGTTAACTGGGAGCAGAGACAGTGAGGGATCAGTTAGCTTTGCTGTGTTCTTTCAGATCACACAAGGCTTTTGGCTTTTCATCACTATAGCTTTTTTAAACGTTTAGTTAAAGTTAGTAAGACAAAAATAGATTGTGATCCAAATATGGTACTGGCAGTTCCCATCTTCTAACAGTCAAGGCACAGTAGCTGGAGGAGGCCTGTATGAGTGAGACTGGAAGGGACACAGCTGTCAGGTGATGCTGTGTATCTGCAGTTCAGGCAATTTTGCAGTGGCAAGTTTTCCTGAGGAACACTGTAGTTCCCACAGCTTCCCCAGTCGCGGGTCATTTGTTGTGCTTTATCTCATCTCCTCGTCATTCCTTGGGGCAGCAGCAAGAATGCAGATCCCACAATCAATTCTGTTGGCTGCTGTTTCGAGAGCCGTGGCAGATGCTACCCTGTGCAAAAAGGAGTTCTCTCCTGTTTGTAAAACAAAATACTGGTTTGCCTTCATTTAGAATTTTTTCTCTTGATCTAAAGTTTTATCTAATTTGAGATCAAATTAGGTGTATCCATTCTATCAGAAAGTGCATTCATTGCATGGGACTAAGTGACACACAGAGTAGAGGCTCCACAACCAGCAAGGTTGTAAAGTAAGTATGTTTATTCAGCGCTGGGTACACAAGGGATTGCTCCACCACAAACGGGTGCACCTGCCGTGGTGATTTACCTGGTCTTTATACATAAAGATGTTACTTATTCAAGATAATTGCAGAAGAGCCTATACATACTCATAACCTTTCCCCGAAAAGGCAAGTTTTATTATAATGAGTTCTGGGAAATATTTTCCATAGTCCCCACCTTTGGCTTCTCCCGATTGCCCTGCATAGTGCCTTCTGGTGGTCGTGGGCCGGGGGCTGAAGAAGTAAGTTGAAGTGGGCTGGGAACTGATGAAGTAAGTTCCTCTTCTTTGCACTGAACTTTTCACCTCTGATCTCACATGTGCTCCTTGTACCCTTTGCATTTCTTCAGACCACAAAGCCAGCTTCGGCTGGTTTAAGATGCTCCAGGCAGCAGTCCTTGCTATTGTCAGGAACTGTCCATAACAGACCTTCCTTGTCCCATTTACAATAAGAGAGCTTGCTTTGTTCGTTTGGGGTTTTTGTTTTGTTTTGTATCTAGACAAATATTGTTGCTTATTTTTTCTTGTTATGTATCAGCTGTGGACCCAGCACTCAAAGGCACAAGGCAGGATGTACAACTTCTATAGGAATTTGAACTTGTCCTGGTGGTTGTTTTTGATCTGTTCTTCACAATTGGATCATATATCCGAATAAAAGAGAAATAACAGCAATGAGAAATTTTGTTTGGTGTGTCCTTTTTCCTGGCACCAAGTAACACATTCATCTGCATACACGTCCTTGGAAAGCCTTAACAGTGCAAGAGTAAGACACTGCCAACTGCTTTGTTCTTCCTGATGTCTCTTGCAGTGCCTGGTGAAAAAGGACTCTTTCTGAGCATGAAGACTTTGTTCTTCCTGATGTTTCTTGCAGTGCCTGGTGAAAAGGACTCTTTCTGAGCATGAAGACAGCTTGGCAGTGGTGGCAGAAGAAATGCCCAGATGAGCAGTCCTGCACTTTAAAAACTAGAAAGTAACTGTGTTTAGTTTTCTCTTTGTGGTTCCCAGGGACAAAGGATTTGGGATTAAGTGGGGATTTCAGTCTTGGCATGGGGCATCCATGTTTTATCTGCATCTAGCAAGGACTGCCTGCTAAGGAAAATTAAAGCAAGTCAGGCATGGTTTACTTGCAGTGCTAATATACATAGATTGATCAAGGGTATCATTCATGTCTTAAAAATGCATGCAAAATTTTGTGTGCCCTTGGAAAGAGGGAGAAATCCTGTAGACACTTCTGCATGGAATCCCTGCCGCAGACATGCCCTGTGGCTTTGTCCATGTTGGCAGTCATGCAGTCATCACTTACAATCTGCACCTTTACAAGAGCAAAACAGTAACAGATTTTGGGCTTGTGGCTTCTTCTTCTTTTAACTCCTGAAGCAAGTGGGTACTAGATTTTGAAGCTGATAGTTTGCAGCTTAAGAGAAAGCTTGGTTTGCAAAACCTATGACTCAAGGAAATAGTACAAGGGAAATGTCAGTTTAAGGAGTGGGTGGAATGAAGAAAAACGGCAAAGTCGAGCTTTTACTTCTTATTCTGGTATCTTTTCTAACTGTAGTGTCTGTTCCAAACATTGCTGAAGGGTGCTTAAGCCAAATTTCCAACCTCCCTATATCTTATTTTACTGTCTCTCAGAAACACATGAATCACCCTGAATGAGAGAAAAAGATATTGCATCAAGCTTGTGGGTTACCAAAATTACTGAGCTCATGGAGAAACAGGATTTAGGCAAACAAAATTATTTCTGTGATTGTTCCTCACTAAGCGAATTCCCAGACATGCTTCTGGCTTTGGTCCCAACTCCACAGTGATTTTGGAGATGCCATGATTAAGGCTGTGAAAAGGCTTTTTCAGTTTCACAGCTGTACCTAGGGTTGTCAAATGGGGAATAATTTTTTGACTGGAGTAAACATGTAATTTTTGTATTTTATCTGCCAAATATAATGCTGGAAATAAATTTTTTCTTTCAAAATGAGATCTTTTGTTTCAGCATAGAGGTTTTTACTGTGGACTTGTATAGAATAAATATAGCAATAAAGTGAACCATTTGGAAAGGGAGATTGCCAAATATTTCAGAGATTTGACAGCATACATTTTATTGGCTGGAAAGATCCAAGTGCCATGAGCGATATTTCCTGAGTGTCTGAACCCTCCACTCATACCTTTTAGAAAAGCCAAGAGGCAAAGTTTGTTAAACAGGCAGAGGGCAGGCTGCATTCTCTGTATGTCCTTAGTTACTAAACATGCTTTTGTATTAAGAAGTCAGTTTTTGTCAGAATAGGGACTGGGATTCAGGAATTTCTTTTCCCAGGCTGGTGCTGCGAATGGAGGTATTAGTGCAAAATTGAACTGAGTCAGGGTGAGGTACCTCCAACTTCTTGACATATCTCTTTGGGTTGTTCTTAAAGCTCAATGGGGTGTTCCAGATAGAATTTTGTACTGAATTCGACTTAAATGTGATTTTAGAAAACCTAAGTTATATTCTTTGGAGAAGCTAGTAGTTCCAGGGAAAAAAATTTCTTTGGTGTGACATAGCCGATGTGGGAAAAGAGCTGGGGTCCCTGTGGACATGTAACGGTATACAGTTAGAGAAAACTATATTATATTATCATCTTAACATGAGTTAAAGCATACAGAAATTATAAGGTTAATCAAATTTGCTGTTCCCCTGGTGGAATGCAGTTGGCATGACTTGAAACCTATTCCAGGATGATTCCCCATCCACACACACCTCCTGAGGGGAATGGAATGTAGGGTAGGGCAGAGCAGAGACATCCTGGCCAGTCTCTGTGGTAATCCTTGCAGGGAAGGGAACTTGATGGTACTTTGCAGCTGATAAACCTATTACCAGGGAAGATAAGGGAGTATATCCTACTGCTGAGCCAACAACTGTGGTGAAATCCCTCTCCTTAGATGAATTCGCTTCATTAAAGCCTAATAATAACATTAAAGCACCCCTCCATTCCAAAGTTCCCTGCCCCCAAGGTACAATCACACTGGGCATGTGCTCTGTGTTCTTTTTGACTATATCTGTAAAAGCAACAGAATTTTATACTCATCAGTAAAAAAGGTGTGTCTGTCTGACTCGAGTCAATTGAAGCTCCACCTAAACACAAAGAATAATATAAAAATCATACAAGAATAGGGGGAAAATTAAGGAATACCCTATCATAACTGTTGGGATCAGTCAAGGGACTGAAGCTGTCTTCACCCCCATAGAGACACCTGTTGGATAAGAATTATACTTTATGCTTGCTGAACATTTTATTTGGTATTAGAGCTTGTCTGTTTATTCCTTCAAGCATATTTTTACAGTCAGACACTATCACTGACAATCTTCGAACCTTAACCTGTCCCAATTTTATATTAATAATGAGTCTTATTTCATAAAATGTCAGTGTGAATCCTTCCTGGGTGCTGGCAGTCACTGGCAGTGGGGTACACACTCCAATAAAGATGAGATTCTGGCTGTGCTTTTGGAAGTAAGAATGGCTTTATTTTGTCAGCTAATTTATTTTAACTAATCTGCAGGGAGATTAATCTATGGAGAGGACTAGAACTAGTAAATAAAATAAACAACAAAAAAATCACTCTACATTCTGTTAGGCTTAACTCTGCTGTTACATGCATTTCATGTCCATGCATCTGCTCTGGGCTTGGAGAAAATCACAACTGCAGTGAGTCAAGATTAATAGTTAAGAAGTCACTTCCCATATCCCAGCTTCTCACTGCTTGATCTGCACAAAGCTAAAACAAGTTTTCAAAAGGTTATTTTATCAACAGCTGACTTTACAAGAAGCTGTACTTTGTCCTTGGACTAAGACTAGATAGGAAAAAAATTATATTTTCAGAGGCTGAAAGAGTTTATGCTTCATGCTTAGAGAGTCAGTGAAGCTCCTGGTCAGTAACCCATGGGTTATTGTCAGCACACTGTGGCCTCTTTGTGTGGTAAACAATATAATTCCCTTTTCACATATGTCAGGAAGGCCTTGGCAGGTGAGTGTGACACTGTGCTCTTTTAGGATGATGCTGGACTATCAGTCTAAGAACCAGGAAGGTTTTGCTGGCCTCAGCCATTGGACAGCAGGAATTATCCAGCATAGTCATGCAATTAGTTGTGTGAAACAGTGATGGCACAGGCCTTATCTTTCATGTTTCAGAGCAGTGTGTGTCCTGAGAATCGTAGGTGAGCCATGCCCACTTCTTAGTCTGGCCTGGCTGAGTTAGGGAAGGTTCACCCTGAGGATGAATAAATCACTGAATGCTGGGTAATCTCCTGTGTGGGTGAGCCTGACTCCTCACTGGGGGCTGTCACAGGGATGTCAGGGGCAGGTTGAGTAATAGTGTCATTTTTTTAACATTCATCAGTGTTAAACAGTATTTTAACATCAGTAGTCTCTTGGGGTACGTGGGTTCTTTTCAAAAGCTTTAACATCCTGAGGAATGCAAAAACTCATTCTTCAGTGACTGTTACATAGACATGGGAGTGTGGAAAGGATGCATATTAGTAGAAATGTTCATCTGCTGTGGCCTAATAAGGCAGCAACTAATTGCTCTGGTTTGGCTACACAGTGACCAACCTGGACTGCCCTTGCTCAGAGGATGGACAGTGCAAAGTGAGCTCTGCATGTGGCTTAATTGGTACATCAGCACTTTTCTAAAGCAACATCTCCTTTGTCAATGTTTGAGGCATAGAAACTGATCTGTCTTGGAGGATTACAGTTACCCTCATATCTCAGTAATCTCTGCTCTTTCAATTGTATGTAGATCAGAATGCATAGACCCAAATGATAGTTTGCAGCAGCAGTATGGAAGAGCTGCTTCTTCATCTGCTCTGGGAGTCCAGCACAGCAGTAAAAAGGCTTGTACTTTTCTGCTGCATGTAGGGATCGTGGGAGGTATGTGTGCTTAGAGCAGACCTATGCCATTTGTCCTGGCATGAAAATTCAAATTCTGTGTGTGTCCCTGCATATTGGGGACCTCCTCCTGACCTCATCAATCCAAGTGTTCAGTGAGGAATATATGGTGATGTAAGCAAAAACCACATTTTCCTTACAATGCTCCGGCTCTTAAACAGGTAATTTAGACACTTCTGCTTGTAGTTGCAGTAGCTTTTGGCATGATGCTGTACTTAACGCCTTTTTTAGTGTTTTATTAGAAGGCAGCGTTAGTGAATGGTGAGGCATCTAGATTGTTGCAGGGAATAGAGTCATAAAAATAAGAAAGTGCTATCATTATGACAGTAGCAGCAGCAGTTGCTGCCAGCCATTATTAGCTAGCAAACTTAATTTTGGAAACAAATTGTCCCCTACTCTGAGCTAGGGCAGTAGGCTGTGTTTTCATAATGTATGTACTATATACAATTTAGTAAAACCTGATGGTAGACTATTTGTTTAGTGGCCATGTGGCATGTGACTACATAATTTTAAGGAAGAAGCTAAAGTCTTGTCAGCTTTATTTGAACTTGTTGAATTAAGACTGAATGTGTCTTCCCTTTCACATAGGCTGTGATCTTTATCACTGCCTACAGAGGAGAGGGTATGTGTTTGTCCCTTCCTGGAAGGACTGGGGCTCCCTTTTTGTCCTGTCCTGTGAAGCCTTGGACTTGCCAGTGTCTGCAAAGAAGCTCCCTTCTTGCCTGATTGTGGTGGTGGCAGGATGCTGTTGGTTTCTGAGTGCCAGCACACATTGCCAGCTTGTGTCCAGCTTGTCATTCACCGGCTCCCTCAAGTCCTCCTCAGCAGGGCTGCTGTCTGTCTATTCATGCCCCAGCCTGGATTGATTCCAGGGATTGTCCTGAACAACTGAAAAAAAATGAAGAGGAAATCTAATTTAAAAAAACAGTAACTCTTTGTACCCTACTGTGAGAGATCTTTTTGAATCTTTTTTATGTAGTAATTTGCTGGTTGAAATCTGAGACTTTGCTATCTCTGTCCTTGCTTTACTTTAGTGTCCTTATGGGGGCAGCATCTGTTGAAGTTCGAACCCAAATGTCTTCTTATTTGAAAATCTATTAAGAAGATGCTTTCAATCACAGATAGTTTGCCAGTTAATCACTATGGTCCCTTTTCATTCCTGATGAGTTCATACCATGAATAGATGAAAGAACAAGGAGTGCTGGTGATAAGATTTCTTCCCAGCTAAAAGGTGCTTCCTTAAGTTCCCAGCTGCTATGCAGAGCTGCATGAGTTGACACAGGACAACCACAAACTTAGAGCTAGAAAGCAAAGAGTAAATTTATTTCCTTTACCTCGGGGTATCCTAACACGGTATCCCTGAAGCAACTCCTGGGCAGAGGCACACAGGTGCAGATGCAGGCACTGTTAAACACAAAGGCTGTAGTGGTATAAACCAGGGTTGACTTCATTGAATCAAGACCATTGATCCTATTGGAGGCTTGGAAGGCAGAATTATTAAAACACTGAATGTTTGCAACAGCATGGATTATTTTTTTCTTTTTTCTCCACTCTGGAAGGATGCAAACTGAAGAATTTTTGCAGTCCTCAATCAAATTATAGACTTCCATTGCTGGATTTGCTTGCTATTTTAGTTAACCTGCTCTCCTCAAAGAGCTGACAGATGTCATTCCAAAATGTCTCTCAGTGATTTTTCATCAGTCTTGGAACCTGGAGAGATCCCAGCTGACTGGAAGCTGGGAACATTGTCTCAGTTTTCAAGAAGGGCAAGGAGGACCCTGGAAATGATAAGCCTGTCAGTCTCACTTCAGTGCTGGGTAAAGTTACAGAGAAGATTATTCTGGGAGATGTTGAAAAACATCTGAAAGACTATGTGGTCATATTGGTCATGGCCAGCACAGCTGCTTGAGAGAAAAGTCCTGCTTGTCAAACCTGATTTTCTTTTATGACTTGGTAGCCCATCCGCTTGGTCAAAGGAAGCCAGTTGATGTAATGTTTTTAGATTTCAGTAAAGCTTTTGATACTGTCTCTCACAGTTTCTTTCTGGACAAAACATCCAGTGCTTAACTGGATAAACATGTCATGGGATGTGTGAACAGTTGCATCACAGTTCGGGTGAAAAGGGTGACAGTGACTGGGGTGACATCAGACCTGTCACTAATGGGGTTCTGCAGGCCTCCATCTTCAGCCATGTGCTCTTCAGCATCCTGCTAAATGGCTTGGATGCAGGACTGGAAGGGATACTGGGCAAGTTCACAGACGATACAAAACTGGGAGGAGCTGTTGTCTCTCTCAAAGCCATGGCAGCCCTTCAGAGAGACCTCGACAAATCAGAGGGCTTGGCCATCACCAACTGTGTAAAGTTCAATAAGGGTAAGTGCTGGATTCTGCACCCAGGATGGGGCAACCCTGGATCTACAGACTGACTGGTGAATGAGATGCTGGAAAGCAGTGCTGTGGAAAAGGTCCTGGGAGGCCTGGTCAGTGGGAAGTTGAACATGAGTCAGCAGTGCCCTGGGAGCCAGGAGGGACATCCATGTCCCGGACAGCAGCAGGCCCAGCATCACTGGCCAGGCTAAGGAGGGGATTGTCCCACACTGCTCTGTACTAGGTCAGCCTCACCTCAAGTATTGCGTGCAGGTTTGGTAACCACAATATAAAAAAGATATTAGGCTCTTACAGAGTGTCCAAAGGAGGACAACAAGGATGGGGAAAGGCATTGAGGGGAAGCCCTGTGAGAAGCAGCTGAGGGCACTTGATCTGTTCATCTGGAGAAGAGGAGACTGAGGGGAGACTCATTACAGTTACAACTTCCTTGTGAGGGGAAGTGGAAGGGCAGTCACTGATCCTCTGTGGTGACCAGTGACAGGACCCGAAGGAACAGCCTGAAGTTGTGTCAGGGGAGGTTTAGGTTGGATACAGGAAAGGGCTTTTCACCCATTAGGTGGCTGGGCAATGGAACAGGCTCTCCAGGACAGTGGTCACAGCACCAAACCTGATAGAATTCAAGAAGAGTTTTGACAATACTCTGAGGCATAGGATGTGACTCTTGGGGATGGTTCTGTGCATGGCAAGGAGTGGAACTCAATGATCTTTGTGGCTGTCTTCCAACTATTCTGTGCATGGAACTATTGCGTATGCAGGGAAAGGCAAGGTCTGCACTGGCAAAAATGTCCCAGCATTCACCAGCTCTGTTAGCCTCAAGGCTATGGTGTCCAGAGAAAGGGCATCTTCCCAGGATAAGGCCATGGGGAAGATTGTATTGAGGTGAGAAGCACAGATGTAGCATTGTTGCTGATTTAGGGGCTCTCTAAACAGAGACACAGGGCCTAGTTCAGAAAGGAGATGTTTATTCTGTGTAGAGGGTGCAAGGTAAAAGCTTTTCACAAATCAAACACACCAATTCTGAAAACTTTACACTAACATATAGATTTTAGCAAACAAATCACAGTTCATTGGCCACAAGTTACCTAATTCTCTTATTAATTAGTACTCGACTTCTTTTGGTTAATGGTTCTCTTGCTACTTATCTAATTAGTCCACATGTTCAATCTTTCCCTTCTTTTGAGTCAGTGGGTATTTTGAGACAGTGGTCTCAGTCTTCAACTGCTGGACTCAAGAGGCTGTGAACTGGTACCAATCCCTTGCATTACAAAGGGCCTAGGGGCACCTGTGGCAAGAGACAGCCAGGTAGCAAGAGACACAGCAGAAGATGATGTCACAACAGGAAGGCCCCAGATTATGCAATAAAAGTTCAGGGTCAAGCTATGAGGTCTGTTTCACTGTTTCATTCTCTGTAACTCTCTGTGTGAATTGTTAACTCTTTCTGACTCTTGAAATGTCATCATCAGCATAGCTGCCTTTTTGTTGCCGGTAGCAGGCCCCGCCAGTAGCTGATTGAATCCTGTCAGTTTGTGTCACGCGGAATGCTATTAGGGCAGGGGCTGCTGTGGCGCCATACTCCCACACCTGAGCACTGATGTTCCTACTGCAAACCAAGAGCACCCTCCAGTGGACCTGGGCTATACTGTCCAGGCTATGGCTGCCCTGTACCACTGGCACCCGCCAAAAGTCCAGGTTGATTTTTTGGTGCCCTTTTTGGGTGTTTTTCAATATGTCTCTCAACCAGTACATGACTCTCAAAAAAAAAAAAAAAAAAAAAAAAAAAAAGTTCCTTTTGTTCATTGCCCCTTTTTTTTTGGACTAAATTGGTAGAGTTGCACATATTTGTGTTCGTGTTGTTTACTCTGTAAATAGAAAATAAGAGACAGGGCCATGAAAGACAATATTTCCTCCAAATTAGGGCTATTGGTCTTTTTTTTTTTCACCATTTTTCACAGTGAAATACAGAGTTTCTGTATTTCCATTTGGTCTTGCACATGTAGCTTATAATGTTTTATTTTTGTATGTTGATAAAATAATACGCATGAGAGTGCTATGCTATATGCATCCTCAACCTAATGGATGATTTGGGGCCTCTTAATCTGTTCCAGAGCAGAAGTACTAGAAAAGAGTTATAGGCCCTTGTATAAACATGAGGTCTCCTCTGTGATACTGCTATTTGGATAAGTGACTTAAACTAATGAATTCTGGTCTTGAGATCTGCTAATCCAAAGCGTTAAATAAATTTTGTAACCTCCTAAAGGAAAAAAAAAATTATGCCTCATGATGCAGGAAAATCAGCAGGAAATATGCATTTGCAGCATTGAAAATAATGGAGTTTAGTCCAGTTAGTTTAGTCCTTAGTAATATGCAAAATTATGGCAAGAGTTGTAAGTGGAACACACTGAATAATAAAATGCAAGTAGAAAAGAGTGAAAAACAATATTCTTCTGGTTTAGGTGAAATCTGGATGTGCTAAGAACTTGTCTGTGAGATGGGAGTTTTACCGTCTTCTCTCTGAATCTGTTGTTTGGCTTTTGGAAGTTATCTGTTACCTCTGGGCAAAGTCACATTCTTATTCATATATGATCTTTTTCTCCAATGTGAATACAGTTGTCTGTGTCATGCTGTGCTAAGATACATACTTGTTATATTGCTGGACTAGAAATGTTGTGTTCAGTGGTTCTGGATCAGGTTAAGCTTCCATGAAAGGCGCTGACTGTCAAACTGCCAGTTTCTGCTTCTGTGAGATGCCAAATAAAGACTCTTTAAATCAAGCTCTCTGCAGTATACAGCCACTTCAATAAACGTTTCATGTTGTCTGTGTGATGTTTTTAAAATATAGCAGATGACTTTGTAACCACTGCACAGAAAATAAATAATTGATGACATTTATGGCAATCAAAGTGTAATTTCTGCTTGCATTTTCATGATGGAACATTTCATACAAATAATTTTTTTCCATATTTGTGCATAGAAAAGATCTCTGTAGCACTGTGGAGTGAAAAATTCTACTGTTAAAAATTTGTTTGTGTGAACTTCATTCCCAGAAATGGATGCTTTTGAATACTTAATGAATCATTGTGAATGATTATGGAGGCTATATGTGGACGTTGAGTGTTTATTTGCCCAGGCACTCTTCGCTTCTGTTCTGTATTTGTTGTTTAGTTGTAGCATACCTTAATGAAGCAAATTTACTAATAGTAGTCAAGGATTTAAAAAATATTTTTATGTCCAGACCATTTGGCCATGTTGCAGCTCCTGTGTTGGTGTTATCTTAGTGAAAGAGCAAACTGTCCTAATAGGAAAGGAATGATGAGACATGAACAAAAATACATTTCACCATAACTGATGATATGGGTTTGGATGCTGCATAGGTCCTACTTGTATGTGATCAAAATTTAATTTGATCAGGAAACAGCCTAAGAACTGTACCAGGCTGCCTGTTGTACCATCAGTAGCTACTGATGCCATAACACCTGAGCCACACAACAGTGGCACAGCTGGGTGGGGTCAGCCTTAATACATGTCTTCTTGCTGCCAGAGGCATGCTGCTGACTCCAGGATCCTTTTGGTTCCTTTTGTATTTTGGCTCTCAGACTTTCAGTGGACTGTAGTGCTTCAAAATTTACGAACACAAAGTAGTGTGCAGAATTAGCAGATTTTCTGATGTGCTAGTGTCCTTGCTCTAATTTCCTCTAAAAAGACATAAAGAGAATGCTTTTTTGATTATTGATAAAGCCATTGAAAGAATTCCTTCTTCATCTGAAGAGAAATCCAGAGTTGAAGGTTGCATAACAGATTTTTTTGTTTTGTTTGAAGAGCCTCATTCAAAAGCTTGCAGTCCTTAACTACGTATGTTTGCTGGTCAATGGACTGCAGAGGACTGTGAAGTCGTATCTATGCCTTCATGACAAAATCCAAAAGGATTTCTTGCATTTTGACTTTTGACATCGTTATTCTCAGGACACTTGGTACCAAGCTTACTGTTCCTGTGCACCCTAAAAAGAGGGATAGCTTAGCATTTAGGTTCCAGCTTGTCTCTAGTAAGTAAGCAATTCTGTGACTTGAAATGAGAGGGTACCAAGGAAGTAATGGAAAAGAGAGGCTGTGTGGGGTGACAGGCAAACCTTTTGCAGAGAACAGTGCCTGGTGGGTTACACAAGAAATAGCTTCTCTCTTTTCATTGCCTTCATTCCACGAGCCCTGAGCTACATGCAAGGGATATGTGTCACACTCAGCCGCTTTCTGTAATGAAACAGCAGAAAGTAACAGCTTTAGCTCAATTAGATATGAACTAGGAAGCTGCTGGGAGTTTTGGAAGGAAACATGTTTATCTGATACTTTTGGAACTCTAGTCCCACAGTAGCTGTTTTTCCATGTCCTCTTGAGGGACAGAGGGAGCTCAGCCAACAAGAGGCATTTCCAAAACTCCCGTTTGTGCACATCTCCCTCTGCTGTGGGAAATTCAACTTCAACAATGTTATCAAGGGAGTTTCATATTGCTCCACTCATCCTAAAACTGCAGGTGTGTCCATCCTCAGCTCTTATTCCCCAACCCTTTGGAAGTTGTACTTTCAAGTTTGCACGGTGCTTGTATCACTTGAGAGAAACAAATGTTGGGGATTGAAGTCAGAAAGAAGGTTTAAAGCTGTGCAAGCTGGCAGGGTCTATCTATTGCAGGAATCCTCCTTTCTCGTTGCAAGGTAGTCAAAGTGGAGGTTGTGACAAATGCTGTGAAAACCCTTTGATACATAGTCTGGCAAAGCCCTAACCCTTACCAGGCTGTCCTAACAGTGCTGTGCTTTCACCCACCAGTGTAAATAATCAGCAGTTTCTGTAAATTTTTGTATTTATGGTAAGCTGCTGCTACAAGATAACAGGGTGAGAGGTGGTGATGGTGGAAATAACTGCTTGTGATTCTGCAGGAATATATTTTCCGGTCAGCAAGCGGTATTTCAACCCTCACTCTACCCTGCCCTATGAATATAGGTTGACTACCTTTTTATTGTTACAGCAGCATTTGCAGAATTTCCTGCTCAGTAAATAACAAGGTTATACCAGGCTTTGTTATCCAAAAAGAGCTCTGCAAGAGCAAGCCTTGTAGAGTTTTGGAGAGGAGTATTGTCTTGAAGACAGGGTCATCTTTTGGGTTTTATTCTGTTTGTGTTTAATTCTGTTTATGTTCAGACTTGGTAGGGTGAGAGCATGACAGAACTATAACCATGGCACAGCTGAAATAATTAATGGTCTCTCATCTCAGCTCTGTAATGCTTGAGGTGTTACTTCAGAAAAGCCCATCCTCAGGTCTGTACCATTGATGCAGTAGGTTTATTTCTGAAGGAGGCTTTAGCTTGTACTCTTATTTCATAGATATAGAAGCTGAGGTAAAAAGCAAAGAAAATGAACCTTTGGCCAGAAAGTATATCTTCAGCAAAGCTGTGTGTAAGCCTCTAATGAAAAGTTCCAGATCTTGCAGCCAGGCTTAAGAGTATTGTTACCCTTTGTTTGGCTTTTGCTGGGTTTGGGTGGACAAGAGAACAGCATGCTGCACTTTGGTGTATTTGTTATAATGAATATTATGTATTATAGTAATTGTTTCATTACATTCAAGGACTAAGCTTTCAATAGAACACAGCACTCAGAAAACTGCCTGCTTTTACTCTTATCTAATTTGCCTGAAGCAATAGATCAAGTGAGCATGGGTGATTCTTTAGCTACACAGGTTTTGTTTATTATCTTTTCCCATTAATTGCTTTTCTTTCCCTTCTGTCTTCAATAATGAAATTAGAATGAAAAATAATAGAATTTAAAAGCTCTCCCAGAGTCAGATACAGCAATCATTTGAAGATGTTGTAAGTTTATGCCTCACACATAAACAAAAGAGCTGTATCAATGCCTGTGGTGTGCCACGTCTTTGAACGCATTTTCAGGCTTGGCAACAGGGAGGTCAGATTTGCCCTCTTGGAGCAGAGCTGGAAAAACTTAATTCTATCAGCCTTCTTTTACAGGCAATGAATGAAATGCTGGATATATGTAAGATTATAATTTACTCAGTGGTGTTGTCTTAAGGGTCTTTAGAAACAATTGAGTCATGTACAGTCTGGCCTGGGAGTTTTGGGAGTTTAGTTTCTTGCTAAAAGTCTAGAGGACCCCAGGAAGTGGTACTTGCTGTAAGAGGCATGTTCCAGTATTGGTTATCATGAACAGAATTTCTCATTGCTTCCTGGTGCTAGAACTGCCTGTCTGAAGAGCTCTTGCTTAAATTTAAATTATATCCTTCGGAGTCTTTCAGATAGGCTGTTATTCATCTGGTTGCTAAAAAAAATTTGCAGAAATCCCCTGCTGCAATTCAGTAGATATCCCTCAGCTGTTTTTGATATTTGTAGCCATAGATTTTAGGCATCTCGGTCTTTAGCAAGCTCATCTTGTGTGGGTGCTGTGACAAAAAGAAATGCTGCTATTTCTGCATTGTGGGTGAAAAATAAAAATCATCACACAGGGTTTGTGTTCTTGAGGAGGGCAGCTTTGGTCCTCCCAAGTTGTGGGGCCTTTGTTCTGTCCCCTGCAAGATTCTCTGTTCTTTTGACCATAATTCTGCTGTCCAGGCCCTGAAGCAGCTGTTTTCTATCATAGGTTAATTCTATGGCATGTTGACCTACTGTGTAAAGTCAGCTGTATTTTTTACAGGGTGTTAAATCCTAGAGCTGCTGATACTCTTTCTCAGGATTCAAATACCCATAATTCTCCTTCTTTTACTTCCATTTTGAATAAAGTAAATTGAATTCAACAAAGGGTGCTTCAATTTTGACTGAAGACCACCAGAATTAGGAACAAGTGGGTGTGATGCATAATATAGCAATCCAAATGTCATTTACTAACTGTTATATAAAACATAGATAAACTTGAGAGTGGGGACTTAGAGAAACCCTTGCCTATTTTTGCAGAAGCTTTGCAGCTGTGTAATTTTCTTCACATCTTTATAACTGTGCAATCCCTAAAATGTGCTGCTCTACTGGGTTAGCTCAGATGCCTTTTAGACTCAGTAGCCTGTTTTGGGTGATGTGGATATCACATGCCATAGAAAGGCTGTTAGAGCATGGTAATCATATCCAGGTAATTCTTTCAGTAAACTCCTAATCTCTAGAGGTCAGTAATCTAGAAATATATTGAATTCTAGAAGTAAGAATTTAATTGGACTTCATGTGCTGCTTTTTTTCCTAAGAGGATTTTTTGGTCACTTTTTGACCCTGTGTGTATTTATTACCTGCAATAGCTGTGGGAAGGATTTTCCCAGCTTAACTACATATTACCCAGTGAAATACCTTCCCTGTGCTCAATCTCCTGTCTCAATAGGTTTCTTTGATGTCTTATTCCAGCTTAAAAAGTTTGGTTAACTTTTGTAGTCTAAGGCTTTCTTGTCTGCACTGAACATAAGAGACTCAACACTGTGGCCAGGGGTTGTGATAAAAAGGGACATACAGAAAGGGACAAGCTACTCTTGGGAGGCAGTTGGACTGATCTGTATTGCAGAAAAAAACCAATTATTGCAGGCTTTTGTAGCAGTTGGAAAGCAGAGCAGTGGTGGATACTTCTGTATGGAGAGGGTATGGAGAGGGTTTCGGAAGATTGGTAGATGAGCAAATGTGATTTTTGTGGAAGGATTGCTAGGCTGAATGTGTTTTCTCCATCTCATTCACACTCAGAAAGATTTGGTGCCATCTCCTTTTGCCCTGACCCATGTAAAGGTGTGTGGTTTCACATGCCTTCAAGTGCTAGAGCTGCCAGAGAAACAGTCTGTTAGATAACATGACATTTCCTAGTGGAGAAGCTCCAGTTACTAGGAGTATGACCTTTTTATTTGAATTTCTCCTTGCTTACCCCATGAGCACATACATATACTCTGCAGCTAGTCCCTCTTGCATGTCCTCAGCCTGGGAGTTGGGAATTCCTAGATGTTTGGAAGGCAGAAGGCAGTGTTCTCTGCAGTCTGCATGCTGTAAGCCATCCTGGTGGAAAGAAAAGGTTGCCTGAGGGGTTAGGACAGACCTTTCAGCACAACCTGAAGTACCCTGGAAGAGGCTATGCTTTAGCAGTCCTGGCCTATGCTCTCTAGGGCACAGGCTGAGCTTACACTTGGATTTTAGGCTGTTGATTGCAACAGAGCAACTGTATTTCTTGTTCAGCCTTCTAGGGAGTAAATATTTGGTTCAGATCACTTTGCAATTCGAACAGGGAACAGAATAAGGCCTGAGGAAAGGGTAATAAAAGACTGAACCTCATTTTTAAATAATTCAGCTGAAGCATAAGTTAATAGTAACAAGAGCAAGGGCCTGAATGTAATGCAGTACAGACACACTTCAAGCTATGCAAGCCAATGCACTTTGCATTGAAGTGCCAGAACCATGGGAACCCTGGAAATCCCTCACACCCTGCACAGCACCTCCAGGGCAGCAACCGGGATGGGCCAAGTGTGGCTCACTAGGGAAAGCAGTGATTTGCCACCGGGGTGAGAAGGACATGGTGTCCAGAGACTTCCCTGGGGCTGGTAGCTGTGCTGGCTGCAGTGCTAGCTGGCCAGGCACTTTGAGGTTTCCTACAGCAGAGGGTAGTGTTACCTGTGTATGAAAATAGAGACTGCTTTAAAATGATGGCTCTATTCAGCCTGCTTACTTCAAGCTGGCACAGAGTTCTTAAACATTTATGGCAGATGTATATAGGCATCTTTACAGCTTTACTGAAAAGATTTTTTTCTGTGAAGGAGATACACAACCTAGTAGTTCTTTAACTCTGTACCACAGTGCTGATATTTGGCTTGTAAAAGTTCTCAGGCTGCTATTTTCTGAGAGCTTTCCTGTATAGTAGCTTCTTCTGGTAGCATTTTGTCTTACTGCTTTATTTTTGGGTAGAATTTTATTTTTCTCTAATGTCACACCTTTTACAGAAATACATTTCCTCTGATGACTGCCACCCACATGCATGAGAACAAATTTGCAGTATAACCTAATTAAGGAAACTGTGTAATTATTGTTCCCAGCTACTCAGCACCCCTGGTAGGTGATTCTGGGATCTCCATCCTGGCATGAAGCTGTGGGCAGGAGCACCCCATCCCACATATTCCCTGGTCCTGCAGCCTCTGGGCGGTGCCGCACACAGAGAGGCCAGCTGATGCTGTGGTGCCCCAGATGATGGCAGAGGACCCTCTGTTGGTAGATGGTTTTTGAGGAAACACTGATGGCTCTCAGCCATCTAAAGGCTCAAGTTCTTGAGCCAAGGTGTGTGCCATGTCCCTTAGGCTTCCTGTATGCCTCTAGCATCAGCCATATCTTTACTGGGCTAACAGGGTGTTGTGGTTTGACCCTGGCCAGAAGCCAGGCACCCACAAAAGCTGCTCGCTCAACCCCCTCTGCAGCTGGACAGAGGGGAGTATATAGAATTAAAGGTTCATGAGTTAAGAACGGGGAGAGATTGCTCACTTAATTCCATCAAGGGCAAAACAGTCTCAATTTAGAGATCTAAAGTAAATTGATTGCTAACAAAATCAGAGCAGGATAATGAGAAGCAAAACAAGCCACTAAAACCACCTTTCTTCTATCCCTCTCTCCTTCCACCTGTAACTCCTACCCCAGCAATAGATGGAGGCAGGAAATGGGGGTTATGGTAGGCCCATCACCTGTAGCTTCTCCCACTGCTCAGGGACAGAAGTCATTCCCCTGCTATACCATGGGGTCCCTCCCACAGGAGACAGTTCTCTAAACTTCTCTGATGTGGCTTCATCTCATAATGAGTAATAGTTTGCTGTAGTGTGTTTTTATACTTTGTAATAAATTACAATACTTTGAAGTAGTTTGGTTTTTGTATCCCGTAGTTTTCCCAAATAGTTTACCCCAGATTGTACCCCCTTTCCCTTTATCTATGTTATCCCTTTCCCTTGATGAGATCATCCCCAAATTCCCCCCATTGTGGCTCTCTGTCAATCACTCAGCATCCCATCCTCTCCATCTAGAAGCTTCGGTCCAAGACGTCGAGTGATTAGCCAGAGGCCAGGGGTCAGCCCCCTGAGACTTGTTTTACATGCTGTCCGAAATGTCTATCCCTTAGTGCCCATTCCTTTGGGTCATTTATTGGTTGGTAAAATGTTATCTACTTTTGGTTTCCACCTCCCATTAAATGTAACCTTGGCACATTATACCCACTATACATTATCCTGGGAGGCCCCCTAAGGTATAGGAGCTCCCCTGGCTGCTGAATAAAACCTTGGATTAACCCCTGCTAATAGTCGGCCCCTTTCTTCCACCGATGTCTCTAGTATCTCCTCTGCTGCAAAGGTGACTGGCCTAGCTGCCCTCAGCAAACTCGGGGCATGAGAAAGTGTCTCCTCGCATCAGCCGTCTTGGATGAAAGTGTCCCCTCGCATCAGCCCCACCCCAATGTCTGCCAACTCGGGCCTGGCCGGGGGTTCCTGAGAAAGCTCCCAGAAGTACAGAGACAATAGTTCCCTCTGACCTGCTGCGACTTGAGTCTGTCCCATGGGAAGCAGTCCTCCCAAAACTTCTGTGGTATGGGTCACTCTTCCACAGGGTGCAGTCCTCTAAGGACAGGCTGCTCCAGCCTGGGAGCAGGGGCCTCTCTTCATGGGTCTCCCACTGGATCACAGCCTCATCCAGGCATCCACCCACTATGGCATGGGTACCTCTCCATGGGCTGTGGGTTGATCTCTGCTTCCGTGGATCTCCATGGGCTGCAGGGGCACAGCTGCTTCACCACCGTCATCACCATGGCCTGCAGAGGAATCTTAGCTCTAGTGCCTGAAGCACCTCCTCCTTCTCCACTGGCCTCCGTGTCCCCATGTTGTTCTCCTCTGTTCTCCCCATGTTGTCTCTATGTTTTACTCTTCTGTGACTATAAATTTACAGCTGTGCCACAAACTTGGTTTTTCTTACTTCTTAAATATATTATCACAGAGGCATTACCACCACTTCTAATTGGCCCAGCCTTGGCCAGCGGCGTGTCCATCTTTGGAGCTGCCAGAGATTGGCTCTATCAGACATGGTGGAAGCTTCTAGTAACTTCTGACAGAAGCCACCTCTGTGGCCCCCTCCACTACCAAAAATAAAAGCCATGGAAAACAAATAGACAGGGAAACGTGGCATTGTCGAGGCAGGAATAAATAGTAAAACTGAAAGCCAGCTGTTTTAAAGTAATGTAAAAAGAAAGTCAAACCAGCTTCATAGGTAGCTTTGAGAAAAGTAGTTCCACATGTTGAAATTCCCTAGATTTTTAAGGGTCTATTCACTTTGGAAAGATGGATCTGTTGTGTCTTCTTCTGTGATTTTGAGCAGATGTTGTGACTTGGCCTGTGCTGAAGGACATGCAGACATGCAGGCATGACTAGACCTTTTTTCCTGCTTTTGGTGTCTGAATATCACATAGTGGCAGTTAACTTGGGAACAGTCGGACTCAAACATCTTGAAGGTATTTTCCAACTGAAACTACTCTATGGTGCTGTGAAAGATGACAGACTGAGTTCTTAATCTGATTAAGTGTGGCAAACCATTGTTTGGCAATTATTTGCCTTGATTTGTAATTTATTTTGAAAATTCTAAGTCATCCCTAGATGTGATTTTTCTGTATCCAACAGTGTGCTTGGAAGAAATATTGTCTAAGGGCTAAGAGAAAAAAAGAGTTTGTACAAATCCATTAATGATTTCCGTGGGATGTTTTAATGCCACAAGGCAGGCATCAGATTGGGAAGAGTGGAATATAAACTGAGAGTGTCCCTCACTTTCATCTACAGGTTGCTTCAAAGCTGTGTGAGCACCTCTTTACACACATTTACATTGCCCAGCAGAGATGGCACTGATTTTTGTATTCAGAAATAAAGTACCGAACAAGAAGTTTCAGGTTAAAAACAAAAAAAAAAATCTATTGGCAACTTCATGATCCTTCACCAAGGTTTCACCTAGCAAGCACTTGTAGTGCTGAAGATCCTGTAGCCATTTGAGGTTTTTCTCTTCATACAAGTTGCAAGAGTGAGATTTTCAAATTTATGTCAAAAGGCAGGACTGAGGAAATGATGGCATATGGTTTCATTTGTTTGCATTCAAATGGTTTCATTATTTGTGGTTATAGTTTCATTATTTAGCATTTAAGATTTGAAAGATATTTTAACTCTTTCCTTTTCATCTTGTTAGCTTTGAAATTGTAACATCACTTTTAAAACATTTTTTTTTGCATGCAGTCATGCATATTTTCTTCATATATTTTTATCTTGGTTATGCCCCTCTTTTGCTCCATGTCTTATTTGAGATTTTGATTTTTTAAATTTAAAAATTAAACTAGCTTGATGCCAAATTTGGTGAGAATCATGTTCTGAACACCTTCTTTAAATATATTGTCTATCAACTTTAATTATATAATTGCATATTTTTGTCTCTGTTTATGTGATTATTTTATTTTAAACCTGAATTTAAACACTGGTGCTCAAAGAATAAGAGAAATTAAAATAAGTAGAAACAAAACCAAAATGCAGATAAACTTGTAAACCTTGTTGAAGTAATTTTCTGTTTTGCAGGAGAGGTGCTTGGACTCTGCATACATGGTGTCAGTCTGCCCATGACACCGAGTAAAGGTGCAGATGGGTTTATGTAACGTTGCTGTCATGTGGCTGTAAGCTCCCAGGGCTGCAAGTGATATGTCCCAGGGAGCTGCTGTACATCTCTGCCCTGCTGTCTTGTCCCATTCTACCTCACTGTAATGATGCCTTTATGCTGAAATACAGTTGCTGGTTCTGTGCCCAGTTCTGTGGAGTTTGGTTTTGTTTTCTGAAGAGTACTTGGAAAAATTCATGACCATGCAAATAATACCTGTAAAAAATCTGTACCTATCATGTAATCTTTCAAAGCTAAATGTTTATTTTCCTAGAGCAAATACTACCCTCTAGTATTGAAATTTTACCATGGGGAGCAGCTGAGCCTGCTCTGTATAAACCTCCGTTCCTCAGGCAATAAGCTATTCTGTTTTACAGCTGGAGACAGTGGTAGCTCCGGTCCCCTTGGTAAGTGTAGGCATCCAGGGCAGTATTGCAACCACAATCTCTCTGTGTGTTTCTAGAGCATAAAAAATTGTCTGAACAACAAAGTCTGTGTAAATTGCTGGTGGATAATCTTCAAAGTTCTCTTCTGCCAGAGCAACAGGGAGAAGACTGTCCTACTTGTGCAAGAAAGCAGAAAATGCTGAACTGGATTCAGATTGCTGTTGATTTGTGCCTGTACTTTGTTCCTTGGATGATTTGCTTATCACTTTCTGCATTTGTTTTATTTTTCACTCAGTTCTGAACAGTTTCGGCATGGTGCAAAAGAAGAATTTGTTGACTGAAAAGTGAGAAAGTAGAATTCTCATCTGCAAAGTTTTGAGCAAAGCTGGTATTTTTTGCCAGGAGAGATCAAAAAGTTCCTTTGAGAGGCTAAACAACCCAGCTGCCTAGAGAAGGTCCTAGAAAAACATGCTTCTTCCCCAGGATGTCCCTGTCTGCTGTCCTAGATGACTTTCATCTCTTCTTAATTGCATCTGCCTGTGTTCTGTCATGTAGCTGCCAAGCAGGATATTGTTTTCTAATTAATTTCACACTTTACACTTCATGAATATTTAATTTCTTCCATTTGGCTCTGTCACGATCCGCTCATACGAGCGGGGATTCGTGATGGTTCGTTTTACTGATCTCAGAGTGCAAAAAAAAAAGAAAGGGGATTGCAGTATCAATTGAAACAAATGCACTTTTTATTGAATGACAACAGCAAATGAGATAGAAGGATTAAGAAAAAGAGAGAGAGAAAGAGAGAGAGAGAGGGGGGATATAGCTACCAAACATAGAGACTAAGTCCTTTGGTCCAGTCGATGGAGTTTGCCTAGTCATGTCGGGAAGATCTCGAAATCTCTGGTTAACTCAGGGGTTTTTATTATGATAAACCATCACAGGGGGAACAGGTTAAGTCTATTGAAAATTGCTGAGGGGGGAAACAGATACAATATAGAATAGATGTAACAGGTAGTCCATATTCTCAGCAGCCTGCGAGAGCCATTGTCTTCTTGGTCCAATGGCCACACCTGCAGGCAAAAATCTTGCTTTGGTCAGGTCATCTCCTCCACACACCTCCCCCAGATTAGGGGTTTCAGTCTCAGTCCTTGGGAGGGGGAGAGCTTCTCCATATAGGGGTCTCATGTCTCAGTCCTTGAGAGAGTGGCTTCTTCCATCTCCGTCTGTCATGGTGGTTGAAAAACAGATGTGGGGTCTTCCATGGGGGGACCACCAAAGGTTACCCCAGAAAAGTCCAACCAGGCCAAGAGTTAGGGAAATTCACAAGCTATTGGAGGAGGAACCATGAAGCAGGTGCAAGCATTCAGGGCAAGTCGTCCCCCTTTACCAGGCTCCATGTTCCATGGCAGCAAACACACCTGCCAGCAATAGCTTGGCAAACCAACAGGGTTCTCAGGATCTTGGCAAGCAACCATGTCAAGCAAGGCCAGAATTCCAACCAGGGTCTTTTCGGTGGTCCCAGTTTCTGTCCTTTCACGATGATTATGAGGCAGATGAGAGAAACTTTGGACAGAGACTTACAGGCTCTAGCAGTCATCCTCTGTGGTTCTGCTGACCATAGTTGTGCTCCTTTCATAATGAAGAATAAAGAAATAAACTCAAGGATGGAGAGGAGGAGTCATGCATTGCACAGTGAGAAGGCACAGTTGTGCTATCAACTATATGTCATTTCCACAGCTTTCTCCAGTCTTGCATTCCTTGAAATTCAGGTTCAGTCCTTTTTTCTATGAGGTTCTGCTTGTGATTCTGTTTGGCCAGGATACTGATGAAACACAGAATCTGTGTCAATAACTGGGTTCATTGAAATTCATTAACTTTGCAACTGACCTTCAGAGTAATTTCCACCAATCTTTCTTGACTTTTATGTTAGGTCAGCAAGTCCTTTTTTTGTCATACAGAACTCATTAATTTCAGTGAAATTTTGTTTTGAAGCTTTGTTTTCATTCACACCCATAAAAGGAAACAGAAAGTACAAAGGTGCTACCAATTAAAACCACTACAAGTTTCTTTCTGCGTAAGTGTGTACGGTGACATCCTTTGTCAGGCTGTGTCTTGGCAGCAAGGAGAAATGTCCGCTCTTGCTGCAGTAACTCAGCTGTTTTTGAAAGGGTCACATCAATGTCCTCTTTGTGTAAATTTGATTATTCATATCCAAGTTTCTGGTTTATGTTCAACCTAAATATATGACCCGAGTTTTCCAAAATTCATGTGTACAAGTGTAATCTTCCAATTACAAGCAAGACAGTGAAGTGACTGCTGCCATGAGCCTGAAGAGCTGGAGTGTGAGCTCTGGTGTCTGCTGGCTAAGTTTGAAATATGCTGAGGAAATCATGACCTGAGATGTTTAGAACTGCTTGAAGGGTTTTGAAGCCACATTCTATGGGCTTAGAAGCCCACTGTGATCCTCTGCTTGGCTTAGCCAGGAGGAGCTGGCTAATAAAGAGGGACAGGAATGATAGAACTAGCCTGGAAAATAAAAGCTTTAATAATGAAAGTAATATATGTGGCATAGGTGCAGAGGCTAGATTCCAAAGACTCCTGGGGGAGTGAACACAGCCAGGTATAGGGACACAAGGTCCAATTAGAAAGGTGAACTCAGAACATGACCTTATAAGAAAATGGTCTTGACTAATGGTGAAGGGAAACTGGAAACTTGATCAAATATAGGAAGGTTCTATTAGCATACTAATAGGTTCTATTAGCATACTAGGTCCCAAGAACCCACTGTTCCCACTGTGAGCTGACTAGTATACTGTATGCCACTGTCTGTGGCCAAAGCCCTCTGTAAAAGCATCTGCGGTAAAGATCTCAGCAGGATGAGACTCCACAACATTCCTCTTTAAATAAATAGTATAAACTCTTTTAGCTTGAAGGAACTCTACAGCACATAAGCAGTCACTACCCTGTGTGATCATGTACGTAACTCCAGATGGAGTGAATGTGGGCCGGCCTTGTCCTGCTGCTGTAATCCTACTGACCTTCAGGGCCTTCTGTGGGGTTTTGTCTTTTCTTGGGACTTTGTACTTGTGTCCCACATTGGCTTGGGGACTGAGTAATTGTTTTTTCTCTCATAGTATCCGTTCACTGAACCAAGCCAAAAGCTACACATGCCTTTAGTCTTAATATTCTCACTCTTTCTAACATGCCTAGCTGCTCATCTTTACCTTCCCACTGTAGCTTGTATTTGACTCAGTCTTTCAGTAGGTACTGTCCTTATGTTTTATTTTTTATTTCATCTGTTTATCAGGTGTTTTATTCATATGTCAACAAGATTTTCAAGCTGAGCTGCAAGCACTGATATTTAATTTAGAGAGTTCTGTCAAATAATCTTGTATTTTGTCTGCTGAGAGTACCAAGGCATCATCTCAGCTCTTGTTTTCTCAGACTGTTGACAGCCGAAACTCCTGGGTGTTCCTGTGCACCTGTGTGATGGTCTCCTCTGCATGTGCTACTACTGGACTCAATTTTTTTAAAATGGTTATTTCTGTAGCTTTGGTACAAAGTTTTTGAAATGCTAGAAATTATTTGAGGCTTTACTTTTGCTATGTCATTTACAATACTTCTGGTTGCATTTCTCTTGCATTTTGACCTGTGAAATCCCTTCTGAATTCTTACAGCTATGATCTGGTTTTCAATTTCCTCTTAAAATGGTGAGACCAACCTAGTTTCATCTTACTTTCACTACAGCATTTCATGCAACACAATGTTTTTTTTTCTGGAAGCAAAACCAGCCTTCCCTGTAAATCTGTATTTGACAGTATCTCTTCCCTGAGCACAGTGTCTCAGAAGAAAAGCTGACCAAGTATAATGGTTTCTTTTTGTCTGGTTAATTTCAGAGCAGCCAAAAATGCTTCAGCAGACTGTCCTTCCTCCTGCAGGAGTCTTTAATATTGCAATCTCCCAAGAAGGATATTCTGAATTGCAATGTTCTTAAGACTTGCAAACGTGAGGCTAATAGCTTGCCCTCTCATCCTGGTTTACTTGAATGACATTTAGGATATCAATTATCTTCAGGGCTCCAGGGCATCATTTAAGCAATACCACTGTTCTATCTGGGTTTTCACTGTGCTTGAGTCCATCTTCTTTCTTGTGGATAAGAGGGTTCTATTTAAATATTCCATTTTTTTTTCCAGGAAATTTCACCAATGATTTTTACTTATCTTTGAACTTTATTGCTCTACTTGTTTCTTTTTATTCAGAGTTAACTGTTAGGGGTTTTTCTTACCCTCCCTCTGATCTTCACTTTTCAAAGTTTTGTTGTGAGGTCCCATAATTTCTTAATGCAGAGTCTGTTCCAATTTCAGACAGTAACAGAGGGTGGAGATGATACCTCAGTGCAGGGAAGTGTCTGTGTTCCTGGGGTCTCATATTCTTTTAACTAGATCTAGTAATTGTAAGCATCTCAGTCATGCATAATTAAGTTGTCATATGTCAAGACAGATGTGTATGAAGGGAATGTTACAAAAAAAAGTGAATTACTGGTGCTTCTTCCTTAGCAGAAGGATGTAACTCCTTTTAAAAGAAGGGAGTTTTTATCTGCCACAAAGCTCAAATTATTTTTGAGGTGAAGCTGGAAGGCTGGAGATTAAGTTTTTATACAGGACTATAGTTTTCTCAAATTTAGTCAGGTGATAGTTCATTGAGGCTGTCACTTGCTGCCACTTGCCGTTCACCAGGAAAATACTATTTTCTTCAGAATTCAGCTTAGAACAGAATTCAGCTCTTCTCTGGAAAGGTGAAATGCTTTTCTGGCTCTGTGTGTGTTTGTGCCTTGTTAGGAAGCTGCTTTCTCCTAGTGCAGAACTGCCTTTCTCAGTGCTGGCAAACCAGTTACTTCTGTCCTGCTCATCCAAGCCCTCGGCAGATGTCAACCATCCCCTTGCTCTGCTGCAGGCACAAGGGCAGCAGCTCTAGCCCTGGTGCTCTCCAGGTTTGCCCGGCTGGGGGACAGGTCTCAGCAGGGCAGGAATGAGGCAGCTCCCTCCATCTGCATTCACGTGCATTCACCATGAGCACTGCTGGTCTGAGACATCCTTGTTCACACTCCAGGCAGCTCTGAAGGCATCACTGCCAGTTGCACAGCCTAAAGAAAGTTTGAGCTTCCACCTTTCTCACAGAGTCCAGGTGATCCTTATGGAATAACTGCATACTTAACAGTCCAGCAGGGTTTCAGTAGCACAGCAGGAGCTATCTTCTCTACTTTGAACATTACAGCAAGAGCTGAAGTGTCATTGCTCTTCTTAGCAGATGGCTAGCTGGGAGCACAGTGTCCTCCTGATTGATGTATTTTTAGTTTGGAGATTATAGCCATATCCTGAAAACAGTTAATGTTAAATACCAGCAACAGTTAGGGTTTATGTGTTCTATCATTTGTTGTTCCTGCTTTATCTTCTGCTGTTTTTCGAATATGTTGTGCTACATCCCAATAACTAGTTATGAAAAAGCAATTTGTTAACCATTAGGAGAAGTGAGGTTACAGCCATGAGTAGTAGGGTAGTGACTGAGGTTGACTCTGCAGCAGTAGTCATATATTTTCCATATGGGATGGCTTGGGAACTCTCCTGAGTCTATCTCCTACTCAATGATGAGTCTTGGCAGTCATTATATACAACAAGTATTAAACTAGTCTAAATATTAACAATAAGTATTGATGGATGTGAGATTTTTCAGCTTGTGGAAACCTCAAATACATACATATATAAAAACAATGAATTATAAAAATATTTGTTATAGTTATGATCTCTTAGTGGATAAGAGATCCATTTGCTTGTAAGCAAGTGAAAAAGTTGCTAGGCAATAAATATTTAATCAGCTATGGCTATAGCAACACTGAGTTTTTATTGCTGTGTGAGTTAGCAGTTCTCCTCAAAAAGTTCAGCCTGTTTTGTTTACTACAGGGGGCTGTGTTTGAGATGCCCTTATTTGAAGGAATGGGTTTCAAATGGAAGCCTCTTTCACAGATGTTTAGAAATCAGCTGGGATAGACTTATGCTCATGTTCAATGAAGGCCAGATCTAATTTGAGTTACATTGAGTTCAATCTAACTTTTTTTTTTTTTAAACACTTCTTCCTACTCCTGAGGTACAAAGAAACTGAGAAGATAATCAGCTTTCTTGTGGCCTTGGCTGAATGTAAAGCAGCGTATAGAACTGTGGCAGAGGACTGGAAATAAGTAGATGTTCTGAGTTTAAAGATGAAAAGAAAAACATCTGAGAGGAGACTGCCAGTAGAGGCATACGAGGAAGCTGCAGATCCAATGGCTTTGTTGAAACAAATCATTCTCTTTTTAATAATTCCTGACTATTCTCAACATCTATTTATATAAATAGTCCTTTTTTTCCCCAACACAGATTTTACTCTTCTGCAGAAAATGATAGAATACCTACTTTTTGACAATTCAGTCTTCAGCCCTGTTTTACCTTTATGTACTCTTTGAGTTTAGCTGTTAGCCCCCTTTACCAAGAATGTTTTAAATAGAAATTTTGGTATGGGCCATTTCATCTGTGAAATGGATTCCTCATTTTTCCTGTGGAACATACAGGAGACACAGATGCCAAAGTGATTCTTCACTTTGAGTTGTAGTTGGATCTAAAGTCAGATTATTCATTTGTAATGTAGTCTTGCTGGAATTGCCATGGAAATTACTTATCTGGAGTTAAGCTCCAAAGAGGTTCTGAAGAGGTAAACATTAGAGGTAAACATTGGAACTTGGATCTGCATTTTTATTATGCTCACTGTGTTGGCTTACCAAGGTAGAAGTATGTTTCCTGGGACAGAGAAACTGCTGAACCTGTCAGTGATATTTGTTCATTGTTCATGGTGAAGCTGCTGCCAAACTGCCAGTGGTATCCAATCTCTCTAAGGAACTTGCCAGAAAATGTCCTCTAAAATGTTCTCTTGGGAAGTACTTGAATAGCTCACCAAGCCATCTGGTGTGTAAGAACACATAAACACAGAAATTAATTAATCGTAACTAGCTCTACTGAGCAGGTACAAGATGAGATTTTTTTTTTAATGTTTGTAACTTGGATGAAGACTACCTGGTTGCAAATTTATAATTCTCTTTAACAGAGCACAGAGTTGCGAGGATGCCTCAGCTGAGTAGATGACCAGAGTTCTTAATGCTTTTGATGGTGCAGTCTGCCTTGCCCCAGGCCGCAGTGCAGCCTGAGTGGTTTTCTTAGTCATTGCCCAAAAAATGATCTGCATGAGGACAGGTGTCTTCTAGCCTGGTCATTTACACCTTAAATTTCTTTTTTCTCCCCAAAACTTAAAGGAAGTGTTAAGAATTCTTCTTTACCTCCCTGTTGTTAATACACATCAGTAATGTGGGTAGCAGTAGAAGCCTTCAGTATTGAAATCTGTTATGTTGTCTTGGTTTACAAGACAGGTGTCTACTAGGGAAGGCAGAAAGCCTCCCTTGAAATGGAGAATGTAAACTCCCTCCCTCCAAATTATTATAATTTTGAAATTCAGGAGCTCTCAGACAAAGATATGGGAACAGGAATAACAGTTCTTTACTAGTATGTATAACAAAGCAAACAAACAACAACAGCTCCGGCACTAACGCCAGACAGAACCTGAGCCCACTCCCAGCCTTGGGGCTGTGGCACTTTTCCCTTGGTGCAGTTCCGTGCACAGCCAGCAGGGGCGCTGGTGGCTCCTAGCAGGTGGTGCAGGTGCAGTGACCCCCCCGGGGCTGCAGGGGGCTCGGGGAGCACTGGGCAATGGCAGCTGGGCCCACACGGGGAGGGATGGAGAAGAGGCTTTGCTCCACAAACCCTGGGGCAGCCTATCCCCATGCCGCAACAGGACTCTCAGAAGCAGCAGGCTGGAATGGCAGGGATGAGCAGAAATCCCAGGGCAGTGGATGAGATGTATCAGAAACTCCACAGCAATAGCTGGAACCTGTGGGATGCCCTGGCAGGGCAGGGGAATGCGGGGCCCAGCAGCAGAAGAAAGGTTCCCCGCTGGGTTGCGGTGGTGGCAGCGAATTCCTTTCCCCAAGCAGCAGGTCTGGCTGTTTTCGTCCGAAGCCCAGCAGAGAGAGAGAAAGCATTCCCAGCTCTCCAGCCTCCATCTTTTTACCTGCCTCTATTCTGGTGGTATCTCTGTCCTGCCCCCTGCCCCACCCTGCCCCGCTCTGCCCCACCCCGAGAGAAACTCCCATAAAACCAGAGGAGTTCCTCCTCCCCGCAATCTGGAGCACACAGCTGTCAGTGCTTCTTAGCAACTCAAAGGGAAAAAAGTCCACAAGTAACAAGGAAAGAAAAGAAAAAACCCCAACCCCCCACACATATGCATAACGTTCTCTGGTTATATTTGATACAGAGACACTGGCTGACTTCATAAGTGAATGTTTCAAAGCGTAGCAATGTTTGCATGTCTCTTTCCAAGATTTTAGGCTTCATTTCTATCTTAAAAGAGTTCAATAGCACAGCACTTAATCTGGAGAAAAACTACAGCATGTAGCAATGCCCCAGTGTAGCCAGGTGTTCTGTAATGAAATCAGGAAAGATTTTGAATATGAAAGACACAGAGGCACTAGGGCATGACAGCACTGAGATAAAAACATTGAAAATTGTTGTCTCCTTGTGAACTCTGTCTTTCCTTTTAGAGGTGTGCCAGGAAAGAGACTAGGTGTTGTAAATCTCAACAAAGTGCTGGGCAAAATGTGAAGGCAAAATTCCTTTTGTCTTTGAAATTGTAGTATATGATAGAGATAATTCATGCTTTGTAACTGTATAAAAATTATAAGATCCAACCATGCCTCTGACCCCCATGGCCAGAAGCAGGGCCTTCTTTCTATTCAGATTTCCCGGACTCGCCCAGATAAAATCATGCCTGTTAACGAATGAATGAGTCCTTCTCGGGCAATAAGCGGCCATTTCCCAGGAATGTCCAGAACATTCAAGGAACTGCACCTGGAAGAGATTACATCAAGGACTGGAGACTTCTGGTTACAAGTGAAAAGAAGACTATTTCGAGGAGCTCAGACAGCCATCCAAACCTATGGACTAACTTTTGTTCAGGACTGAATCTGTATAGTTCCCGTTATACATATGTCGGGACTTACAGAAATCTTAGGTCATTTCTGCTTCAGGCGGAATAAACTGTATATAAGCTGGCTACCTGAAGCAGTTGGTGTGAACCACTGGGGAGACGCTGACACTACGTCCGTCTGAACCAGGTTCACACAGCGTCAAAGTCTGGGGTTGACGCTGTCTTGGCTGTGGCAGTTTTATAATATTCTATCTGGTTGTCGATCTAATAAATTTATAAAATTTTTTTTATAAATTTGGCTGCCGATTTGATCATTTACAACAAAATCTTCAGTAAGCAAGAGCAAAAGGATTTAAACAATCTTATTTCTTTTTTCTTTTGTAAAAAGGCTTGCTTAGCTCAGCTTTGACATTTAAAATAAACTCTTTCTTGCCTTTGATTAGAGAACAAATGTGGTGTTGCAAACTGTGCTTTGTCACTGACAGGAAAATGTGGAAGATAATTTCCTACTGCAATTCACACAATGCTGTCATCAAAGCAATAGCTTGGGTTTTCAAGACCCTTGTTGCTAATGACAACCTAAGATTTGTTGCCTTTCTTCCCTAAAGTTGTGTTAGGGTTTTCATTTGTAGCCATGTTATGGGGTGGCTTTTCCACCCTGGGCTTGGGTTGTTATGTGCACTGCTGCTACTGCCAACTCTTAGGTGCTAGGCTCTCTGGACCTGGAGTATAGGGACTTTCATCATTCATTGTAGAAATGAAGGGAAAAAGGCTGTCAAGCTCAACCCTGAACAGGTGGGAGCTGGTTTCTGCCCTCCATAACAATAGATTCTGACTTCAGTTAATGATCAGTTCATGTCTACTAGATCTATTTGCTTCACCATTTCTAAAAGGTTTGAACTTTAAAGTGGGACAGTTAGAAGAGGCAATATCCTGCTGCATTATTTTGAGTTATTTCATCCCAAACTGGGAAACTTTAAGGGACGTAACATTTGAAGAGGGTATCTAGATACATGACAGCTCAGCCTGCTTGAAAGTGCCTTGCTACAGTCTAACTCATGCAAAATGAAAGAACTGATGAACCAGCTGGTTAAACTATTAGAGGTACATTTTTATTGTATTGAAAAGGTCTGTTGGTGACTAATGGCAGATCTTTGCTTTTATTTTGTCCTCCTGACAGAAATGAGAAATCTTTGTCTTTGGAACGATCTCTGGAATGATCACTGGGATACTTCTGTAGTTTGTAGTGATCTTCTGTCTTCCATGAAATGCAGCATAAACTTTCATAGTGGCAAGAGCAAGGTCTAAATCTGAGATAATACAGTGTAAACCATTCTTGGCATGTGGTAAATGAGAAGCCTGAGAATGGGCTTTTATCTATGTTGTGGAGCATATTTACCTGCTGGGAGTTCTCTGCAGCTTTTATCCTCCTTGAGGTCATGACATCTCTTCTTGAATGCAGCTTATTACTCTGAAAATCTTCTGTTTCCTCTCACTAACACAGGTATCATCATTGTAAAGAAAAGAGACAGCTAAAAGGCTCTGGTGAACAGTGAAGACAATTCTGGAGATGCTTCTATATTGTATCTTTTCTCCTTTTGTAGTCCAGGGGCTCTTGATAGCTCACAACACTACGTGTATGCCCAAGTATTCATTATACTGAGCATATTTAGAAAACTCAAATTCAAAATCTTCCAAAATTCTTGGTTGGAGATGAACAGTTTCAGTCCTCTGATCACTCAGCAAAGAAAGATAATTGCTGAAAAATGTTTTATTTTTTGCTGAGGGCTCTGCTTGCAACCTGAAATGGAAATGGAGTTTAAGAATTGGGCAATTTTATCGCAGAAGTTTGCGATGGGCATTTGTATGGTGCAATTTAAGGCGGGTGCCCACAGAATGAGTGCAGTTTCACTAGCAGAACTACCTGCTCTGTAATAATTTTTTTTTGCCTCCCCAGTGGAACACACCAAAACTGGAGACATTTTGGGATTTTTCAAAGTCTAGAGCATGTTGTTAAGGGAAGCAGCTAATGCAAACCTGGGGCATAAGTCTTCTCAGAGCTTTTGAACTAAATCAAACAATATATTATTACAAATTACCAGTAAAAAAAAAGTATCCTGGTGTGAAAAATGCGTATTTTATGATTGGCTTTTTGCAAATATTAAAATGAATATCATATGTGTTGTGTTAGAAAGTAATGCTGTATTAATTCTAAGTAGTGTATTAAATATAGTTTTGGGTTATAAAAAATGTTAAAATAGAAACTAAGCTATGTAAGATACTTTTTCTAAAGAAAGGACTTGCAGCGAGATAGCAGCCACAGGACACCCAAATCTTTCAGAGAAAAAGAATTTATTGCCGTCTTATGAGAAGAAATGAACTTCTTCCCACCTCAAAGGCGCTGTTAGAATTAGGAGGAAGAAATTGACAATGACCAGACAGAATCCTTTGTTTGAATGGAATTTATGCATCATGCATGAAGCGTATCAATATGCAACAGGCTGTTGTTTTTAAGGGTTAATCCTTTGTTAACGGGTGTCCTTTTTCGGGCTTGTGCTGCCCAGAAAAAGGTACCCTGACATCCGTAACTCTTTGTTTCTATTGTCTCATATTGTCTTAATTCAAATTGTCTAAATTATTATTACTCTAATTGTATTACTATTTTTATAACTATTTTATTACTCTTAAACCTTTAAAATTTTAAAAACAAGTGATTGGCATTTTTCACACTGGGAACAGTTCAGTGAAGAGGCTGGGGAAGCACAGTAACATATGCTCCTTATACTTCTGCAAATGTTTTTAACAAAAAATTGTTCATCCTCTCTTTCATATGGGGAAAACGGATATGTCCAAAGTCTTATTTCAGACGTTCTCTTGCCTTATTAATATTTGCTATGTACTTTAAGATAATCTTGAGCTATGGCAATTGTGGTGCACGGAGGGAAAGGCTGTAGTGACTCAGGTGCTGCCATAGATAACTGTAGGTTTCAAATGCAAACATTCCTTTTTCCATATTGTATAGTATGTAATAACTATGAATAGTTTTACAGTTATTCTCATAATATGTTTAGAAATTACTTTTCTGGGGGTGGAAAAAAAAGATGGATAGAAACAATTCTTAAGGGAATGGTTTTGCACAGAGGAAAACAATCTAAGTAGAACTGTCCAGGCTGGCTTTTTACAACCAGGTTTCTATGCCAAGATTTTAGGAGCAGTATAATTCAACTGTATAATCCTCATTTGCTAAAAAAAATTTTAAAAGTGCATAGTGTCACAGGAGTGATAGAGGACAGGGAATTAGAACAGAAGGCACTAAGAAAGAGATATGGAATATATGAAGGCATGTGCTTATTTATGAGACATGGTAGCAAAAATGGGAAAGTAAATAGCTTTAACTGCATGCTGTAGAAGGAAGGTTGAAGATGAAAACAATCGGGAATGATTCAGAATCAGCGCAATAGCAAATCCCCAGGACAATTTGGAACTTTTTTGATTCTGCTTATTGGTGTCCTGAATTTCCACACTGACAGTGAGCTAAGGAAAAAAAGAGCCACGCCAAAGTAGAAATTGAGGGGATATAGGTTAATTCCTACCTCATCCCAATAAGCTACTCTTGAAGTAGACTTTTGTTGGGAGAAATTATTATTCCATGTTCAAATTATTGGTTGTCATGGATGTATTTTATGAAACATCCTATTGCTAGGATTTTTTTCTCCTGAGAAGCTGAGAGGCCTCAGAAACAAAATGTAAACAATAATTATCTGTTGCTGTGGAATGCAACCGGTGCATCTTTAATGGATCTCATGTGGTTGTTTTTAATTATTGGCCAATCACAGTCCAGCTATCTTGGACTCCCTGGTCAGTCACAAGTTTTTATTATCATTCCATTATATTCCTTGCTAGCCTTCTGATTAAATCCTTTCTTCTATTCCTTTAACATAGTTTAAAAATAATATATATCATAAAATAATAAATCAGCCTTCTGAAACATGGAGTCGAGATTCTCATCTCTTCCCTCATCCTGGGACCCCTGCAAACAGCACCATAATTGGGTATTCTTTTTCTTTCTGCAGCTTCACGGTCTAAATTTGCTGTCTGGGAATCAGATTTCCCTGGGGTTCCCATTCTCTGCTGCAGTGTTCACTGTGTGGGAGTTAGACCTGTTAGAGCAATTTAATGTGTAATCTGCTATTAGCAGTATTTGGGGCTTAAATGACAAATTGGTAATTTTAAATAATAACTTTGAAATCTGGGTGGAACTACAGAAATCACAGTGAAATGACCTGACTCTGCTCTTACATTCTTTGTATTTAGGCCCCTAAAGCAGATGTACTGAATCAGGGAACTCAAGGGGGTTTTAAATATTCAGTGGTTTACAGACTTTCTGCATGTCTGTACGTGCATCTTTGTGCATAAAGTCTTGCACAAGAGATGCCGCTACTGCAAAAATTCACACCAATTCAGGCTGTTATGGTGAGTATGTGGCCTTCCAGTGAAACTTCTTTAATTTACAATTTGGCAAAAAAGGGCATTTTTTACAAAAGTCATGCTGCACATAAGAAAACAGCTCCTCTTTTTTCAGGTTCTCTTATGATCAATTAAGTTTTGGAAATGTCCTTTTATATTAGATATTTTCACTGATGTTTCAGACCAAGAAGCCAATGAGTTATGGTTTTTTACTTGCTATCAGGTATAGAATATCTACCTTTTTTAAATATAAGGACACTTTAGGATATTACCTGGCTGGATACTCATGCATGTGAAAACAGCTACTTTTGTGTTTGAATCCTCATTTTGGTACCTTAATATCAGATTTAGTATTGCATTTGAAAACAGATCTATGTGATTATACTCTCAAAATGAATCCTTACCTATCTGGAAGTCTGCTGGTGAGATATCTCAGTGAGCAGGTAATACTTAAATTGTTACTGACATCTGACCTCTTCTGAATGCTTATTCCCTGAGAAAGAAAGATGGGCAGTTACTGTCAGATTTAATGAGAAAATTTCTCTTCCAATCAAGTCTGTCTTAGCACCAACATGGAGTCAGGATCTGGTACAGCATTGCCACAGGGGAAAAGAATGGGAAGGGGGTGATGAGAAATCTAATTTTAATTATGCAAGGTAATGTTGGACAAAATACCATTTCATAAACCCCATATGCATAAGCAGACATCAGGGTTTTTTTCTCTGACTTGTGCATATTTATTCCCTTTTGGTTTTGGGGGTGCCATTCCCTGTCTCCAACTAATTATCCTGTCAGTACACTTTGGGATTAAAGTCATTGTTCCTCATTTCTTGTTCTTCCCTGTGAACTTGCTTATAAGTGGGTGGTGGTGGTCTTCACCAGTGAATGGAAATAGAGGTCTGAGCTGCTGCCACTGTCATTAAGGACCATGGGGATCGAGCCCTTTCAGAAACAGCTGGATTTATAAAAAGCTGAGTAACATCTCAAAGTTACTGAGATGTATTTGAATGGCATAATGATGTTTTCCTCAAAGATGCAATGGCAAGCCATTTAACTTTGCCCAGGGGTTAGGCTACTATGCTGGCAGTCCCCATGCAAGTTTTGAAGGGGGGGGTGATAGCACCAAACCTGAAGTCACAGCTGCCATGCAGCTCCTACTGTACTTCAGTAAATTTTAAGCTACTTTTGCCATCAGTCTGAAGCCCATTAGGCAGTGAGCCTGGCTTTCCCAGATCTTTCCTGCTCCTTTTTAAATTTTGTCCGCTTGACTTCTGCTTGGAAATTTGTGTATCCTCATCCATTTACTTTGCAGGAGCTGGAATGTTAAAATGGCTTACTTATAAATCTAAAATTTTGTGCAAAAGTCTCTCAAGATTTGGTTTATAGCTTTGAATGTTTGTTCTGTGTAAAGCTGCACAAACTAAGGGTATAAATGAGTTTGTAGCATGAGAAACTGGACAGCATTCATAGATTCAGCACAGAGCAGTGTCTAGTGCTTTCCCCCTGGCATTAGTGGTGCAGTCAGACCCTACAGGGCTCAATGCCAAAGCCACAGGAAAAATGAAAGCAAATTAGTATTCATTAATGACTGTTATCCTAGTGCACATATAATACCCAAGTGCCTGTGCATATATTTAAAAGACTGCCACTGTCTCATAGGAGAAGAACTAAATTCATGTGTTCTTGACTTTAATTGCTTCTACAAAATTAAATTTGGGGTGGTGGCTTTGCAAGAGGAACATTGCCTCACCTTTTATAAATTAAATTCTTGGATTTGTATAGAACCTATGGGAAATAATTATATCAACGTGTGTAAGGTCTTTTCCTCTACTAATAGGAGGAGAATTCTCTGAAATTTAGACTGGTGGGACTGTTTCCCTAAAAAAGAAATAATTAAGTGAGAGAGAGAGGGATGACATTTACAAGGCATGTCTTCCAGTGGGTCAAAATTCCTATTCCTTGGGTGAAAATCCAGCCTAACTCCTTTGGTGTCAGTGGATTTACAAGAGCAATGGTAAGATCAAGATTACATGGCCAAAGTTTCAAGTAGTGCCAGTGTAAGAACTGAGTATTAGCATTTAATTTATTACAGTGGTTGTAGTTCGGATAGGGATTCTTTTTAATGTGGTAATTTTTGTAAGATCCCTTTGTATTTAAAGCTGGTTGCGTTATAAAATATTTATTCGTGATGACTTTTTACTTGCCTAGAGGTATGTAATTTTCCCTTTGGTGTGTCAATTTTCTGAAGCTAGAAAAACGTAATTAATATGCACAAACTGCATTTGTGTGCCCTGTTCACATGGAATGACATATGTTTGTCCAGTTTTTATAGGCAGGTTACTTTTGTGGATGTAGACTGGACACCCAAATTATGAATATGGACTGATTGAAATTGAAAATTATCTCAAAGGAAGAACAGGTCTTGAAGAACCAGTTTGTCTCATTTAATCTTTTGAGACAATTGAGGAAGTTTGCTATATGGCATTTGCTTGTGCTCTAGAATCAGTCTCTTGCCCCTCAAATCTTTGACAGGCTTTAGAGGTGCTGAGTCTGTTCAGCCTGTCTTTTGAGAGATGTGCTTTAGGATTGTCCAGGGGGCTGGATCACTCACTCCTGAAAGTCCCTGGGATACTAGAAATGCTTAGAAACTGCGGCTTGCAGAGTGTCTTTTGAAGTGTTTGGTAGAAGGTGGACTTTTATCTTGGGATAAAAGTTGTGGGACATGCTTTTAACAGCAAAGGTTCATAAGGAGGATCAAGTATCAAGGAGGAATGTGTCCTTCAAGACAAAGGGAAGTTTCTGAGGTGCAGTACAATTTCATTACTGTTCTCATCATAGGAAGAAAAAAAGCCTATACAAGTGTTTCCTTTTGTACAGATAATAAGAAATTACTTCCAAGTGGATTCTTCAGCCAATACCAAGACTCTGCAGCCAAATTTATCTGGCTGATGCATTTGCTGGTTCGCATAGCAGGTCTGTGTCCAGGGATTGGATTCCCCTTGCTCTGGAGTATATTGCTAGCCATGATCAAGTCTTAAATGGGAATAATAACACCCTTCTGTAATCCCAATCTCATCCAATTTTGTGAGTCTTTCATAATGACTCCTTTGGTTTTACCCCAGTTGGGAGGGTTACTTTTGTGCAAAGTATTGCATCATGTGACAGAAAAAAGCTTGTAGCTCTTCAGTGCTATTTCTTCTTTCCTCTGAGTATGCAGAGAGTTTTGTCTGCAAACATCCTCTCTTTTTATATGGTAACTTATAATGATTTGTTATTTTTGCTCTCTTTTTCAGAAAGTGCAGCGACTATGATGCTTTCAGTTCTTTATGTAATTTTTTGTGAAGAAATTATAAATATGATTTAAATTTTTGGGCATCCATATATTCAAATGAGGCACCAGTAAGGTAACAGGGCAGTTAAGGAACTGAGACTCATTTGTTGTATATCCTTAATGCAAAAGCTTTGTTGTTGTTTCTTGCAGATGAAGTCACTGAACTATGATTATATTGCAGAAAATTACATGAGACAAAAATAAAAAAGCAATAAAACAAACTTTTAGATGTCTCAAGGGACACAATTATTATTGACAGACTATGTTTTATAGTCAATAAATGTTCCAAAAGTCTGACAGTTTAAATTATACATCCATGAAGACAAAACTCTTACTGGTATCAAAATCTTTATTTCACTGCTGCTGTCATATTATTTTTGAAGTTCCAAATTAACAAGAAAAAACCCCAAATTTTCTTTAATAATATTTCAAAAAGATAGAGTAAAACTGTTTAAATACCAGCTCTGAAAAAATGAAAGTCATCTGGGCTTTTAATTTTTTTTTTTTTGCAGTAATATTATTGGTGTTTAACACAATAAGTGAAATGGTCATACTCTATGCCCATGGAAATAGTGAGGGATGCAGTCCTGGGTTGGTTCTGTTTTCTTTGAAGTTCTAGTGTTCTAAATATTTTTTCCTATTAAAAAATAAAATACAAGGAAATATGGAAACAGTAGTTGCAGGGATAAAAGCGTGTCTGTTTAACTAGAATACACAGAAGCAATCTTTGTTTCCTGTTTTTCATTCAGAATATCCCAGCAACCTAAGACGTCTTAGTAGTCTTATTTTTTCTGCATTTTCGTTTTTCTCTCCAAATGTTCTTTCTGCCTATGGCGTTTGTCACAGCTCTTTCAGACTTGGAGGGCTGATGTCTCTCTGTGGATATGTAAGCAGTGGCATTCATAAGCAGTAATGTTCTCTCGTCTCTCTGCTTGTTGAGGGATGTATTTTAAGGGGGATTGCATTCTGTTCCCTTCTGTAGTTGTGGTGAGTAATTTTTGAAGCTTTGATTCAAACTCATGGACCCCACAAAAGTAAAGTTGCACCATTTCACATCAGTGCCATTTCTGGTTTAAGTTATTATTTTTCTGACTCTTGGAGATCTAGCCAACTGTGTATTCCTGGAAAAAAAAAAAAAAAAAAAAAAAAAAAAAAAAAAAAAAAAAAAAAAAGGGAGATGTGCAAATAGCAGAGAGCACAAGGCTTGCCTGGTTAGAGCTGGATGAATAGTGAAAACTGGCTCCTGGCTGGTGCACGAGGCAGCCCGCAGTGCGAACCTGTGGGGCTGTTGGACCGGGCGGGGCTGGCACGGCTTTCCACTGTATCTCCTGAGCATGTGGAAGCTGTCAGCAATCTCCCTGCGGGTTTACTGGATGTGGCATTAAGGGAAGGCTGCAATAGCCTCGTGTTTCTTCATTGTTCTTCATTGCTCCTCACACCAGCAAGTAAGTGGGGGTAGATGTGCAAAGGTTGATGTGAGAGAGGTGGTGATATTAACTTGCTGCAATAAAATGGGGGGAATGAAGCTTGAGGGCAAGGTGTAGGGAATTAAAAACAGATTTTGTCCCCAGGTGCCAAAAAGTTTGAGCCACTTTGTGCACTGAATGTCAAGACTTCTATGCGAAAGTGCCAGAAGGTCAGAAAGACCTTTAAATGAGCATGCCTGCGAGTGCATAAACAACGACAATAGAAGGGGCTGGAACCCCTTCTTTAGGGTATGAGAGTTCATTTCCTTTCATATGCCAGAAATCAACACAGCAGAGATTAATGGGAAAAGGTACACTTTCTAGTTTGCCTTAAAGGTGTTGGATTCTGCATGTCTTGCTGCAGTGTGCTAGGGACTTGGCAAAAAAATCTTTGCTGATCAGTAAGTGCCGGGAGGAGACCCGAGAAAATGAAACTGAATTGCAGTTATGGCAGTGTTACTGGCATTATGTCACACGGCCAAACTGTTTTTCAGTCTACTTGTGCAGCTTATGTAAAGTTTAGTAAAACTGTTAATGTTGTGTGAGCATTCGCTTATAAATATTCGTGTATACCTAGTTCTCTTTTTGGTTTTGTAAATCAAGTGAAGAAAATAAAGTTTTTTTAAGAGATGGCTGTGTTTCAGCCACAGATTATCCATTTATGTATTTTGGTATTAATTTATTTAAAAGCTTATACTCCAGAAAAAAGACCTGGCCACAGTGGATCAGATTTTTCTGAAGAAAAATTCTAGTAAGTTTACTTGCATCACAAAGTATATCAAGTATTTTTGTCTAGTTATTTCACATTTTATTGCCTGAAACAAATAGCAGAACTGCTATTGTTGACACAGGAGTTGCAGATATGCTCAAACCTTTGCATGAACATTTTGATATGTTCTGAAATTATTTTCCTGACCTTGTAAGGTCACTTTGGGTATTCAAATGATTATATAAATCTGAACTTTCATTATTCCAACCCTTTGTTCACAGCTCCAACAGAACTTTGGAATAGCTTCTCAGAAGTAACTTATATGAGAGCCATAATAATTGAGGTCAGAGGAGCCATATGTTTGATGAACAGCATGCTAGGAACTGTGTTAAATGGTCAGCATCCATCTGGAGATGAGGTTTTATCACTGAAAAATTAACTGTGCACTTGCCTCTGATGGTCCCTGTTTTTGAGAAGAAGCTTCTGCCTTCTGAATGGACTTCAGTAGTTTTTCCTTCTAAAAAGGTTTTGAAGAGCTCCTTTCATGTTTCATGAAGCTTTTTTTCCCCCCTACTCTTTGACAGCTATAGCTAGTTTGGGGGCAGGGAGAGGTTTTGATTTAAAACTGGGTGAATGCACATTGGAGAAGGACTTCTGGCTTCCTGTGAGCTGGTGCAGCTGAGAGAGGATAAACTACCATATCCTTTATCATCATATTGTTCTTCTATAAGGGAAACAGATTGATGGTTTGTAGGTAAGTGAAGATTCATGCATTCTTTTGCATGCAGCCAGGCCAGTGGGGACATACGAAGCCACATGCCTGCCTTTGTGATGGGATTATCTACATGTGTGCTCTCAACATAGCCCATTTGGAGCCTTCCTGTAACTAAAGCTGATTTTTTTCCCCTTTAGTTTGTCTGTCTCTTGTGCCAAATATGAGGCTTAAATTTATCTGTCTTACCATTCTTCATGTAACGTGACTTGGTAATATATTGCTCGCCTGTCCTGACTGAAATGGAGGTGTGGGCATATGTGTGTGCATGCGAAGTCAGACAAAATTTATAATTTGTTCTGCTTTCTTGTTGCTGTGGGAATTGCAAGGGGAGAAACAAGAGAAAATGTGTTGCACTGCAATACATGTACACTGGTACTGCAATGCTAGAAATTTTCCATTTGGCAGTAGTCATGGGCTTAATTAACTAGTCTTGATGCAAAAGATTTTTGCTTTTTATTTATTTTTCATATAGGCGTAGCTCTGTAGACTATTATTGTAAAATGTCTTAGTTAACTGCAGTACTTCTACCCTGTCAGACAAATACATTTCTGGAATCCTGTTCTGTTCTTGCTTTTGCAGTGAATCAAGGCCATTTTAGTTTCCCCTGTATTGAGATATTAACAATGTGGGGCAATAAGCAAGGAGGATGCTTCAGCAGGGGCTGAACTAAGAAGGGGAATTACTTCATTAACCATACTTTTAATTGGGGATTCTTGACAATTATTCTAATTTGCTAAACTTATAAAAGTGTCAAAGCTATGTATCATGTGTGCATTCTGCCCTAAGTGCACCTGTTGGGCCTTCAGTAAGTGGTAACTCCTTTTTATCATTTTATAATTTTATCAATTTTTTATCATTTTATCATTTTAGTCTTGTTTGTCTTGTCATTTTAGGGCTGATAAAGCATCAGTCTGATTAAAAAGGTACAGTTGTGTATTGTACAGCTTTGTGTTTAAGCATGCTTTGTATTCTGTTACCCTGCTGTTCACTGGCTGTTTTTTTCTTAGTCTTCTTTCTAGATTTTCTGAAGTTTTCTCGCTAACAGCATGCCAGACTTTCAGCTTATGTAATGTGCTTCATGTTCCAACTTTAATTCCTGCTAACTTATTTTATACTTGGTAAACACATAATGTGCCTGTTTTGCCTCTAAGGAAATCCTGATCTCAGAAAATTCTGATCTTGAAAATTACCTTCTGAATGAAGGAGCTGGGCAGCTGTTGAGGTGAAATTGAGGTGGATGAGATGACATGCTATTGAAAGGTTGCTTCTTGTAACACTCATAGAGGGAGTAAATAATGTGAGCTTCAGGACAGATATATCTTTGAGTGACAGAATAAATTGTGCTACACATTTCCAAAAGGTAATTTTTACATCAGTTATTTTTTCCTGTCATAGCAGTGACAGGTGCAAAGCAAAAGCAAATCCTTTCCTTTTCCCTTTCCCCTTTCCCTTTCCCCTTTCCCTTTCCCCTTTCCCTTTCCCCTTTCCTTTCCCCTTTCCTCTTCCTCTTCCTCTTCCTCTTCTTGCCCAGCCCAGTGTTCTAGTAACGAAGGATCTTTGAGGCGCTCTTAATAATCACCTCTAGTACCTTATGGTAGTAAAATGTGAAGCCTGCCCAACAGGCATTGCTAGACCTGTCTCTATGCAAATATTGCGCTTCAAAGAGAAGTCTTTGTACATCCAGTCATTTCCCATAAACTTTTCAGAGCTGCAAGACATTAGATTTCCTTGTATTCATCCAAATAGAATTCTTAAATAAGACAACAAAATCAAGTAAAAATAAATGTAGTGGTTTGTGTTTAATATTCTTTTTAAAGTCCTTACAAATCAGGCAGAAATGTTAGGAAAAACTGATTAAGCATATCCTTGTTGACACCTAACCAAACCATGATGGGTGAATTGACTCGAAAGAACAACTCACTCAGCAAAATTCAAAAGAGAAGCACTGACAGTCTGGACCCAAATTGCGATGCAGAAATTTTTCATTGGGCCAAGTCAAAGCAAATCGCTGCATGCCTGTTCCTTCCATGGGTTGCAGCAGCCAAAGCTCTAGGTGAATTGGGCCACGTAGAGTGCTAGGTGGTCGAACAAGCAAACTTGACATCCACGGCCATCAGCTCCCTCCTAGAGGACAAGGAGATTACCAGGCAGGCCACACTCCAAAATCGTACGGCTATAGATTTCCTCCTCCTGCTGCATGGGCACGAGTGCTAGGAATTTGAAGGAGTTTGTTGATTGAACTTAACATCAAAAGCACCCAACATCCACGTGGCTCTCCGAGAAGTGAAAAGACTGATCGGACAAGTCAAGCAGGAATCTGGGGACTGGTTTAGCAGACTGTTCAAGGACTGGGGACTCTTGGGGTGGTGGACTTCTATAATTAGGACAATTCTGTTGTTTTTTGTTGTTCTTTTTCTAGTCACGTTAACATTCAGAATTCTACGTTACATACTTTTAAAAGCTATCAACGGTTTAGTCTCCTCTACCTCAGAAGTCAACCACACTTGTGGACCTAAAGAACTTGTGGACCTAAAGCAAACTTACAGGCCCACAAATCATGGGTGGTGGACAAATTAATAATTTGTATCAGAAATAAGCCGATGCTTTTTCCTTTAATTTCTTTTTTAACAGAAAAGGGGGAGGTGTTGTAATGCACTAAATAGTTATTTAGTTGTTTGCACTGGGTGTTTGGTAATTTGCACTGTTCACATGATTTGTATGCTACCACCACATGGTCTTCCCCTCCCCCCCCACCCAAGTGTCAGTGTGGTGGTCTTTCCCTGCTTTACCCCTCCCCTCGCCCTCCTCACTTGTATCCCATTGGCTGTAGTCCCTCTCCTCCAGCCCCCTTTCCCAGCTCTTAAAACCCCCTAGAAGTCACTGGCCTGGCTCTTTTTTCCATCTGGTAGTTCTCCTGGGAATAAAGTGCGGATATTTGTCCCCACGTGGAGAAGAGTGCTTCTTGTCTTTTGCCTTTGTCCATGTGAGATTGTGTGGGCTGGGGTCCATAGCTAGCCAGATTGGTCCCAAACAGCCCATCCAGCCATGGATTCTTACAAGCATATATATGTCAATAACAAATAATAGAAGCCTGGATTACATCCAAGTCAGATCATAACTGATTAATATGAGCAGCTGGCTATATGTCTTCCCTGAATTCTGATGACTTTAAGACTTTGCTTATACCAGTGTAGGATGTATCCTGATGTATTTCAAAACCGAAGTCAAGCTTCGGTGAAAATTGATGCAAAATATTTGTTAGCACATTTTAACAGCCTGGATACTACTTATCTTTAGATATTGTTTGATGTTTGCTATTCAGTACTTCTAGCTCTTCCCTGAAGTGCTAGCTCTAATGAAAACAGAATGCATTAGAGCAAAATGTGCTTTTTTAAGTCTTCAAAATAAGCAGAGATAATTGTAAAATACCATTTATTAAACACTTGTTGCACAATAGGGCAATGCAGAACTTGAAGGAGTTCAGAGTTAGTAGGGGTTTCTATATGGGGCAAAAGTGAGTTTCCCTTTGCAGTGTCTTCGAGCTTGGAGCTTCACAGTACTGCTGCTTTGGTGATTTGAGATTATATTATGGGAATTCCCATGTTTTGGAAATTTTCTGTTAAACAATTTAGGTTGTCTGTGAAATGTGGATCGTCATAAGGAACTGCTGTAAGTCTCTTAACACTTGTGGTAATGGTGCATTTGTTGGAAATCTACTGCAGCATCATGAGAATAGGTGAAGCCCACTCTCAAAGAATAGCTCTTCTTCTCAAAGCTTTTCTCTCAAAAAAGAGCTTGGGCTCCCTAGGGATCCCTAGGGCCACACTGCTGCTGGCCATCACTTCCGGGCTGTGCTCTGCCATCAGCGTAGCTCAGGTAAGAGATCTTAGGGCTCTAGGTTTCTAGCAGAAATGGTGCTTGGTGCACCATGTGCCAATGCAGCTGAATTGTCAGACCTCAGTTTGGTGCATTTGTGCTGGGCCAGGCCTGAGCTGACTTTACTCACTGCGTGTATCCCTCGTTTGCCTGATAGAGTCTGCGTGTTGCACACAATGAGGCATCATTAAGCATCACAACATGTGACATGCAAAACAGCTGGGATGTAAATCAGCCCCGAAGATATTAAATGGGGTGCTCAGGGTCAACCAGTGATTTTTCTAGACAGTGACAAGAGGTTCCAGATACTGGGTTTGTGTACAAGTAATGAATTGGGAGGTTACTTCTTCCAGACTTTCCATCACCAAAGCCTGTTCAGTAGCCTCTGCACTGGCTGCCATGCCCACTGCTTGAACCAGAGGAATAGTTTCCCCAGATCCACCCTGAATCTTCACATAGTGGCTGACTAACAACATTTGTCTCCTTCTTGTTTCTTTATTTTAAATAATAATTAGTCTAGCATCACTGATTATGCAATTGCTGTTGAAGTAGTTTAGCTGGATTGCACTGCATTTTTAAAAAATACTTCCTCTCTTCAGACACCTCTTTAACATTCTTTCCAGTGCTCTGTCTCAGGTTTTATCTATAAATAGATCTTGACCACTTTTACTCAATTAATATTGTAAATGCTTCAGTGAATGAAGAGAATGCATCTGATGTGATACATTTTGATTGTAATAATTCAGTTGATATTTCTTCGTTCAGATTTCCATGAAAAGTCACACTTGGCCTAAAGTAGGACCATGGTGCTGTGGCTGGCTGGCTGGCTGAAAGATGTGACACAAAGGGGGCCCAATGACATGGGAAGACGGGGTGGCATGGCGGAGAGCTTCCAGAATCAACTGCAGGGCTTAATTCAAGTTTGTTGCTGATTGGGAAGATGTGTTATACAGGACATTAATGAAATTTGCAGGCGGTATTAAATTGGAAGGCGTTGGAACCCAGCTGAAGAGAGAGAAATTTGAGTTTTCAGTGACCATGAGAAAAGAGGAGTATCTACTAAGAGCCGTTTCATTCTAGGAAAAAAGAAACTCTTTCTGAAGGAAGGTTATCTCCTGTAACACTGAAGAGAGAGGAGATAGAAACTTGGAGATAGAGAAAGCTTGGAGTTAGAAATGCTGTCACTGGGTGTCTCACTGCAGTTTAAGTACTCTATTTCTATGTGTTACAACCATGAAGAAGCCGCTGTAATTCTGGGAGCTGTTCCTGAAAATACCCTTTTCTGAACAAGTCATTAACTGATACCGCAAAGCAGTACTTATGCTCTACAAGGTCACATAAAATCGAGGGTGGAGGGGGAAATGAAACCTGTATTTTATAATGGTTGGGTTGTGCAGTCTGACATGCTTTGTTCATGTACTGCACATGGAGCTTGTTTTTTATCTACTAAAGCCTACACAGTGCAATGACTGCTCCTGTTTTCCTTTCTTTTTACAAGTGGAAAAACCATAAAAAATGTTTTATTTCTGTCTTATTGAGCTACTACTTTACTAGTAATTTTTCTACATAACTTGAAAACAATGAGGCCCATGCAGTCACCTTTCAATCTTTATTACTGAAGAGGAGCGAGAGAGATACGTCATGCCCGTGTAACATGTAAGTCTGTTGCTGTCTGGTTGCAAATCCATCTGGAGCAGCATCAGTTATGGTAATTTCTATGCAAGTTGAAAACTTAGTTTTGAGCATAAACACCTGATGAGGAATTCTCTAGAAATACATAAATAACTGTTAGAAGTTGGACATAGTTTGTTTCTTGTGCTTTTGGGCAGTTGGTGATATCTCCACATGCTTATAGACATAATAAGTAACTTGTAAAAGTACAGACATTATCAAACCCGGGGCCAGCTCTATGGGCCAGGAGCAGCTGAGTTGTTTTTTCTGTTGGCAGTGAAGGTGTTATTTGCAGCTTCTTTTACTGGCTGCTAGTGATTAAACTTCTGATAACCACAAGAAGATTTTAATTACGTTTGATCTTTCTAGGCTGTTTTGATATCAAGTGAACATTTAAAAAGCCACAGTCTTCTTCCACAGAAAAAAAAATTAGTTGAAATTCTGCCATGCAATTTTGAGCTGACACATTGGTAATTACAGAGAAGAAGGTGCAAAAAACTAATATTCCAGCTGTACCAGGGCCCAAGGCCATCCTTGTGCAGTGCACTCATATTAGGCCACTGAAACTGGGCAGTGCCTTGCAGAGCCTTGCTGCAGGAATATCCATGGCCAGAAAGGAGAGGAGAATTTGGGGAGAAGAGATGAAGGACAGAAATGTCTTTAGTAGTGCTGTGGCTACAGTTCGCAGCTGGGCTGTGGGCTAAGTCGTGTGAATTCTCCAGAATTTTGTGCTGAGCTACTATATCAAATACAAATGCTGTAGCTTTTGTCATTGTCATTCTTGTTCTAAAGTGTTTTGATTTCTATCGAGAGTTATTCTGAGATAAATGTATCAGACTCAGCAATATCCTTTGCTGTTCCCACTGTTTCTGTATGTGCACGGCACTTACCTTGTACCAGCATGGACTAAATTTAAGAAATTCAAGAAAGTAACTATGTCAGGATATTTATTAATAGGACATTAGTGACATATTTCAGTATCTTGGGTGAAATTTTTTGTAACGCTAGCTAAATCCACAAACTGTTTGCAAATATGACTGACTTTGAGAAATGTCCCAGCATTAGCTGGGACAACGTGGTATGTTTTACTGATGAATTCTGCTCTCCTGAGAAGAATGAGATGCAGTAATTTCAGCAAGAAAGACACAGCACATTTCAGAGTCCTTGTCTTAAGACTGGGAGGTGGTTTGTGTTGATATTTCACCCACAAAAGTATGCCCTACACTCAAGCCAATTGTACTGTCCAAAGTCTCTAATGTAAATAAGGGATAAAATTTGCATTGCCCACTTTTTTTCCAGCTACCAGCATTCTCAGAACTGATGAATTTCCAGATTTCTTTGTTTAGGCTTTGCCCTGAGATGCAATTAGTTAGTTGTTAGTCATAGCCGGTTGGCTTTGCAGTTTGCTTCTACCTTGTTTTGCAAGCCCGGAAGATGATCTGTTGGCAGTTACTTAGGGAGGCAGAATTTTCTGTAGGTCTGATTGTCTGATTTTATTTTTTTTTTTTTAAGAGATAATTCAGTGATTACTGGATGGATGGATATGCATCTTTCCTTGGTTTAGAGGTTGATAATGTGCCAGAGCTGCACTGCACCAGTATTAGGCTTTGTTATTCCTCAACTCCTACTAGTTTGAAATATTAATTACTGTTTTATGTGATTGAACACCTTCAGATTTGCTTTTTAGGAGCTTTCAACTGGATTCTATAACCAAGACTCTTGATGAATGTTGGGGTCATGATGCATCAGTTGAAAATCCAGGTCTAGGCTGCTTGCTGCCTAATCATGCCTGAGAAGGTGCAAGTGGGATCCAGCAACCCCAGGAAGGCTGGCTGGTAGAGTCTTAGTGTGCATGTTTGTGTTGTATCCTTATGCCACCAGCACAAGGGTTTCTGTCAGCATTTGCCATATGCAGTGGCTGCTCCTGTCTTCCTTTTAGTAGGTCTTTTACTATGAAAGTGACAGATTTTGGGCCTGTCTTTAACCTCTGAAAATAGATTAAAAGGTTAGGACATTAAGATGAAATGGTTAAAAAAACCCTGATGTCCAGAGTCCTAAGTATCCCACCTTAGTAGGAGTTTTGTACAAAATACTCCCACAGAACTGAACCTAAAGTAGAGCATGATCCATGGGTCTCAAGAAGTCAAGGACCTGCTGGCTGTGTGCTTCTGATGATGGCTGCTCCACCCTCCTCACCTGAACTTCTGGTACAGCTGGGTCCCCAAGAAGCTGGTCTGGTTTTTTACATCTGTTAAAATTTAATAAGCTAAAAGGATTGTTACCTGGCTGAAAGCTGATGCCATGAAGACAAAAGCATAGAAGAGACAACCTGTCTAGTCTAGCAGAATAGTATCATGAGGTTAGCTGAAGTGTTTCTTACTTTATGACAGATTACCACTGAGACAAATGCGAGCTTGGTTTCTGTAAACATGGCAGGCTTTGTTGTTGTCATTTGTGCAGTGAAGAAAGCAAGGTCATGTCTGTGATTTGCTTGGTCAGACTTTCAGCTTGAGCTGGATAAGTGAGATGAGTAGTAACCCAAGAGAGGGCTGCTTTACTGAAAGGTAAGTTGAAGAGAAAGCAAGTAACAACTTTAAAAACATGTAAGCAGTTAACAGCCCTTGTGCAGTAGCAATGTTGCTCTATGGGATGTGTTAATCCCAGCATTCCTAGACTTGGAAAGGCCTTTAACTCATAATGAACAAATACAAATACTTTGGAATTCAGCAGTAAGTTCTAATGCTGTAAAAAAAGACATGTTATGTCTGCTGTAGTGGTTTTTTCAACAACTCATCAGTGATAGAATGAATACAGGCTACAGCACTTAACTAGGCTGTGGGAAAGTTATATTCATGTCAGAAAAAATGAAAAGGAAGTATTAATTACAGTGAACAACTGTGGTACATCTGAAGCTGCATAATATCTATCTCAAAATAGTGAAGTTGTGGTAGGACATCTAGTTCAAGTCTTTCCACCTCCCAAGGGAATCAATTAGAAAATATTAGAACCAAAATAACTCTTTGAATTCTTTGGAGTCACCATCATTAAACAGCAAGTGAGAGTGAATATTTAATTACATATGCATAAGGCTGGAAAATATGGGCTGTTACAGCTTTACTGCTGGTCAAGACTGTATTCACTGGAAAGTGATGTGTTCCTGCCTGGCAATCTTTCAAATTCAGCCTCCCAAAAGACCTTTGGGAAGGTTTGGATGAGTGAAGGCATATCAGATGCAATTACAAAAAGAATCAAAAGATCAAAAAGCAAGACTGAGGACAGTATAGGAGAAAGCTGCAAAGCAAAACTGAAGGGAGAAAATACTGAAGAAAAAGTTTAAAAGCTTGAAATTTTTTCAGGCACTGAAGGAACAAGAGATCACTGATAAATTCAGCAGGACTTCCAGAAGTGATTTATTGACAAAACCAGGAGACATTTCTCAGATTTGATGAGTTCTCAGCCTCAATGCTCTCGCTCGCCTAGCAAGGTGGAGGTCAGACACCACCTTGATAAAAACCTGCCACAAGGAGGAGAGGAAATACTGGATGAAATTTTGCTCACTCAAGGTCAGCCAAAATGTAATGAGCCTGTGATGCCTCCCAGTGTTCCAGGAAGACAACTGTGGTGAAGTGAAACTTTATTAACTTCAAGCGGGCCAAGGATCAATTAATTTAGGGAAAAAGTAAGAGTTATCTTTGATTGTGTCTGTGCTTACCCTTTGCACCCTAATTCAGTATTTCACATGTTTTTACATTTGTGGGCAAAACTGATTGTGAGACTAAAGGCAAAGCCTGGCTGTAACAAACCTCTCAGTTATTTTATTTATATTGCTCATCACCCCATGTGATGCCCTACAGCTCAGCCAGTGTTCCTTCCTTCAGCTCCTTTGGAACCTGTTGAATTCCAGTTCCATTGCTGTCTGAGCTTGGACACGGTGCAAGTCACTGAGCTGAGTCACAGTGAACACTGGCAATATGGACATGAGGTAGCTTTAGACTTCATCCTCAAGATTAAACCCAAGATGAAGCTAGTGTCAGATATTTGGATGCTTATTAGTGAAGAAGGAAAGATTTGGTATTGGTGCATGTGAAATACAGAGTATTTATCCATAAGCAGAATTTATCTAAAATTTCCAAGTTTGCTACTTGTAATAGTTTGCTGGCTTATGGAGTTTTTTTTCTAGAGCTGGACCCGTTCCATTTCCAGCTTTTGAGCAGTGTTGAGCATCTTGCAGAGTCAGGGCATATAAGCTCTTTGTGGAAAACAGCTTTTCTCAGCTGTAGTTAGTCCTCTATTCTTGTAGGCCATGAATCCCTGTAACTGCATTTAGTCATCCAGTGGAAGGATTTGTTGCTTGCTGCCAGAGCAGCGAGTGCCTACTCAGAATTACCTATATGGCACAGTATATTTTATATATGACATTCCTTTAAAAATGTTACTACTGTTAGATTGGGTATAGTGGTGGAACAATTTCCAATGTATATGCTGCCACTGATCTCCTTTGCTGCTGTCTGGACCAGTCATTTTTATGTGTGAATACTTACGCTAATCCATGCCTTGTTCATATATTAAGTATCAATTTGCATAAACAAGGTTGCTGAATGCTGTAATTTAAATGCTAGGCACAGCTTTTTTGTCTGGGACAGGAAGGTATGAAAAATAATTGTAATAAGTATTTATAACAAAGAAACAATGTAGAAATTGGTTTTGAATGGCTCTACAACAATCAGAACACAAGTCCTGGTGTTGTATATTTAGAGTGCATCAGTTCTCTAAGAAGCATGGATTTACTAGCAGAAAGGTTTGTGTATTTGCCAAGGTAAAAAGAAATGAAATTACTGGGAATACTTTTGGAATTATTGGGAATACTTTTCTTTTTTTTTTTTTTTCCTGATGCTGCAAAATGAATCAAGTGGTATCTTTATAATATCTATTCCATGAAGCTGACTTGTGAATCAGAGATGAGTGGCAAAGCCCCTCTCTACTTGGCTCTTACTTCAAATGGAGAATTCCAGCATAAATCAGGCTTGGCCCTTGCACAAGCCATTCTTTGATATCAGCTCAGTGCTGGAAAAAGTGCCTCTGGGATCTGTTCATTGTTCAGACCCTGGCTAGCCGAATTAAACTTCTACTTCAACTTGAGCTTGAAGACAGCTCCTTCTGGCCTTTTGGACTAGGAGCTGACTTCCTGCATGGATGTTGGGCAGCACTGGGAACACGCAGCCACGTGAGCTGTGTTCACTGTGTGGAACTGTGAGCACTTGTGCCAGAGCTCTGCTGACGATGGTGACCCTGCAGCTGGATGTATACGTGTATTTTTCTATATCCAGTTTCTAGAACAATGGCTCTATATGTGTTTCAGTACATCTTAAGTATGTGACAGAGCAGAATCTAAATTTCAATTTGGAATCTGAATCTTCAGGTAAATGGCAGCAAGGAGAAAAATAATCAGGAGGATCAGGAAATAACTTTCTTCCCCAGTAAATATACTGTAATGTATATTTAGAGTGAATTTTAAAGATTTTTGCCTAAAAAAATAGAGAATATGTTCAATTTTTGTGCAACACTTTTTCAGGTTTCAGTAATTTATGAAATTGTCATTGTGACTTTAGAATTTCGCTTGGTAGAGTAGGGCTGATCCTGGAGCAACAGGGATTTCTTTTCTTTTTACTCCTTTTTTTTTCATCTCTTCCCCAAGTCCTTGGCAACAATTCCTAGTTATTGGAGAGCACTGTTTTGCTTAGATTGCCAGGCCCATAGAACGGGGCTGAGAAAGGTCAGTGCACTCCAGTAGATGATCTGTTGTAAGAGGTCAGGTAAGTCTTAGATTTAAAATACCTAGAGCAGGGAGAAATAACTTTATTTGTGTGTTTTTACTTCTGTATCTTGCAGAAGTGAAGCCAGTAACTCCACAAAGATCAGAAGCAGTGAATCTTCATTCCCATTTTTTTCTCTCTGGTGTTGTTCAGTGCATTTGGAGGGTTTTTTATTTTTTCACGTGAAAGGACAGGGCAATATTAGTCTTTCTAATTTAGACTCATAAAGAGAAAATAGTACGTATTTTAGGTTTTGAAATGGTACCATAGTCTGAATGTCAGAGGGGGAAATGGCTTCATGGATAATGCTGTTCAGTGTTTGTCAAGTTAGGGTTTGCAGCTTTAGCTGAAACCTGACATCTCCTGTCTCTCTATGCCTCCATTCATACAAAAACTTGCTTGCAATTCATGGCTGTTGTGGTGGGTGGGTTGCTGCATCCAGGGGCTTCTATAAATTGGAGAGGGTAAAGGCACTGGTAGGTGCTTCTCTGCCCTGGAGCACTGCAGAGCTCTCTGCCCACTTCTGAGCCAACCTGAATCCTGTAAGTTCCTCAGGGCTGCTGTATTCCAGGGCTTCTCCCACTGGATTAATGAAATCTTGTTGACAGTCTTCAGGAGAGAGGGTTGCAGAAGATGCATTTCATATAAATTGGCTATTATTTTTTTTGCTGTTGTTGCTTTGGCAATAATGAAATCTAAACCAAGGAATAAGTCTGCTGCAGAAGCCAACTGGAAGGAATCTGAAAAAACCAAGAGCCGACTGGAATTTACTGATCTGCATGTAACTTCTCAGAAGTTATTCATTAGCTTCATGCAGAAACTGCCAGTCTGTAATTGTCTAGGTGGTTAATGTGGGCTCCATAGTATGGCAGTGGTTTGTGTAGCTTCTTTCACTGAGAGGCACTCCAGTGACACTCTGCTCCTCTTCAAAGATGAAAAAATTCCCACTCAGTACAGGTCAGCAGCAGGGTTTTACTGAGGAGGGATCCATGGAATAATCAAGCACCCATTTTCCAGTACACAAGTAAAACACTGACTCCCCTGCAAGAAATCCAAACAGGTCAGACAGCAGCTGGGAACCCTATGATTCCTGAGGTAGACATCCGGTTTGCCCAAAGAAGATAAATGCCCTGTCTTGGTGTCCATGCAATCTGTGGGTCAAAATGAGTGTCCTGTAACGGAACTTGTATACTACTTACAATAATCTAAGTATGGCTCAACTTCTTGGACTCCTGGAAATACATTCTGGATGCCAGTAGAGGAGAGGGGAACAGCAAAAAGCCAGTACATTTTCTGCATGTGTGAAAAGTGCTCAATAGATAAGAGACTAATTTTGTTCCTTTTATCCATATATATCTGTCTGGGGACTGTGCACAAAGTGTGGGAACATTTGACTGACCTCTGTGTGTATGTGAAATTGGCAGGGCTCCCTTAAGCGTGTGATGAGTTGCTTCTGCCTGCAGCTGAGGGTTTGGCCTGCGTAGCACAGCAGGGAGGCTGCTTCCCTGTCAGCCCTTCCTTGCCTGAGCAATAAGCATGGCTTGTTCAACTCACAAAATCATATTCGATAGAAGGTTTGGATTAGAAGGGACCTTAAAGACCATCTTGTTGCTACCCCCTGTCAGGGGCTGGGACACCTTTCACTAGACAGGTTGCTCCAAGCCCTGTCCAACCTGGTCTGAAACTCACACTTGTGATGTATTGCAAAAAGTTGATGCTCAGTCTTGAAGCATTTACCCTCAAATGAGTAAATTAAAAGTAGTGTAGACATTCGGATCTGAATATATGCAGTTGAGTTTGCTTTAGTTGGGGTTATTTCACACGTTAGTGCATTGCCAGAAGTGGAAGTAGTGTTAAAATGTGTCTCAGAGCTTCCATTGGTACATGGAGTGTACTTGAAATGTAGAATTTTTAATTAGTTATTAACTCCAGAGGATTGGTGTATTGAAGAGAATTTGAAAATATCTGCCACCAATAATGTGATTTGGGGAGCACTTCAGCAGCAAGATAAAAGTTGTTATATAATTGTAACAGTAGTAATTCAGTCCAGCAGCTAGCAGGAGAGGAATAGCATATATCCCTTCTATTAGAAGCATTCTTCATCTGTTGTAACCTTAATGTGAATTTTCTCACAAAAATGAAGTTAAGATGGAGTTACAGATGGAAATACTCACTTGTATTGCTGAGAGACTCATATTACAGAGACACTGCAGTTATTCTCCAAAAGAGGTGATTCTCTGCAAAATGCAGAAATCTCTAGATTTGTCAAGATTTTTGAGTGTCTTTTCACATCATATCTTTAAGCTTTATATAGTTCTGCCTAGTAGGAATGTAGCTGAATCTAGATAAAAACTGGCTTAAGAAACAGATTTTTTTCCCCCAAAAAGTATGTTGTTTTCCTTTAGTCAGAAGGAGGGTGAATTTGGCTCCCATTAAGATTTCAGGATTTCAGAAGTCCTGAAAACATTTAGTGGAAATGTCAGTGATTTTAACAGCTTGGGAGCTACCTGAAATTATTTCTCTTTGTGAAACCCAGTGTAGAACAAACCTTATTTTGTCCCATGGGTCTCATGGGAAGGAAGTTTCAGTTAATAGATCACGCTATTATACTACGTTCTCAGTTGTTCCCAATCACACTTAATTTACATTACTTGTGTATGTATGCTATAGTGGTGAACTTTATGCTACAATTTAGTCTTTGTTTTATTTTGGTGAATGACTTTAGCATACTCACTGCTAGCAGAAATGTCACAGACCTTGTGGTTTTCACAGGGATGATGGAATTTCCCATGATTGTTTGCATAGATACTAATAAACAACTGCCCTTCCTAAGCTTGCTTTTGTGTGGAATTGCTGTAGCTATATTGCTGTACCTGAGGTATCAGGTACAATCTGGTTTTGGTTGGCTATTTAGGGCAGGTGCCACATCTGAACTTCAAAGCCTGTTTATGTCCACTCTGCAGCAAAGTCTGCTCCATCCTGCACAGATGTAGTTTAGTTCAATTCACAATAACAACAAAGCAAAACACTCCCAGGCAATTCGCTAGACTGATGGCAATGTACTGAGATGCTGTCTTAGGTTGCAAATGCAAGATGTGGCATTTGGGTGTGTATTTGGCAAGGGGTGTGTATTCTATTGCCAGTTGTTAGAAGTGGGCAGCAATTATCTGCTGTTAATGGGCCAGCTGTTAATCCAGGTGGGGCAGTTTTCTGTATCTCTTCCACAGCCAGTCCTCCCTCTGGGGAGATATCTTCTGTTAATAGGCCATTGAGTGTCACTGAATGGCTGATAAAAATCCCACCATCCCATGGGGAGATGCTCCGCCCAGGGGAGGAGCCAAGCATTCCTCCCTGGATCCAATCTGCCCTGGGAACAGCACAGCAGCCTTTGCCCACTGCATTCCCAGAGGAGCAGCTTTCTCCTGCCCTGCATTGCCAGAGGAAGAGCAGGCCCATCTCCAGCAGCCCTGGAACTCCAGAGGAAAACTCCCCCCTTGTGCAGGATCCCTGCTCCAGCAGAACCACAGCTGCCACTGAAGGAGGGCTGAGCCACCATGGAATGGCACTGCTGCCAGCACCCTGACCCACAAAGTGTGAGGTCTTATTCTGACTCTGTCAGTGTTGTTTTGTATTACTGCACTTTTTTTTTAAATTTTTATTTTTCCTACTAAATAACTGTTATTCCTACTCCCATATTTTTGCCTGAAACCCCCTTAATTTCAACATTAAAATAATTCAGAGGCAGGAGGCTTACATTTTCCATTTCAAGAGTGGCTCCTGCCTTCCTTAGCGGACTCCTGTCTTTTCAAACCAAGACAGGTGCACCTTTGTGTCAGAACCAAACACTGAATTTACTGCAGGCACGTTTACAGACAGAGTCTCAGTACATCCCTGATGTACTGAGTGAGGCAGTGCCCTGCCCTATACACCCCAGCCTGGCAGTGGCTGCCAGTCCTGGCACACTGGATACAATGCCCCACACCCAACCCCTGGAGCCCCTAACACAGCTCCCGAGGGGCCAAATGACCAGAAGCCCCACCTGGGGGAAGGGCCAAAGAGTATTTTAAGGTCACAGGGCATGAAGCACTCATATGTTTTGACCCTACCTCCTCTTGGAATTTCTATTGGAAGACCAATGGAAACCAGGAGCTGGTAGCTATAGATGTCTTTTTCTATACCTCTTCTGTCTTTCTTTCTCCTAATTCCCTCTTCTTGGAATTAATTTCATTTTTTAATTTAGAATTTAGAATCAAATGGGCTTAAAGTTTGCTAAGTTGAATTGGCCCAGTTAATTCTCTGAGAAGTGTTTTGTATTGATTGAATGTTGCACTAAGCCTTCTGCCAAAGTTCCTCAATTTTCTGAAGTTGCCAGTAAAGTTCTTTTTATTGTTTTGATCTCTTGAGAATATCTTGTCAGCACTTCTGCTGTGTGTCTAACTCAGCGTATATAAACAACCATAAGTCCTTTTAAAAACCTCATCAATGGAGTTGTTTGGGGCCTTGCACCTTGGCAACACTTGAGTTCTGCTAGTGATAGTTTGCCTAGATGAAGATTCCAGTTTTGACATCTTGGAGACATTGGCTGTAGTCTCTGGTCACCCTCCAGCCTTTGCTAAATGCACAAGTCCCAAGAACAGTGATTTTCCACATATACACTGTAGCCTGTGTAATATTTTGCTCTGTAAATGCAAATAAAATATTAATAAAATAAATATAAATATTTGAATTGTAAAAAAGCTTAAGAATCTCACACAGCTGTTCAGTGCCTGGTGCAGATCAGTGTAGTCTGAGAGACCCCCACTGGGAACAGGATGACTGGAGAAGCAAGGGCAGTAGGACTTCAGCTGTGGCCAGCCTGGGGGAAGGAGTAGGGACTGGATGGGAGGCAGGGAAAGTTGCACAAACTAGGACAGGGTCCTCCTACTATGACAAAGGCCCCTGTGTGCCTCCAGTCTTGGGCAATTCCCTGCCAACTGATGTGTTTCATCTCAGGACTTGGGTATTTAAACAGTACCTTTCCCCAGGCATTTCTCACAAAAAGTTCAATTGATGTGTTTTGAGTTACGAAACAATAAAAATTAAATTATTTTGTGCAATGCCTTCTGCAACTAGAAACTAAGGGGAAGCTCTTTGCTTGTATGCAAGTAAGGATGCAAATACACCTGTGCATGCAAAGACAGATGCTGGCAGCAGGTGAACAGCAGGTAAGGCAGGGTTGTACCTCCAGGGACACCAACATTTGGGGAGCTGGGATCTGCATCTGAGGGACTCTACTGTAAAGTTAGAGGAAAGCTAAGAAAACTTGTTGAGGCGAGGTGGTCTGTTCTGTGCTGAATTTCCTCTGAAAAATACAGTATTTGCACAAATGCTGCCCTAATCTCAGTCACCACGTGCAAGAAGCAAATTAATTTGGGTTTTGAGACCTGCCTCAGCGTATTTAACACCTTCTGTGCCTAAGCACTTGCTATTTCACTTTCTGAGGAAACATAACTAGATGTCTAGCTGATTTTTTGAAATATGACAGAACTGAAAAAAATGCTAGGAATTGCTCTACCTCTTCCTAATCACTCGATGTTTGTAGAGCTTTGTTTCAACAGCTTTTTGTTTTAATATCCTTGAAAGGGATGTGCACATATATACTTGGCAGAAAAATAAGTTAATTTTCTTGCATGTCTTTCTGGTGTTTGAAAAAAGATATGAAGAATAAGGATTGTGGTGAAATTTTTGCTTCCCCCCCTTTGCCCTTAGTAATTTTTCTTTGACTTTTCTGCTTGAGAAGAGTGTTGGAGATTGCTGCTTTCTACCTTCCTGTCAGACTTTTAATTAGCAGGAGCACACAGTCCGTGCAGCTGGGGCTTTGATGCCTTGCTCACTATTGCTTCCCACTCAGAAGATTTCTCTTCATTCCGAGTTGGTATCCAGCCCAAAGCCCCAGCTTCCCCTGAGATCCTCAGCGTGTCTGCAGGACTCCAGTTTAGTATTCACTGGAAGAGCTGCGCTGATACTCCCATGCTAGACCTACAGGCTGCTGGTTGGAGCCATAAGGGAACGGGAGGAAGAATTAGCCTGTGTGTTTATGTGGCTGTGCTCCAGTAAATATTTTGATGCATCTGCTGCCAGCTCTGGTCTGAGGGAATCTACCTAGCATTTAAATTTTGATGGGGAGCTGTTTTGAATAATAACAGTGCAGCTGGCTGTGAGTCAGTGCATGTGTGTTGACTTAAAAAAAACCCTCAAAGCTTAACGCTTGCTGAATGCCGAGCTGCAGTGCTTTGCTTTTTCCCTCCTCCTTCCTTCTTTTCTTTCTTGTCTGGTCTTTCTCTGTTTTGTTTTGTTCTTGGGGGCATTTCACATAGATTTTGTTCACTGTCAGTGGAGGGGTGGGGTAATAGGAATAAAAAAATCCTAGGCAAAATAAATTCTCCCCAAAAACTCACGAGTGGCTTTTGCAATGGGTGCTGTCATGGGCACATTCTCTTCTCTACAAACGAAACAAAGAAGACCATCAAAAGGTAAGACCTCCTGCTATGCTTTTCCTGTCCCTTTAGTTTATTTGCTGTGGGAGATATTTGCATGGGGAAGGGAGGAGAAAATGAACATGTGCCACTTGCAAGTAACCTGGCAATGTTTTTGTGAGGGGTAATTTGCAGAGGAGAGTGGGATGCTAGGTGGTGGAGAAAACATGTAGGCATGAGGAAATTGCTGTGGAGGGTTTTGGGGGTTGAAAAGAATCTGAAATACTGTAATCCTTAATGCAGGCATATATGAGGAAGAGAAACTCAGTGGCATCATATGCAGAGCACTTGCAGAAGAGACCAGTTTATTTCCAAATCCCATGCTGTATAAACCCTTTTGCGAGGGAATAAAATGTAGATATACAGCAAATTCTTCCCAATACCTTCGGGTTTCTGTCTCCGGAAGTATTGTTAGAGTTAGGGTTGCATATTCAGTAATCCAGCACCAAGCATGCAATACTAATGATGTGTGTTTTATAAAGATTAGCAAGAGGGGAAAAAAATTAGGATGTTTTTGTAAAAGAGGGAAACAGGAGCTCATAAAAATGAGAAATTAAACAGCAGTTCCAGGGATTTTAGTCCTTACATCCATAAATATTGCCTGTAAATGCTGATTTTTCAGGAGGTCTGATTTGAATAGTATTTGCTTGAGCTTTGCTCCATTTTCTTCAGGGTTAATTTGAAGATTCCAGAGCAGAAAGTTGAAAGCACTGTCAAGGGCACATCCAGATCTTACAGAATGAGTATTTTTTAAAAACAAAAGGAAAAACTCTATACCATTAGCAATATTTGTGCTATTTAGAAATATTCCCTGCCTGAACCTCTGCATTTTAGAGTCTGTTTCTAGGGAGGTCTCTATTTCCACTGGATCTGTTGCTCAGTTCAAATATATGCTTTTGAACTGCAGGTTGGTATGGATTTTCTCGCAATTTAAGTTGGAAATTGTCTTGGGAAATATTGAACACCAATTAATGATGCAAAAGAGAAGTGGGTAAGGGCTGTGAGATTTTTTTGTAGCAAGTTTGTGAGTCTGTGTTCCTGATACCTGTAGAGTAACGTTTTACGTTGGAGTGTGTGTACATAGTTTACAGTTCAACTTTCTGTTTTACTGTAATGCCCCCATAATTGTGTGGTTGTTTGGGACATGTATGATATTACTTAAAATGTAAGAATAGCTGTGTAACTGTCTAAGCACTGAGTTTCACCTGAAGCTGGGAAACCTGTGCTTAGGCACTGCAGTACAGAAGAACTGAGCAGGATGTGCTGGGCATGGTGGTTGCTGTGACACCAAGAGGTGTCTTGTCCACTTGCAAGGAACCTGGGAGCTGATTTCCACTAAATGTAGATAATTTGTGTCTGAACATATCCATTCTCTGTGACTTTGTTCTCTTGTGATTGGCTCTGTGCTCTAGTGGATGGAAGCCATTGCTTTTTGTTGGAGGTCACCTGCGGTAAAAATCCAGGATATGGTCACACATTTTAACCTATACAATGGAATTCACTCTTGCTGATGGCTGCTGGCAGTGGCTGTTCAGCTATATTTATCAAAACCTGTCCCAGAGTTATATCCTCTTGGCTCTGATGTGTTATCTGTGTAGTTTGCGGGTGTGTTTTACACTAACTGTTAGCACTTCACCTTGTGAGCAGTGAAACACTAATGCTGGGCTTGAATACTATCTGAAATTGTTCTTTGTCTGTCAGTTAAATAGTCAATCACCCCTACATGATGGACTTGACTCCTTGGTGCTGCCCACATGTTCCCTTGGCATCTCCTCCAACCCTCAACAATCCTGGTGGCCTCTACCAGACCATGCTCTACCATATTCAAGTTTCTCTTGGTCTGGGGAGTCCAAAATTGGCCCCAGCACACTGGCTGTGCTTGCCGAAGTGTTGAGCAGAGAGAAAGGATCATTTGTCCCAGTGTTTGCGGCAGAGCTGTTGGTGCAGCTTGATGTGGGGGCTTCTCTGCCAGAAGGCAGCTGACTAGTGGTGCCTGGGTGCCACTGCTTCATTGGCTATTGCTAAGTTTATCTTTGATTGAGTAGTGTTTATTTTATTATTAGATTATCACATTATTATTTATTAATTAATATATTTATCTATTATGTGTTTATCTGAATATTTCAGGACCTCATGTAGTAGGTAAAACAAGGGCCTGGAGAAATAGTTGTAACAGGGCTAGATCCACACCTCTGCAAATGCTCTCTCATGCTGGCAAGAATGTGCTCCTCCAAGTGGAGCAGTTCACACCAGTGTCTGAAGCTCTGATTCTCCGTTGTAATAAAGTAAAAGCAAAAAAAAAGGCATTGTTTCAAGAAAATAAACAGGTCATGTCTAAAGTGAGGCAGTTCCAGAGATCATTTAATACCAGGAAGCCCATGGTAGGGCAGAGTGAGTGCAAGTGGCCCATGCTGAACCCTTCCAGCTTCAGCACATGTGACACAGCTCTGCCTGTGCTGCTCGCCCTCATGTCCTGCTTGTGGCTGGGTCTGGGGTGTTGCCAGTGGGACGGGGGGCTGGTTTGGTTATTCCGGCTGTGAGCAGAAAGGCTGGAAAGGACATACTAGCACTGTTCAAGAATACAAGATTAAACTGCTTGTTCTGATGAAAATGGGGAGCCTGAATCAATAAAGGCGGGAGTGACACAGAAATTGTCAAGCGGAGAGCAGTGGTCCATCAAGCATGAGACCTTGTCTCTGGGAGAGGACAGCATTTTGCATTGGTACAGGAAGACACAATTCGCTTGGCTCAAATGTAAAAACCTAATCCAATATAAATGGGCATTTTGTGTTGATAGGTGGGACCCACATGCCCTGTCCTGCAAGATAAAGATTTTTGCTTCTTAGACTTGCAATCCTATCAGTAAAGCTGCAGAAGCTTTCCTTGTTCACTGAAGTGTCCCCAGACAGTCTGTGAGATTGTGCTGTTCACTTTGGGAGTCGCTCAGGACAGTTCCACCAATTATTTGTACATTTCATTAGGAATTGTTTCCTGTTGGGATTCTTGTCTGCCTTTTCCAGCACTCTGAGTTGACCTACTAAAAGATAATACCTCTTTCTACCATGTTCACTTCACTTGTATGTCAGACCAGCATTCCTGGGATGCTGGTGGAGCCTAGCTGAGGTCCTGGGGACAAGCTGACAGTGAGCCAGCAGCAAGGGTGGCTGGTGGTCTGCTGGGCTGTCCTTGGCAGAGCTTCTCCAGTAGACTGAGGGAGGTGATGTTCTTCCACTGGTGAGACATTTACAGTGCTGTGTCTGGTGCTGGACTCCCCATGACAGAAGAGATGAGAATGTACTAAGCTGAGTCTACTGAGGGACCATGACAAATATGAAGTAATGGGAGCATTTGACATACAGGGGAGAAATTGAGAAAGCTGGGATTGTTCAGCCTGCAGCAGAGGAGACTCAGGGAAGTCTTAATCAGAGTGTATGAATACCTGAGAGAGGGGGGAGTAGAGGTGATGGAGCCAGGTTCTTCTCCCTAGTGCCCAGGGGCAGACCAAGGGCCAATGGGCACAAACTGAAATAAAAGAAATTCTGCTTAAGCATTACAGGGGGGAAAAAGATTACTAAGAGGGTGACTGAACACTGGAAGAGACCCCACAGGGAGACTGTGGAGTCTCCAAGCTTGAAGGTACTCAAAATCCAAGTGAATACAGTCCTGAGCTATAGTTAACCCTGCCTTAAAGAGGGAACTGGAGGTCCCATCCAACCTTATTTATCCTCTGGTTCTGGGATTACTGTCACTTTAAAAACCCTAAAGATACAAGAACTTCAGGTATTGGGATCAGGAAGTAAATTCAAAGCTCATTGAGAACCAAATGTCAACAAAGCTGACTATTTGGTCCTCTCTTTAGTACATTGGTAGCTAGTGCTTAGATAGATGGTTGAGATGGACTTGAGTCTATCTAGCTGATTGTATATTCTCTTACAAACATAAGCAATAAATCAATAAATGAGCAGAAAAAACCCTATCAAAACCGCAGCACTAAAAAGCAGAGCCAGCACAGCAGATAATGCACACACAAATGCATCTCTGATTTCAATTAGATGCAGAAATAGAGATTTTTTTATGTTTTTCCAGCCTGCATTCAATCATGACCAAATTTGGAGCTAGATTCAGCCATTTCCGTATTTGCCCTGGAAACATTTGAATTAGCAGATTGCTAAAGCAGGGGAATTTCTAGTTTTGACTACTTTGTGCACATCTGAGTTCTTTTGTTTGTTCTGTAAATATGCACTCACCCCTACCTCCCCCAGTGAAAGTGAAATATGACTTGAATATTTCTCAATACCTGAATCTTGTTTGGATTAGAGCTACAGGCTCTGATCCTGACAGCAGCAGCAAGCAGCACCATTTTCAGCTGATAATCTGACTCTCTTAAATGTGAGTAACCATGTTTTGATCAAAGACCACCCAAACCTAAACTAGCAAGAGGAGTCTGGCACATTTGTTTAATTTTGCTAGAACTAACATCAGAAATTTACTTTGCTTAAAATGTCAGTTGTGTGATTTTTATAGTGAGTAATTTTTAGGCTTTATTTTGAAATGGCTTATTGTCCAAAATTATCAGATTTTGTGCCTGACTAGCTGTATTTTCAAGTGGTTTACTTACCAGGTAACCAAATCTGCTTCACTTTGCAATCTTCATAAGAACGTCACATTGCCCCGAGCTCCTAAGGTTGTTGGGTCATGACAGTCCCCTTTCAATTCCCTGTGCTAGAACAACCTGCTTCTCTGCTCAAAAGGTGAAAAAGTGATTCAGTAGTGTTTCAAGGAGCAGGCCCTTTTCAGCCTTAGTACAGACATGGAATGGAGATGATAGATTTGAGCAGGGAAGCTGCGTCATTATTTACTTTGCCCAGTACATCCTGTTCCAAAAGCAAAGCTTTGAAAGCTCCCCTTCTCTACTTTCTTTCTGTTCCTCAAAGAAATTTGACAGCTTGCCACTATTGTGAACAAATACATGTGTTCTAAAGACTCAGACTGTGCTCTTGGTATTTTCCGAATAGAGAGAAGATTAGTGCTCACCTGTTTTCTTTCTAGAACGAGGACGGTATTGTTCCCCTTGATTGGAGACCTGAGCAGGTGCTTGAGAGAATGGAAGAAATGGCTTACTTGGTTTCTCCTGGCTGTGCCTAAGAGCCAATATTTGGCACAGACACTTCACTTTCTTTCCCTAGTCTTGTCTGATTGTGATACAGCCTGGCATGTCAAGTCCATGGTTGTCTGCCTGCACTGAAAACTGAGGATTTGACAGGCAGATTTTTCGAGGGAATTACTTTTGTAGAGAGTGTACAGAACAGCACTCGGCAACAAAACTGTTTGATGTAAGCATTCAAATCAGAAATAATTTGGAAAAATTGTGGCGACCAATAAGTGCTTGTCAGAACATGCCTCTTTGCATAAAGCATTTTGGTTTCTCTGAAGCGCAGAGGGGTGTGTAGGAGGCTGCTCAGTGTCACAGCAGCCAAACATCCCGGCCATGGAGCTGACACACCTATGATGGGTGGCTCAGAGGTGAGGGAGCTGTTTGCAGCCAGCTTCCCTGAGTCCTACCAACCAGAGTTCACCTGAGAGTAGAGTTAGAGGTCTTACGGACTCGTGACTACTTCCATTCCCCACTCCTCCATCTCTCAGCCAAAATTTCTTTAGCTCCCATGCAGTTGCTAGCTCTAAATTTCTTCCTTTGCCTTCAAGTGACTCCTGGCAGTGTGGCAGAGTGATCTCAAATAGCTGGTCGTAGAAGTAGATAGCAACGATAAAATTAAAATAAGCTATGTGTGCCCCCGATTGCTTCCCACAGGCATACAGCTCCTGCCTGAAATGCTGCAGTCAGACACAGCTTGGAGGTTTGAAATAAAATAAAATGGATGGAGGAAAGTTCACTGCAGAGTGTTCTATGTTACATTAGTGTACATGTGTGCTGATTTCCTGCCCATGGGCACGGGTACTGTGTGCCTCTGTGCATGCAGCATGTCCATGCAGAGCCATGAAATCCCACCACAAAGAAAAGAGGGGATCAGAGACTTCAGCTCTGCTGGCCAGTGCTTTGAAGTTTCATTTTTTTCCACAGTAATTCAAAAGAGTAAATCAGAAAATACATTCTAACTTTTAACTTTCAGTCTTGGCAATATTCCAGTCTTTGTCATTACTACCTCTTCCAGTGTGCATTACTGGATATTTGATGTTTGGAATGGGCACTAGGAAGCAATTGGTTATTTTGCAACTGAAAATATTTAATGCTGTAGATGTGAAAAGCTTAATACATTGCAGAAGTTTTGAGTAATTCCTAGCTTTACAGTTGTTAATGTCATCACATATATAAAGAGAGTCAGTAAGGGTTGTACAAATCTTTTGAAGTAAAAATTGAAGTAAAAAACAGGGTAAGGTGAACAAAGGAAAGTTATCAGTCATTCTGATTTTAGTCAAGTGTGAGAGGAAAATAAAAATCTTCTATTTCTCCACTTACAAACCCCTGATCAAATACTTTATTTTCATATTTATTTAAGCTTTGTTAAAAAGACTGAAGATTTACAAATTTTTCAAATATGGAAATTTTTTTAGCTGAAATGTTTCATTATTCAAATTTGTTATTAGTTATAATTATTCCCTGAAACTTTCCAAAGTAAATAAATTGGCTTGTGATTTGTTGTCATTTTAGATGTGAATGTGTAAGTGTGATTGTGACTTTCGTGCAGTGGGTGACAGATCTTTGTGATTATGTTTAGTGTTTTATTTCTTATTCAGAAGCATTATCCAGAGAATGTCATGGCACAGAGACACAGAAAGTTTGAGTATTGTTCAGAGTCTCTGTGTCCTGTTGCTGCTCATACCATGGGTATTTATAAGGTAAGAAGCTTTTGCATTTCTTTGAGAGGCACTTTCCAGCAGGTGTAGAGTGCTCTAGGCACTTCCTACCATCCCTGCTGGAAGGGGCCCAATGGCCTTGTGTACCAACTAGGAAATGCAGGTAACAGCTGTATGGTAGCACAAAAGAATTTTTTAACCAAAATATATTTGGGATTCCAGGCAAGGTATTTAATTTTTCTCCTTTTATTTGTTTGAGATGCCAGAAGAAGGGGAGTAACTGTTATTATAAGATGGATTGTACTTAACAAAAAATTTTTAAAAGTGTAAACTGCATCCATGTTTTCAAAATAGGCAAGTCAAAACTGAAGGCAACTGTGTCCAGATGTCGCCAGTCTGTGTTTATGGCTGTGGTGATGTCTGTCCAGACTGAAAAGGATACAGATAGTGGTCAGTTCGTCTCTACCAGTGCAGAGAGGCTCTGAAGAGTTTGAACAAAGCACAGTACAATTGATTAGAGGTTGATGGGCAGGATGTGGGTCTGGAGGAGGCAAGGGAGGACTGTGCTAGCAGGCAGGCGTGGGGCAGCAGAGTTGCCTGCAGGGCTGAGCTGGTACTTGCAGGCAGGCCGAGGGTGAGCAGGCAGGAGGGGAACTGGCCTGGCTCTGGTACCAGGATGTTTTAAGGAAGACACAGAAAGGGTAACAGAGTCATCCTTTCCTGGCACAGCTCTACTACGTCTGTTTGACTTCCCTCAATCCAAACATTACTTTCTTGACATATTTAACAACCACAGCTCTTCACACACACCAGTGTTTGCTTTTCTTTTGCTTCACAAAAACCCTTCTCTCCCAAACTTGTTTTGTGGGTGGCTGGTTGGGAAGTGCCCAGAATTTCTGTAGATGGCCACAGCTACAGTCTGTAGGCATAGGACATTTTATTGTGTGGCTGAGAACAGCTAAGGAAAACAGGGCTGTGAGGATACATGTTGTGCTGCTGGAGGCAGGTTTCTAGGAAACCCATGAGACCATGGCATTGCTTTACTGAGGGCTCCTTAGGAGAGTGTTACTGGGAGGGGGGAGCCAAATTATAGCCTGCCAGAGATCAGTGCTGAACATCAGGGGCTTTTAATGCTCTGACAAAATACATATTTCTGCCTGTCAAATTTATATGCAAAAAAATATGTATGAAACAAGCCACCTTCACAAGATTTACCTAGCTACAGTATGGTTTCAGAAGCACAGTTCAAATGTTTTGACAACTATTGTAGCTTTGCTGCCTGCAGCTCAGGGCCAAGTTCCCAGGTATATTTTTCCCAGGCTGCTGTTGCTCTATTCTAGTGAGTGATTCTGCACATCAACCCCATAGATTTTTTGATAATCAGCTGAAACCTCAGGCAAGGCCTCTGTTTAGCACATCAAACTGCATGAACTGAGGGTTGCTCCCTGTGGGATACACATAGCCATGTAAAGGATGATGCTGTTAGCTCTCCAGCTGCAAAATGCTGGGAGCCAGCAAACATCTGTGGAAAAGGACAACTTCCCTTAGGGAAACTGTTTCATTCCATGCAGGTAAACTTTGTGGTGCAGTGGGGAGCATCAGCACCCCTTTGCATTCCTAATCCAAACAGTTCAAAGGACTTGTTGACCATGTTGCCATTTGAACTGGGAGCAGTACATGGAAATTAGAATTGGGAAGCAAGAAACTTTTGTGTCAGTGCAGAGAGGATTGTTGCCTGCTAATCCTAATAAGCCAGTGTAATTGAATTGGCACACTGGTTTACATACTTCGCTGGGAGTGTCAAACAAAACCCTGAACTGTGATACTGGCACCCCAGGAACTAAAGGCATCTCCTTGTGTGGAGCCGACTCCCTGTAACATGGCTTTTGATTTAACCAATATTTTAACATGGGAGCTGACAGGAGGTCTCATTTGCAGTCTTGTGCATACAGAATTAGCCAGGTTGCAGACAGCTGGGGAGACAGCTACAGTAGGGCATGAGGAAAATTCTGCCAGGGTGGTCATTTGTGTATACTTCACAATGGTTAAAGGCAAGCATGTGCAGTTCTGCAAAGGAAATCTGATCCCAAAGGTCCTGTCCTGATTGTTTAGGTAGCAGCTGGACCTGCATGCAGAGCAGGTTTGGTACTGGGACAGAAAGTCAACCAGAGACTGAGCTTTCAGGAAAATGCCTTTCATTTCCAGGGCTTTAAGTCATCAAAAGGGGCTATTTACATTAGCAATTTGGCATCCTCTGCTTGGCAAGAGTTAAGGACATTACAGCTGAGCTCCATCATTTCTAATCACCTCTTTGATTGACCACTGGGCTGCCCTGGCTCACTGCAGCCCTCCAGGTAAGTATGAAGTAAAAAGCAGGGAATTTTCTAATCAGGTATTTTCTGGGCAATGCCATCTGCTATAGCACTTTATATGACTACATTTGTATTTCTTGTAGATGATACTGTCTTTTCTGTTTCCTGTCCTTATTATTGATGGAGATGAAGTACTTGCAGTTCAAAAGTTCATGTAGCGCAGCAGAGGAGCATGCTGTGTGCACTTTCCTCAGGTGCTGGTTGCTGTGGCTGCTCAGCAATGCAAGGAGAGACCACTGTGTCATTCTGAGTGTCACTCACAGCCCAATCACAGCCAGGTGAATGCTGTGCAGGGTAAACGTGGGGCTGCATCTGTTCAAGCAAATGCATTCTCATGTTGTGCATACTACTGGTTTGTAAAACCTACAAAGCCTATCAGTTGTTAGACTAAAAGTTTGGTTCAAACCTGAAACTTTTCTTTGCCCTGTGGAATTTGTGAGATATTTTGGAAACTCTGGAAATGCTTAGACTTTGAATGAATTTTGTTATAGCTCTTTCCATTGTTTGTGTTTGGCAAAACTGTCCCCTTATGAGTTGTTGCCTAGAAATTATTGATGGGGGTAATGACCTGGTAAAAGTTCTTAACCTCCATTTGGATCAAAACCAGGCTGCCAGTTTTTGGAAGCTGCTGGGGTGTGGCAGAGCCGAGGCGAAGCTCATGGGCTGCAGGGCTGCAAAGCACAGGCACAGCTTTGCTGCTCCCCCTTGTCAGCATCTGTCTGCTTTTAGAGGGACATGCTCCCATTTGGAGATCAGTGCCCTAAATATCAGTATAGTTTAGGATCAGACCCTGTATTTTCAGTTAATATACCTGAATTCTGGGTGGAAACAATAGTTTAAAATAGTTAAACAATTATAAATAAATGCAAGGGACATATATGTCTGGTAGTGTTTTCCACCTGCAAGAAAGTTTCAAACCCTACTGAATTCCTCAATAAACAGAAACAATTGAGTGCACCTTTGATCCTCTCCCCGTTCCCATGAAGAGAGGCTTCCTTGCAGATGCCCACATTTGTTTACTTAATATTTCTGTCCTGTTAGCCATGAATATAGAGCAATCTGTTTAACGAGCTTTAATTTCCTTGTAAATTCAACTGCTGAGGCAGGATGAGGTGGGAACGATGCTGCAGGAGATCGGATTTCATCTGTGCTTTTCCTGACCTGGTGCAAGTGTCGGGTCTGCATCTTCACAGCACCTGCTGCTCTGTATTTGCCAGTCTGGAGGTCGAGGACATGATGCTGCCAAGCTGCATTAGTACCTTTGGGCATTCTCATCAGCTTGCTGTCCCTTTCTGTGTAATAGCTGTTAAGAGATGTAGAGTTTTGCCTAAGTTAGTTGCTTGTCACTGGCCTGCTTGTTGTGATTCAGTTTTGTTGTATTTTGTAAGCACTATGAGTTGGCTCCCAATCATGTGAGATTTAGGAGAGTGGGAGGGCATAGCTAAGGCACCATTTTTCATGTTGTGAGTGCTGCTTTGCAGTGTCAGACAGCACAGAGACCGCAACACAGGGGTATTTTGAGATCAGTAATGGTTGTAGACAGTGGTCATAGGGCTCCAATGAGAACATTTGTGATCATCCACAAATGGAAATGTTTGAGTGTGTCCACTCTGGTGCCAGAGCAGGCAGAGAAAGCTGGAACCCCACAGAGCTAGGCTGGGCTATGTGTGCATGGAAATAAGCATCACTTTCCTGAGGAGTCTGTGCAGCGTTTACAATAAGATTTTGTACAGAGTGAACAGATGTCAGCAGTAACTGCTCAAATCTTTATGTTTTAAATCCTGTGTGCGCTTTGAAATGTGTCCTTCATTCTGGCTGAGGGCAAGGTGCCCGTCCTTCATCAGGTTGAGGTTACATCAAACAAAGTGACAATTGTTAAGTGTAAAGTAATGTAAATTTTCTATTTTGCTCCTGTTTCCCTGATTTTGAGTCTGATCTTTCAGTAAATAACATTTTGTATTTTAATCCATTCTCTCCTGTGAAGGGTGATGTGAAGGTACCTGCAGTGGGGAGAGAGAAACTCAGAGAAACAGAGGTGTTAGTTTCTATGCTGGAAAAGACAGAAGAATATGACTTAAATTCTAACAAAGATAATATTAGGGTGGTTTCTAAGCCTGGTTCCCAGAGAACTACACATTTGTTAACTGAATGTTTCTTGTACTAGTAAGAGAGCCTTGATCTGATGTACATTTCATGGTCCACGTAAATGTGGAGACACTGCCAAAATGATCTCATTCCTACTTCTATTTTCTAATATTCTCTTTCCTTCCTATAATTACAGACATTCCAGGAAATGGAGTGAAATGTTTTTCCTACTGTTTGATTATTTGTTTCATGCATATGCCTTTCTGGGACACACAGTTCTGGAGCACACAGCTGAGTGCACATGCTTGGAGTCTCTGCAGGCTTGTATAGCTTTTGAAGCAAAGAATCTAAAGCTTAAGTACGATATTTGCAGAATTAAAGAGAATTTAGAGGAACAGGAGTAGAGATTTAAATTCCTGTAAATAAATCCAGTCTCAAAACCAGGGATAAGTTTTCACCTTCCTTCTGCTACCATCTTAGAGATGTTTATTGGATGGTGAAAGGAGATATTTACAGAATGAAACTGCTCACAAATATAAGGAAAATCACTTGAGTTACTGGCTGCTGTTGATGTTCACTCTAATGATCGCGTTACAGATGGGATTTACTAGTTAACAGTCTTGAGTGCTAAACCTGCAGACAAATGGCAATGCAATAAAATATTGTACATAAGTTGCATAGCTTTATTTTTGCAGCACTCTAATTAGGCACCTTCATAAAATAGACATGTGGATTTGTAAATCCAGGTCCCAAAATCTCCTTGCTCACCAGCTGGAACATATCTAGGATTCTCAATTCAAACATCTCAATCTGCTACATGTCTTATTTTAGATAAGCCTCAGTTTTTAAACTTAAGCAGCTATTAGAAAAATGTTACCCTGCATCCCACAGCATCCTCTGAGTCCAGGAGGAAAATTTGAGGCCATGAACTCATTGTGCAGGAATTTAACAAATCTTGCTGAGCTTAATTCAGCCTGGAAAGTTTGGGGCTGGCTTTGCTGCCAACGCTGCTCTCTCCAGGTTGTCCCTTCCCATTTATTCTGGAGTTGCACACTTCGGTGATACAGGAGGGCAGAGAGCAGATTAATGTAGGTTAATTCTCAAGCTCTCGCTCCCCTTGGTGCCAGTAACCTACTTACAGGAGCGGCAGCGCAGCCTCCATGAGCGCTGGGAGGATTGGATTGTCTCGCCCGGCAGCGCGGCTGTGGCTGCATCAGCGCAAGCGCCTCTTCGGCAGCCAGCTCGGGTAGAGATTGATGTTGTGAGCAATAGAAAACCTTTGGCCCCACGCATCTGATTTTTCCGAGTTGTTGAAACAGGCGTTGGAAGCAAGGGAGAGGCTTGTGTAACAACGGGTGGTGTGCGCCTCGGGCTCTGAGCAGAAGTGCACTTTGCTTAAGAGCTTCCTCTCAAGCAGCCTCCACAAGTTTCTTTAAAGCCAAATAGGACATGTCTTTCTCTGCAAGGGTGGCAGGCAGAAGTAGGACAGGGTTTTGTCCTTTTGAAGTATTAATACAGATCACAAAAAAAATGAAGTGCCAGAAGATACAGAAATTTTAAAAAATATGTTGAAACTTTTGAGATAATTTATTTTTTATTACAGCTAATATTGTATTTGGTGTAAAACACAGAACATGGTTTGACATATCCTTTCCCTGGTGGAAAAGAGAACAAAAAGGAAAATCCAAATTTACTCTTGATTGAAACCTTCTGAACCCTAAATGTCTTTTTCCCATGAACGGTAGTGTTAAGAAAGATACATTCCATTTCTAAAGCCCAAAGAAAAAATAAAGTGTAACCAGCACAAACTGGTACTGTCTTCTGAAAGAGTTTTAGCAAGTGTGTGGAATAATAAATCACCCGACATCAATCTTGGCACCTGTGCAGGGTTGAAGAGGAATACAGCATTACTGTGGTGTATCCATTTTCTCCTGCATGAAATAGAAATCATCCAACATCAGCTATGTTAAAAGAGCTACTGCATGTGCAGTGTCTATATGATTTAAACAGTGATTTAAATATCTGTAGGTATCAACTCTCCAAGGAATTTTGTCTGTTGTGACTCATCTTATGTTGTAAATTTATCTGTAAATGTCATCTTTTACTGAGGTGTTTACAAACTTAAAATATTTTTGGTAATTATTTGTAAATAGTAGCTCTGTTGTCAGCAGCAACAGTTTGGATTGTTTTGTCATAGAAAAGTGGGAGGGAACAACTGTTTTGGCAAGTGAGAAGCAAATAATTCAAAGTCAAGTGTTGGACTGGAGTAATTAAATCCAACAGCAGTTGATATTCAGAGTGAAGTTCAGCAGTGAGATTGTGGCTGCTGAAGGCAGTTGTGCTTCATGCATGTGTGAAGTGCAGGTTGGTGTTCCTCGGAGAAACCTTCCAACTGCACCTCTTGCATTTACCAGGTCCCGTGGAAGCCGGAGGAGTTTGGTGCAGCTGCTTTTCCAAAGTGTCTGGCAAGTGCTTCTAGAGGGTGAGTGTTTAGTAGATTACCTGCATGAGCCTGTAGAAATTTAGCCATTGACTGGGTAAATTGCATTAAAAAGAAGCCATTAAATCACTAAACAAAATCTCTTTTGAACTTGCCTAGTATCTAACCATCTTCTGCGAAGGACACTGACAGGACTCCTGCTCTGCTTCTTTGATCTCATGCACATCTCCTTGCACAGCTCTCAGTCCTGCTCTGTTCTCCCTTGTCCTCTACGTGGTCTGGGTTTTTGTGTTGCCAGCTGTGCTCCTCATCCCATTGTTGCAGGCTTGGGCATAGCTGGGCTGCAGTTTGCTCTATGGGCAAACACACTGAAAGCCATTGGGTTTTTGCACTGCTTTTGGGCCTGTGTGGAGGTATTGTACCTACAGCTGTTCTTTTGTGCTCATGTGTGGTTCGTGCCAAATGCAGTCATTGCTGATGATTAACAAACAGTTTTGGTATACACTGTAGACTGTGTCCTAGATTATAACTCAGTTCTCATATATACAAGTCCATAGCAGCGCTGTGAGCCTCATGCTGTAGAAAGCATCCCAAAGCACAGGAGGTATGGGCACACAGCTTCTCTTGTTCCTTGCCAAACTACCAATGCATACATAGTTTCATCTTAAGCAGAGCAACAGCATTGCCTGAGGCTGTAACTACTGTCCTTGCTCGTAATGGCCTTGGGATCCTAGGGTGAGTGAGTGCCCTGATACCATTGTGAATTTGGTGAAATCATTGCACATACAGTTCAGAAAATCATTAATGTGCTGCTTAGAAACTGCATCACTTATTTTATAGAGAAGGATTATTGAATTAAGGTCATAAATTTATAAAGAGAACAGCAAGTTTTTGTTTGTTTCAAAAACCTTTATTGCGTTCATCCAAGGATGTTGTCTATCTGTAGTATAGCCTTTGTGGTGACCAATGGTTTTAATATTTGTCCCAGTTTGTAGCTTTTTCTTTTTCTTCCTTTAGTCAAGCATGGCAGAAAAAGGAGTGATTAATACTGAGAAAAGTTTGCAGCTACCCAGGTTCAGAAGTATTCATCCTATCTTGGACTATTCCACTTTCTCTTTTCACCTTTTCAAATAAGTAGATTGGATTTTGCCTGAACGGAAGACATTAAGCCTTCAAAAGATGAAGGTTTACTTTATAAAGCTCTCTTAAGAAGAAGCCCAAGGTCTAGGCCCAGTCTTACTTGTATGATAGTCTGTCCCCACTGTTTCACCACTTCCTAAACCTCAGGGAGAAGCTAAAAAAAGAAGAGAAAGCGAATGACGGTTTTGCCCTTGGCAAAATGTTTTTTTTCACTCCCTGTCATGCCCAGCACAAGCCTGTCTCAGGAAGCCACTGGTGGGGACTGAGACTGAGATGACTGACAAGGTGGTCAGGAAGTTCCAGCCTAAATTACAGCCCTCTGTGTCCTCAAAGTGGACTGGTGTAATCTTAAGGAGCACAATAAGAGGTTAGGACAAAATGAGGAAGGGGTCATGAACATTTATTACAAAGGAACTGCATCTCTGTGAATGTGAGTATAGAAGCTAGTGTCAGGAGCCCACAAGTTATTTTTTTTAGGTATGATATTATTCTCTTTCTAGGACACTCAAGATTACCTCACCAGGGTTTATATGTGTTTGTAAGTTTAAACATAGTATAAGAAACAAGTGCCACACAAGCCAGCTCGGTATTTTTTATGTGGATACACTCAAAATTACTCCATGGAAGAAGCAAAACTTTTTTCTATTAAAAATGGCATGAATTTCTAGTATCAAAATATGTCTGCTTGTTTCTGCATGTTCTCCAATCTTAGTCAAGGGAAGAGTTATTTGGTATCAATATGTAAAAAAAAAAATGCAGAAAGAAAAATAAAAAATAGAGGAAAGCAGATAATGTTATCAGGATGGCAAAGGGAATCCAGAGGTCTGTCAGCTTGGTTAAGAAAAGCTGGGAGAAGAATTTGCTTCTGTCAAAGGAGGCTGTAAAAGCATGCAAGCAGGTAGGAGAGGTGCCAGAGCAGGCAGTGTGAACTTTTGGATTAGTACTAATAAACTAAGTGTTGTACAGCTGCTCTGAGGTTTGATTTCACTTGGAGGAGAAAGTGACCCATTTGGTAAGCCTTTTGCTTTTCTTACTATTCATGATGCCTTGTTCTTAGTGCTTTGTCTCACAAACCAGAGGTGAGGAACTCTCTGGGGCGGCAGTGCCTGATGAAGCCTAGACTCTTGTATTGCCCCTATATAAAGAGAGAGTTTGGGTCTTGGAAACCTTGACGTCTGTTATTGTCACAAGCCATGTGAGAGGCAGTGACTGATCACAGCAGGAGCTCCACAACATCAGCTGTCTGGACACAGAAATGATCTGTGCTCCTCCTCCCTGCTAATCCGTTTTCCATTGCTTGATAGTTAAGTGTGGCTATAATACATAGGAAAAAAAAAAAACACCCTCATGCTATACAGCCCATTGTTAGGCTACTAAAAAGATTCACTGTCATCCAATTCCTTCAGCTTTGGACTGCTAGTAGGCAGTGGAGCATGGCTGCTATATCTTATTTTCAGTAGCTAAATTGCATCAATAAACTGCTGAGTATTATCAAGTACTTAAACTAGGACCTGAGGATAGCAGGAGGTGGTTAATGAAAGCAGGAAGAGGATAAGGGGGATAGGGTTTGCCATCAGAGTGTTACTGAAGGCTTTGAGCACTTTGGCTGAAACAGCTCAAGAAGCAGCTGGCATCAGTTTCCCTTATAGCCAGGTTGGAACAGGTTAGGTGGGAGCTTTAGTACTTAAACTAGGACCTGAGGATAGCAGGAGGTGGTTAATGAAAGCAGGAAGAGGATAAGGGGGATAGGGTTTGCCATCAGAGTGTTACTGAAGGCTTTGAGCACTTTGGCTGAAACAGCTCAAGAAGCAGCTGGCATCAGTTTCCCTTATAGCCAGGTTGGAACAGGTTAGGTGGGAGCTTTAGAGGCTGATGCTTCTTGTCTCATCCATGTGCAAGCATATGCAGGAGAACAATTCTTAGATGCTGTGTAACTGGTAGCATAAAAGTGTGAACACTAACTATTCCTCCTCAGTTCAACCACCTCCATGTATCCTTCAGATACATCTCTTTTAATCTCATTTTCTTCTTGTCCAAAATCTCAAAGGTGATTTGAGTCTGTGAGGATGTGCTGGGGTAGTGGGGCACAGCTCCCTCCTCTCCTGTGCTGCTAGTTTATTCCCTTCCTGTGCACCATGCTCAGGATGAGCACAGTTGTCTGTCAACACTGAAGCTTCAAAGATGTGCAACCCAAAAGTTGTGCCTTGCTTAGCCTGATGTGCAGTGTGTGCAGCACCATCCCCTTACCCAGCTAGAAAACCAGCAAAGTACAGGGAACTGAGGAAACCTAGGTGACAGCTCAAACTGAGACAAATACTTCAGCTGTCCTGTGTCCATTCCTCACCATATGCTTCAGTATTTAACAGTCTTATTAAATCTAAAAGTTTCCATGGCTTTATAACTCCTATTGTATTTTTGTTGCCTCTGGAAGCTGCTTGGATTATAATTTGACCAGTTCATGCCCAGGTATTAAAGTCAAAAGCAGCTTCTTTAGTTGTGTCTAATCCATGGTTCTTAGCTCACGTTATTAATGCTAATAATGCTTTTTCATCATAGTCTAGGTCCCACGCCTCAAGAAGAAGTTTCCATACCTTTAGCACTGGGTAGTCCTGCGTGGAGATAAAGTTTCCCATAGCTTCGATGGGGTTTTTCTTCTATTTTCAACTTCTCTGGTTTCTTCTTTCCCATAGCTCTTTGGCTGTGACTCTTGCAGCCTTTGCTGCAGTTGTTATTCTTGTAGCCTTTGCTGCAGCTGTAATTCTTGTAGCATTTGCTGCAAATTTGGGCCCTCCCCACCTCTTCCTTTCCAGCTTTTCACTGTGGGGACAGGCTTTGCAGGCTCTGCTTTGTGTCTCTCTCTGCTCTACTTGCAGGCAAACCTTGGACTGTTTGTCCTCACAGCGGGAGCAGCATGCGACACGTGGGGCCGTGTGTTTGAGACGGAACACACAGCAGACCTCCGGTGTACATCAGCCAAGCAGCCTGTTTTATTGTACGGAGCATACTTTTATAGGCAATGTAAAGCTCTCAGCTCTAAACAGTCATTGGTCTAATCTCCACACCCTCTGAACCAGTCAAATGCTTGTATTTTAAGAGAGTTTTTATTGGTTGAAACATCTGTCAGTAGCCTAGAAGCTGGTTTATGGAACTGGGCTGGGTTTCTTATTTATATCTGGATTGATGTTCAGTACAAGTCAGCTTGTACTGCAACATCAAAGCTCACACATTTTCTCATAAAGCAATAAATAACCACAGTAAATGTGTCTGGATGCTGTGGAGGATGACAGTGCTATGCCACTGTCCATGTAGACATGGGCTGTGGACTGATAAAGCAGCATTTTGAGTCGTGGGATGTTTCTCTTGGTGCGGCAAATGCTCAGTCACCCTGCACATGAAGGCTTTGAAGTTTTCCTGTAGGATTAGTAGGCTTTGAAATTTTTGCTTAGGATTAGTGAGCTTCTATCTGCATAGGACATCTCTGGAGGCCTTTAATAAAGCTCTCAAACACATTCTGCTCATCCAGCTTTAAAACAGTTGTATTTTGAGCAATAAAGGGGCCCTGGTGAAGAAGTTATTCCTGATGCAGATTCTGATGGGGTGCTGTCATACTGCCAAAACTTCTGGGCTGGTCTCCAGGTGTTTTAGCACTGTTCTAATTGCTTCTTGATTTCAACATCCTGCTGTTTTCTAAACTTTTTAAAAAAAAATATCTGGTATTCCTGCTGAGTGATTCTTTTCCTTTTCTTCTCTTTTTGTATTCCTGATCGTCTCTTCTTTCTCTGAGTGCTTTGCTCTTTCTTTTTTACATCTTTCCACATCTCTGTTCCTTCTATGGGGAGGTAACTTGTGACTCCTTCCATTGCAGCTGTTCAAGAGAGCAGGGATTTTTTTCACAGGTAGGTGATTTGAAGGGAAAATGGGTGGACTACACCTGAGAGAATGTGATCCCTAGGCTCCCACTCCTCAGGTACCACTGCTCTCCTGGCTTTAGCATTTCAGCTTTTCTCAAAGCCCAGTAATAATCAAAAATGATGCAAAGTCCTTCTGACCCTGTTAGGATAACCCTCTGAGGTTACCTCCGTTACCTCCGTAACAAGCCAATATTGAGGCTTATTCCTCCTGAAGGCCCCCACTGTGATGACCTCCTGAAAAGCATTTTCTGCACTGCTTAAGTTTTAAGCACTGGAACATTCAGAAAGGAGAGAGCTGGGTGCCAGTGCAAAGCCTTTGGAGCACATAAACATAAGAAAGGGACTATGTGTTTTGTGTTCGCTACAGAAGTTCTGTACTCTTTTTTGGAGAGGGATATTTTCCTTAATGATTTTCCCACCCCACTAAGTTTTTATTAATTATTTGGTTGTCTTTCAGGAGCCAAGAATTATGCTCATTGCTTTTGATTAAGAATCACACTTTCCCAGTTACTTCTATACATTTATTCTAAAGATTATAAAAAGGTTTGCCAGCAGCTATTAATTCTTCTTAGATCATCCTCCATGTTTTACAGAATTTTTGAGAGATGAACGTGCTTCAGTAAGTGTTGATTCACCCTTTTACTGAATTCTGTGCTGAAATATAGACCAATGTAAAAGATAATGGTAGCACTTCTAGTAGTGTTACTTCTGATTAGGTAGGGCCTTGCTCTAGAGATGCTAATTTCCTATGCTGTGTTAAACTAGAAAATAAGTTACATTAATCACTAAAAATCGATTTTAAATAGTTTCAAAGTTGTAAACAATTGATCAATAAAGGTGAGAGAAAATGCTGGGGCCTTTGGGGATTTAACAATACAGTCATTACTGTGAACAAATTCAATACAAGGAATAAATCAATGTCTAAACTTGCCAGCAATGTATTGTAATATTTAATAAACTATTGTCCCACGTAATCTAGTGTAAGCCAGCCTGATATTTCTTTTATGTGGTATCTGAAAAATTACTGTCCTTCCCCCAGTAAATTGCTTTTTGATATTTTCTGCAGAAGGGAATATGAAATAATAATGAGAGGGTCAAACACTGCCCTTCCCCCAGGCATGTGTCCAGCTTGCTTTGGTCTGCAGCCTACCTGCCAACACTTCTCTGCATGCCAAAACCCTGGACTGGTAAGAGAGAGTCCTACAGAATGCAACACAGAATAGCAGCCCTGAGCCACCAAGACCAACAGCGAGATAAGTGCATTGTATATCACAGAAAAGGACTGGATAAAATCCTAGTGCCATATATTTTAAAAGTTAAAATATATGGCAATTATTCAGAAAGGAAAAAGTCTGTACTAGGTGATACCTGCTAGAATGCACATAATTGTGAGGTTTATGGTAGCGGATCCCTGACCAGGGAATAATGTGAACTGACTCCATGATTGCAGAAGGCTGATTAAATGCTTTATTGTGCTATACTATACTACACTATACTACTGTATGAAAAATCCCTACGCCCTTGCCAAACAGTCCGATACAGCTTTGACCTATTTGGTCAATCAATCAAATCGCCACCACCACCAGTGTCCAATTAAGAAACTACCTTTTGGTAAACATTCTCCATAACACATTCCACATGTGTACAACAACAGATGCAGCAAGTAGAGATAAAAATTGTTTATCATACTTTTTCTGAGCTTTCTCACAGCCTTCCCCTGGAAAATCCTGGGAAAGTCTGTGTCTCTCTCTGTTCAGAAGATATGTGAATACCATGTTTATGTGCTCCAAAGGCTTTGCACTGGCACGCAGCTCTCTCCCTTCTGAATGTTCTGGTGCTTAAAACACTTAGTGTGCAGTATCAGTCTCTCCAATTCTTCAGAACAAAGATCTCAGTTAACCTAGTTATTTTTTCCCAGATTGGTTTCTCCATGCCTGTTTTCTCCTGTAGCACCCACACTGCTCACAGGGAGAGCCAAGCCATCCTCACAGGCCAGAGGTGGAAACCTCTCTGGTCTGGCCTGTCTGGGATCCCATTGTGAGTTTTCTTGCTGTTTTCTTTCGGTGATAAACATAGGTTAGCGCACAGTAGTGTGGTTTCACCATTAGAGAAGCAATGGCTTCTATCTCTTGAATTATATTCAAAAGCACTAAATAATGGCTGAAGTGGATTTCCTTGCTGAAACCCTTTGCCAACTATGTTAGTACTGACAAGCACTATGTTCCATCTGTCAGAACTGTTGCCCAAGTTGGCAGGAGATGCTTCTGATCACAGCTAGTCCAGGAGAATATCCTCCCTCTGCCCTCCAGCACAGGGCATGGTGTTCAGGATGTCTGATATATAGTAATTTGCTACTCTGCAAAGATAGCTTTAGACAGATTCTCTTCATTGTCTTTAATTTCTTCACATTTGTTCTCCTTGAAAGAACAGCAATGTTATTTAGCTGCTGTTCTCTGTTTATAATGTACTACTGTGTTATTAGGTCTGAGAATTCAATCAGGAACAGAAAAATTAAATTAAAACAAATGAAAAGTGTACTTTGGAGGAAAGAAGTTCTAACTGCAAGGAGATGTCAGAACATACAGAACAGCTTAACACTTAGGTGTGAGATAAGGCCTAAGTGTCTGATTTTACCAGCATGTCTGCAGAACACACAGAGGTTATTGAGGCGGGTGCAGGCATTCTTGTTAGCATGACTCCAGCAAGAGCCGACAGAAGGGGAGGGGGGAGCCCCTGGAGGGTTATGCAACAGGTTTTGCAGTCCTGACACCATTGCTGTTACCCTCCTCTGTGCTGCCAAACAAAAGTCAGGGCAGGAGTGTCTCCCCTGACAGTGAATACTTTCTCCTTCTATGCTGCCATCCCTGCGGTGCCCTCCACCTACTACTCTTCTCCTCCTGAACCAGAATCTTTACTGCACGTGTGCCAAGGAAGACCCAGCCAGCCAAGCTGGTGTGAGGCCTGGATTTGGTCTTATGAGGTTGTGGCAGTGAAACCACAGTGCCACTGTGTCTCTCTTACCTGGCTGGGCCTTCTCTGTTCTTTGTTGTTCCCCGGTCATGTGACCTTTGTGACACTAAGCTGTTGGATTGAGAGCCTCATGGGGGTCTGGTTTGCCTAGCTCTGGACCCCGGCTTCACCGACAAGGACAAAAGCAAAAAACTAGAGGTGCTCTTTCTTCTTGGGACTGAAAGTCCTACAGTTTATTGTGGAACCACTCCAGGGACGTCTGGGAAGCAGCTGTTCAGGAAAACAAACAGCCTGGGATGGAGCTGTCCAGGAGAAGGAAGAGTTTCCCACGGCAGGAGATTTTAAACCTGGAGGAAGCGGGGCGGAGGGAAGAGACTACAGCCAATGGGATACAAATGATGCGAGGAGCAATGGGAGGATCCAACCCAGGGCAAGACCACCATCAAGGGCTCTGGAGGAGAGGGGAGAACAGAACAAAGCATGTGATACAAACGAACCACTTAGTGCAATGTAAAACTACTCAGTGCAAAATTCCAATCACCCAGTGCAAAATAATAACTAAATAAACTACTTAGTGCAACACAACACCCGGTGACTCCAGTGGAGAATGTATCCTCAGGGAAGCAGCAATCCCTACATTGTGTGAGTTTAACAACCCTCTTCTCCCTTTCTCTCCTAATTGTTCCAGTTATTACAAACCAAAAAGGGAAATTTATACATCAGGTGAAGAGCGCTGGCTAGTCTATCTCGGTACTTTGGGTCCGTACTGTGGAACCTCAGAAGCTCCTTATCCCTCATTTAACAATGGACAGTGGTTCCTGGAAGGACTAGACCTCCATGTTCAGTTTGAGCTCTGTTGAACATTTATCACTAACCTCTAATGGCCATGCACCTGGCACAGCCACATGGATGTTATTTTTATGTTGGTTGCTGCACTGCAGTTGGGGTTTCAATAATAAGACCAGAGGCTGAGGAGGAAAGAACAATCAATCCTGCTGGCACATGTTCCCTGAATGACATGCTGAAGTGATGAATTTAAGCTTGGGACATGTTCTTCACTCTAATATTAGTAGCAGTGATTACTTCAGATGATAGCAAATTAGATAGGACAGAGTCCCCCAATGCTCACTCCCCGCTACTGAATTAATTTTGATGCTTGTATCCCCATCCATGTGTTCTGTTTATGCTGGATATTATGTTCTGTGCCTTCCAGACTGGCCCTGAAGAGTGAAAGTTTTGTTTTGGTTTCTTTTGTTTTGTTTTGGTTTCAGCCTGCTCCCCCACACCTGGCAGGACACTAAGATGGGGCAGTACATAGTGCTGCTTTTGCTTTTTGCTCTTGCTCCTGCTTTGCTCTTGCTTTTTACTTCTGCTCATTAGTTAATTTAGCTAAGCAGTCTGAATTCTTTCTGGACTGTTTTTTCTTTCCCTTTTTTGGACCTACTCGAGCCTGCTCCGGACTGGGACCTGGGAAACACCGAGAGAGTTTGCACCTTGTGGCTGCAGCAGCTACCCCAGCGCTGGAGGGACTGATAATAGAGCAACCACCCCAGGAGAGACTTTCTGAATTTGTCATCTTTTTCAGAGCGGTGAAAGAGTGATGTCACCTGGTTCATTGTTCATTTTGTGTGCTGGGGGTGCTGTGCCTGTTAAATAAACAGGTTCTTTCCACTTCTCTCCGAGGAATCTTTCCTGAACCGGTTGGGGGGAGAGGCCATGTAGGTTTGCTTTTTGGAGGGGCCCCCTTTTGGAGGTTTTCTCCCAAATTTGCCCTAAACCAGGACAGGTGGTAATATTTCACTTGATTGAAAAGTAGCAATTAAAACCTGTACAGTGTCCCATATTTTCAACCCCTTCCAAAAAACAGAAAATGAGGCTTGTGCTGAAAGTGGGACATTGACATTCAGGTCTGTGTGATGATTGTCCAGGGAAGAACTGGTGAAGTTGCACTGGTTAGGAGTTGCAATTTCAGCTAATTGTGTGGAAATCAGAGGTGGGGAGAAATCACAATTTTTCTTTTAACTTAAAGACCAAAGCCTTATTTGTAAATGTGTATTCCAACAGTGCTCAGCTACAGGAGGTCAGCAAAGAGGTGATTTCATAAAATTTCTTTCCATAACATTTGATATATTGTTCTTGATAGCAGTAGGGCTTGAGGTTTTCTTGAGGATTTTTTTTCCTTGCTTGGTTTGGCAGGGAGAAGCAAGGGACAGCTTTTTGTTTTCTGAAGTTGATTCAGTGCAAACTTTAGTTGATCAAAAGCCCAAGTTGCAAGAAAGTCCTCATCCTCAAAAGCTATTTTGATGAAAAGCATCTAATGAGGACTTCAAAGTGCTTATTGAGAAGCTACAGGCAAAAAGAAAACTTAAAGAATACTCTTCTGCACTGGGTCAGCTGTTTTGTGATATTTGTGCCATGCCATGACGCAATGCCAGGACTGGGCTGGTTGCAATTCCTTGGGTTTTGGTGTCTGGAAGAACTGCTCTGTACGGCTAGGAAGACATTCCCTTGCAGACACTGTCTCGAGTTAAACTGTCCCTCCTAAACCTCTTGGGAACTAGAGTGTTTCATGGAACTGGTGTGAAGGTGTCCAAAGCGCTTATGAGAAGGCAGGGATAGCAGAATACTGTGCTTGAACAATGGAACATTAACTTTCTTTATGGTTAGCAGCTGTGGCAGCAGTTTCCATGTTTGTGTGAGTATTTGGCTTCAGAATTCAGAGCTCTTTTTATTATGCTTGCATTTCTCCCATGGTCTGTGTGTTGTGTCCTGTTTAGGTTTCCCTATGATCTCCACGTGTGAAGGTGGGCTGAGTTGGGTCAATTACAGGACCCAAGAGTGAGATCAGTGCTGCTTCCCTAGAAAGTTTCAGCTGTTTTTTCTTGACTGCTGCTGATGAGATTCCAGGTGGTGAATCCTCTCATGCCAGTTACCATTAGTTCCCAGAGAAACAACCATTTCCCAGAGTACCCATTAATTTGATGAAAATTTGATTTCAAGACTTGCTCTCACAACATGGCCAGGAATGATTAACTGGTGTTGGCACAGCTCTTGCACAGCTTATTTGACTCTCATGAGTCCTTGCAGCAGGAAGAGATGAGTGCAGTGGCTCAGAGTCCTTTGGGATAGCTTTAGTTTTTTTTAGATGTTGACCTAAGTGAAAAATTTTATACTTTATTTTGCCTCTTTTGGGATTTTTTTGTGGTTTTTTTTTTGTTTGGTTTGGTTTGGATTTTTGTTGCTTGTTTTGCTGATGCTTTCTTTTGACAAAGAAAGCAGCAGCAACGAGGACCCTGCAAGTCCTTAGAGCCCCAGCTGATTATTGTTTGAATGTGGAGAAGTAAGCATTGTTTTACCCGGGAAAGGCATCACACACTGCTGGAACAAAACTGAGGCCAGCAATTTGTACATAATTTATACATGATTTCTGTAGGCCTGATCACCACACATGCACTGGCCATTCTCCTTACTTGAGACACATAAATTGCAGAGAAGGGGTCAGGTGAAACCATGTATTAGCTTTCCTTGTGTTTTCTGCCCCAAAATCTGCTTCTGTTAAAGCTTTGCCAAAGCACTGAAAGTACAGATATTAGTAAGAAACACACCTTTGAATTATTATTGGGTTTTGGAGGGATTTTATCATTGCCCTCAGTTAACACATGATTATTACGAATTGCTGTGGTTCAGCACACACTCCCACAGTGTCAGAGGACCAGTCATCAGGAGTCACTCTGGTGCCCATAGCTTGCCATGGAACTGGAGTCACTGCTGTCATGGCTAATGCAGAAACAGGATTCTTCAAGTTTTATGTAGTTCTTATGTGAATGATAATGTAGGCAAGAGATGGGGATGCTATAAAGCCAGAGTTTTGTGAATGTTTATTTGCCTTACATGAGCTTGTCACAGACCTTGTAAGGTTGTCTGAGGGGTGGAAGATGCATTTATAGATCAGGAGAATGTTGCTACCTAAAACTGCCAATGCAGATCATGAGGGAAAAGAAGTCCAGAACTGAGCACACCAAACTTATGTGCTTGGTCAGTGCCAGCAGCTGAGAAGGGAAACCCAAGACTGGAGTTAAATATCAAGCTGTAATTGGATTTTGTATTTGCGCTCATTTGTTCCTTCTTCTAATAGAATCACTAAAACAATCTTTACCTGAAATATTAAGCCCTAAATATTTCCTGCCACTGTAAATTTGCTGCCTCCTTTGAATTGATTAGGCACATTTTGGAAACCAAGCCACATTCTTAATAGGTGAGAGGTGCATATTTCCAATATTTGTCTTACTGTTTAGGTGTATTAGGTTCCCAGAGGATTAACCAGCTTTTGCTATGTTGATGGCAAAAGAATATCCGTTAGCAATTTTTTGCAGGTAATTATAATGTGGAACTGGATGGTTTCAGGTTAATATTTTATGATAGCTCTAGTGGGACTGAAGAGAAATATATTACTCTTCTTGCTAAGGAGAAAAAGACAACTTAAACAAGTACATTTGTTTGCTTCTGCAAGTTTGCTAGCTTGGTAAATTAGGACAGAATTAGTGTGTATGTGATTCAAATTACTGGGCTGAGCTCTGTGTCAGGGAGCGTGGAGTTGGCTGGCAGCTCTTGCTGCATGCACTCCTACAGACACCAGCTCTCCTGTGCTCTTGGGGAGCTGGGGGACTTGAATTCCATTGTCTGCTCTTCCATTAGATTAAGCCAGACCAGCAGGATGAGATGTAGCCCTGCTTGTGAGACACAGCATGGCTGGCAAAGCAAAGGGTCCCTCTCCTTAGGTAACATGCTGCTTGTCCAGGTGTGATTTTCAAGAAACCATTTTACCCAATGTTGCCAGCAACCACTGATCGCTTTGACATCCCTGTGTCTGAGCAACCTTGTCAATGTTGGTTGATCTCAATACCACTGGTGGCGGCTGGTTGGAGAGGAGAAACAACACCTTGAGAGACATTTGGGCATGGAGCACACTTGTTTCAGACAGCCCCAGCCCAGACCTGGTGCCACCAAGCTGCTCCTGTATGAGGTCTGCTTACATGGCAGATCTTTTGGACACAGCACATGCCACATCTATTTGCTGCTACTCATGTTGCTGCAAAAGTTGCAGATGACTAGGTCTTACTGGATCAGATTGTGAGAAATGATGTCTCACTTTAAAATTTTAAAGGTTTATTAAACCTTAACAAATACAACAAATGACTGAAGAAGGAGAAAGATCATCACTGGGAGCGTGGAACTGAACCACCATGCTCACCCACAAAATGGCTGCTCCACCTTTTATACTCATGGTATTGCATCAGGTAATCCTAACCCCTTCCAAAGTCCATCAGTCAACTCTTCTCTGTCGTCCATTGGTGGAGATCACTTTCTTGCAACTTCGTTGGAGGTGAGGTGTTGCCATGCTGCATCTCCTAGTAACAAGCCTGCCCTCCCCCAAATGCCCTGGCTACCAAGGCCATCCAGTGACAATAATACAAGGGGGAGGGGAAAGAGGGCTATGGGGAGAACATATCACAATAACATAACTTTACATGAATAAAACTTCTCTTAACATACACATAACATTCATCCCTAAATTGTGAGAACCAACCATTGCATTATCCATCGATAACAAGGTCCTCAATCTTCTAAGTCCTGCAGCAATCCTTTGCTGTGGCTAATGCCTGATGTCTCACGTGAGAGCAGAGGGACCTGCTCCAGCTGGAAATATTCTATATGTTATCTGTCTGCAAATCCAAGAACTGAGTCTGATGACTGGGAGCCGACTTGTGAGAGGCATTCATGAATGCGGCTCTATCAGTGAGTCCATGGAAATGAGAGACCTTAAGGTGGGAGAACCTGACCCTGTACTGACAGATATTTTATTATTAGGTGACACATTCAGGTGAGATGGAGACACAACCCGACACTCCAAGGTTCGTGCAGCAGAGAGAGCTTTTTATGCCTTACACAGCTTTTATATACTTGATTCAAAAGACTCCATGCTGGAACCTGATTGGCTCTGTGTCCTGGTTTAGGGCAAATTTGGGAGAGAATCCCCAAAAAGGGCTTCTCCAGAAAACAAACCTACACGGCCTCTCCCCCCAACCGGTTTGGGAAGAATTCCTCGGAGAGAAATGGAAAGAACCTGTTTATTTGACAAGCACAGCACCCCCCAGCACACACAATGAACAATACTGGCTGACACCGCTCTTTCACCGCTCTGATAAAGATGACAAATTCAAAAAGTCTCTCCTGGGGCTGGTCGCTGTTATCAGTCCCTCTGGCACTGGGGCAGCTGCTGCAGCCACAAGATGCAAACTCTCTCTCGGTGTTTCCCGATCCCAGTCCAGTGCAGTCCAAAGAGGAGAGGTGAAACAGTCCAGGAAGGAATTTGGACTGTTTAGCTAAATTAACTAATGAGAAGAGGGAAAAGAGCAAGAGCAAGCAAAAGCAAAGCAGAAGCAAAGCAGAAGCAAGAGCAAAGGCAAAAAGCAGGGCAAAAAGCAAAAAAAGCAGCAATATGTACTGGTGCTACTTGGATGTCCGGCTGAGTGGCTGATGAGGCCCAAAACAAAACTTTCACTCTGCCAGTCTTAAAGGCACAGAACATAATATCCAGCATAAATTACACACACAAACGGGGATAACAGTCACCCTATGACACTCTGATTGGTTACCACACAGTTCACTGACCAGTAGCTGCCTGGTTACATTTTCATCAGGGATTGGGTCTCTGTAGCCAAACCCCTCCTTGTTTCAGGCTTCACAGACAAGCTGTTTCACAGTCATAATTAGGGGCTGAATTAACAACATTTACATATTTTTAAAATTGTTAATATTTGGTACTGACTGCAGCATTAGCTGTCTCTGCTCTCATCATGCCCTGTGCAGTGGGGTATGTTTACACAAGAGCATGTCTTTCTTGGCCATGCAGCCAGGGGAGCTAGCAAATCCAGGGCAAGGTGGCTGAAGTCACTCATGAACGCTGGCTGGGGAGTTTAGAGATGCCCTGAAACATTTGACTCAGCATTTTATAGTCGTTAGGCTGAATGAGTTGATATGAGGAGAAGGAGAAAACAGATGGGAGAAAGCATTTATGAAGCAGCTGCCCGGTAACCGATAATTTGGTACATTTCCTTCAGTTATTTTCATTAAGCCACAATGTGTGGTTGTCTCATTTTATGTGAGATGCATTGAATGTTCAAAAGACTCAGCTATAATTACACAAACACTGAAAGAGCAGAGGCATGCGCTATGTCAGGAATTGTTCTCTCTCTTTGTGTTGTGGAGCACAGCAGCCTGATGCAGCATCCTTCCTCTATAGCCATTTCTTCTTTCTGAATTCTTCCCTGCAATTAACGGGGAAATGTGAGGAACTGATGATTTACAATGAGAGTTGTTTATATCTGAGGGCTCTGTATAGAGGATTTGATTCCAGATTTGGACACATTGGTGGCAGCTTAGTATGGTAGGGCAGAATTTATCAATTAAACTTGCTTGATTGTCTGTAATCTCTATTCCAGGAGAGAATTTAATCTTTCATTCTGATGACAGCCAGATATTTCACATCTTCCTTGCACTAATCTGAGACCCTTTACACCTGCAGTTAGAAATATAAGGCTGAATTTTGCTAAGAATTCAGAATAAAACTTATTTTCCTGACTGTGTTGCGTGGTTTGTTAATGATGATGAATGTTTATGATATTATGGTAATGGTCATTACCTATGGACAACAGTCCATTACTACTATCTTGCCTGCCCACCTCATGTTCCTCACCAAAATGCGAGCTGGCTTTGCCAGGACTCTGCTGTGAGATTAGTAGGGAGAGGCCATGTCACGTGAAGCATGTCTCCCCTAGAGCAGGAAGACGACCACAGCTTTGCTATGCTTGCCTGGCCCAGGAGCAGGGTGGGAGATACTGTGAAGCTCTGCTTCTCATTCCTGGTCCTCTAAATCCATGTGTAGAGAATTCGATTTACACCAGTCTCAGGCAGTAGATGTGAACACCATTCCTAGTGTGTTGTGTATAAGCAGTTTCCTTACTGACTGTGTGCACTGAAGGGATGAGGTGCTGGATGGGGAGAAGTGCTTTGAATACACTGTTATATGGGCTAGGAATTCTACTGGATTTCAGATGGATAGGACTTTTGTATGATGAGACATAATACATAATCTTCAATATGTTGCCATGGTGAGCAAGTCTTTGTTAAGTCTGCAGTTCCCATGAGGTAAGTTAAAGCCTCAGATACCAGGTCTGCCTGCAGGAATCTTGCATCTTTTTTAACCTTGGGTGAAAAGAAACCTGAATGATTACAGACAGAACCAGTGCTGCCTGACACAGTGGCTTGCCAGGCACGCTGAAAGTGACTGGAATGGAGACCTTGAATTTGTGTAACCTTTGCTCACTTGTTCTTTGGGCAGAATTTCCAGAGTTTCATTCCTTCTGTGGTTTTGGATTTTGGAGTCAAGGGCAGAAATACTGGACTGCTGGCAATTAGACGTTCATTTAGGAAGAGCACAGTCCCATGGATCTGGGGCAATTCTCACCATTTAAGTGGTACTCAAAGGAACTCCTTAAGCCACTAGCACAATGAACTCAAGATGGATTTCAGTTTTATTTCTGAAAGCCTTAAAAATACTGATGTCAGAAAATAGCAACTTTCTAGTGAGCTTCAATTGGGGTAATATGCAGATGTGGTAATGCAGGTATGTGCAGAAAGTCAGTTTACCAGTGTCCACTCCATGAGGGTGTCTGAGACTTTGGGGATGTGGCAGCCAAGTCCTACCTTTGTATTGCACCCAGAGAAACGAGGATGTCCCCAGCCCCTGAGAGAGCTCTGCTCTCCAGTAAGCAACACAGTGTTGGCTCTAACCCCTCAGGTTGTCTTTGGTCCTCAAACACCAAGTGTTACAGCTCCTCTGTCTGTGCCAGCAGCCCAGCCAGCCCTGCTGGCTCACTGTGCTTTCCTCTCTTGAGCTGGAGGCTGGGCCTGCAGCATTCTGGCACTGGGTGCAGTGGGAGGTGTGCACGTGCAAAGCCTCTGGCTCCTGAGAATGCAATTACCATTGATCAGGAAGAAGCAGAGCTGTGTGCTTTGAGTTTAGCTTTTCATGCCAGAATTGTTATCTGCCAAATCTATTAACTCTGCAGTGCAGCTCAGGGTGCTTTAAAGATTTAAATAAAATTGACTGAATCACAAAACTTAAATACAGATGAGTGTTATTTACCTCCAGTTCTCCCTATAATTCTTATTTTGGAGCAAAAGCAGCAGCAGTAATTTTCTCCACCTTCTAGGGATACTAGTCTTCTATGTTAAAATTGGTTGTGTGCCTGCATTGCCCTGAAGAAAAGCGGGATCCACCTAGACACAGGTGAGACGAGCATCAAGGAGGAGCTGATGGTGGCAGGAGCTGGCACTGTGGTGGGATTGCAGTTTGTGTGATCGCCACACCAGCCTGTGGCAGGTCAAAAAGCTGCATGGGCTGTCCCTGCAGGGGCTGGTGTGAACAGAGCTTTGCTTTCAGCCACAACATTGTACTGTGTGTTACTTGTGCAAAATCTCTAATGGTTTCTGAGAATGGACCTCTTCCTTCCGTGGAGGTATATATACAGCAAGTTCCTCCTCTGGCTACTACTCATACAGCACCTATTTTTATGGCACCTGTATGAGTTTTAACTTTCCTCAAGGAGTGCTCTTTTGTTTTCCCCACCAGAAGATTAAATTGGTTGTTCTGAGCCTGGAACATGCAGCTGTTCTTATTGTACAGGAGTGATTGGGAGGAAATCAGGTCCATTTCCCTTTTTTTCCCCTCATCCTTTGCAATATCCAAAGAACGAAAAGGCAGATTTTTCCAAGGGACAGCATAGAGCCAAAGAACAGGCTAAACCTCAGTTGCTGATGTTGCCCATCCTGCTTCTTTTGCTGCAGGAAAACCGTAGCTGAACAGCACCACATGGGCACTGGTGGCACTGGTGATGGAGTATAAAAATCAGTTCTTCCCCTTTTTCAGTAGTGTCATACATACAGCTGATGGACCTCAGGGAGAGTGCAGTCATGTCTACCACTGGCAGCCTGATCTTTCCCAGGGAATTTAAATATGTCTGAGCCAGTGACAGGGTGCCCACATAGCAAGGAGTTTTTCTGTCCCCTTCTGCCTCCTGTGCTTTGGGCTCATGTTACTAGAAAATTACTGATTGTGCAGAATTTGGAGCAATGGATGCATAACTGGATTAACAGAGACAGCACATTGTGCAAGCAATTATTTTTCTTCCCATCTCTAGAGACAGAAATAAGCAAAAGCCAACACAGACCAAGATATTGCAGCTACAAAACTGGTGCTGGGCTTACCATGACTCCTTATATGTTTTCTGCTCTGATTACAAATATGATTACTTCTCAATGCTTGTTACCTTTACTGTATACATTGGACAGAATATGTACAATTTGTTTCAATCATGGTGTTTTGTACGGTTAGAAGGCAAAAAATCAAAAATTATATTTGAGGAGACTATAAAATTTAAGCTACTTAGGGTTAAATTTTAATGGCTGTAATTTCAGATGACAGTCCTCTGTCATTGTTGGATTCAGCAGAAACTAAGTGCTCCCTGCATTGAAGTTTGAGGGCCTAAAGTGCTAGAGTTGCTCTTTAACTATTAATAAAAGTGTTCTGTTTAGATGCTGAAATCATGATAGATATCCTAAGGTTGGTACAATTAATTATCTATCTAAGTGAAATTGTGGCTTTGTGAGAGTAAAAAAAAAAATATTACTAGCTTATTGTTATGTCTCTACATCACAGCCTTATTACTTGGATACAGAAGGTTATTATGAAATCTGTTTATCTGCAACCTAGTTACATTCCTGAAACATTAGTGCCAGGCACTGCATTTCAATAATCAAAGGTAGATTGTTTTTAAAAACTAAGGACATACACAGTCAATACTGACCCTGGTTTAAAACTTTATTTTTAAAAATATGTATGCTAATGTTAAGCAAACTAGGTTTCTTTTAGTTTTGTAATTTTTTAGATCCTTTTTTACTCTATCAAGTTATGCTAGTCCTAAGTTAATTAGTCCTGATGTATGCCTGAATAGATAAAAGAGAGGAAAAATATTGGCTGTCCTTTCTTGAAAGGGCTGGTCATCTTTTTCATGTTTTGAACAGGACTTATTGATGGCATTCAAAGGCATTCCTTGCTGAAGGATGAGAAGTTTCCAATAGCCAGCAATGATTCAGCACCACAGTTGTGTGTAACAAGAGAATCATCATAAATACAATAGCCAACAGCAAAGCATGTCTGTAGTGTCATGTTTTTGTGGAATAAAATAAGGAATGGTTCATGTATGAGACATCAGCATAGTCATGTTAGAGGCATTTTGGGAAAACTGCAGACTCAAACTGCCATTTAAGAGCAAAGTTATTTCTGTGAAAAGAACTAAGTGTAATAAGCATTAAGAAAATTAGTGTTACGACAATTAAACTGATCAAAGGAAAAAGAAACTATTAACAGGAGCATCTCTGAGTTTTACTGAATTTGTTTATCCATTCTGGCAAATGCCCATTTGCCACCGGGTTTATCTGGTCAGGAAGGTGCTTGGAGAAGAGATGCAGTACATTCCTGCCCCAAACAGCTCCACACTCTGTTCAGAGTGCCCATGCAGAGATCCTGGGTCTTGCAGGCAGCATCAGGACAAGAAGTCTGTGTAGCCTCCTTTTAAATACATTCCTCCACTGAGATTTTAGAGGAAGGAGCATGAATTATAGCACAAACCATAGAAAAGCATCCTGCAGGCAGGGAATTCTTTACTGCCACTGTGTTAGCTATTTCTGTGCTACATTGAGCAAAGATTTGAAATGTAATGTTGGCCTTTTAATAGAAAACCAACTACAAGCAAGAAAGTAGCAGTCACAGTATGAAGGGCTTACATGCCACACTGGCCCTAATCTGTAAAAAAATGAATTGGCCATAGCTTGGTGGACACAAAGATCCTCCTTCTCTTACTCCAGCTGCGGTAGCTCTTAGGGCTGAGCACAGTCTCGTCCTGCAGAGGCTATTTGTCCTGTAAACTTTGAACACAGAAAGCAGCAAATGCACCTCCAGGATAGTCTGTGGTACACACAGAATCCTCATCTCATCCCTTCTGTTTCTGCCTGGGGGAATGCCTGTCCTCTGCCAGCTCCTCCTGGGAGTGATGCTGGTCCAGAGCTGCCCAAGGGCTTGAAGGCTCAGTGCATCACCCTGTCCGTTCATGTTTTATGGATGGAGGGGAGACCATAAGCATCCTTGGGTCTAGCATCCAGGGCTGGAAGGAAGCAGGACCAATTTATAATACTGCCCAGGTTAAAACAAGCCAGTATACCAGCCAAATCTTAAGGCAAGTATGCAAGAGTGTAATGTGGGGATTTCGTAGGTTCGTAGCAGAAACTCAAATGACCACATAGGGTATGTTCATAAGAAAGCCAGAACATAGAAAACTAGTGATATGTATGCATAGGTTACATCAATTTTCTGGGCATTTCTACTCCATAATATCAGCTGCAATCATTAAAAATTTAACCTAATTATCTGCTTTGGCACAGGTACAAAATAATAATCCTATCTTGCTTGTCAAAACTGAAATGGTGGCTGATGGCAGCTGTGTGATTCTCTCTGGCCCAGCCATGAATTTCATTAACTCCATCAGTGTGTCAACTGCAGAGTCCTGCTATTGACAGGAACTCCATGGTAAATTTGCTAAATTCCTTGGCTTATGCTGCTGCTCAGCTGTGTTATAATACAAAGATATTTTAATGAATCCTAGGAGCCAAATTATGTCTACCATAAAGACTACTCCACAGTTTTTCAGTCTTATACAATATATAGAAATTAGTCATTTAGTTCTTGAAAGGGTAGAGAATGTGTAGACTTCACATCCACAGTGAAGCATGGCTCAAGTGCTCATCATGATATGGTTATTTATCAGTGACAATACTGGAAGCAGTTTTTAAATTCAGCATCTCTGCCATTTCTAAGAAGAGCACTGCTGGGAGAACTGTCAGCTGCTTGATACCAAGTTATTTGTTACATCTTTTTATAACTCATAATATCAGTTCAGCCTTTTTCAAACAAGTCTAACTTGCTTCTTTAAATACTTAATAATCTTCACAGAGGCCCTCACTCAATAATGCAGGCATATATTCCTATTTATGTTTACATTGCAGTGAAGATTAGGAACATTAAATGTCTTAATTATAGCCTATATGTTTTTAATGAAAAACTACAGGTGTCAGTGTTGGGGGAAGCAGCAAAGGTGCTTGGTGTCACAGTCACTACTCTCCAGGAATGGGGTGCTTGCTGTCTTTCAATATCATCAGTCACTCCAGCTGTCAGGCCAAAGGGGCATGGGTGAAGAAGACCAATTGTTTCTTGAATGCTAATCCCCTCCACAGATGGTGTCAGAGGGTAATGACAGAAGTGCACTCTTGCTGTGGTTGTCCCTGACTGCTCCTCTCCAAAGGGGGAGACTGCAGAGGTCAATGCTGTACATATCAGTCCCATCCAGAGCTGATTCCCCATCCCCACAGCAGTGGCTGTACAGTTAAAGCCTGCTGTAGCCAGCATGGAGAGCTGAAGTTATAGGTGAGCTCAAGAAATTTGGGGTTTTGGCCAATAGTTACAGTAATCTGACTAATGAAAATTACAGTTTGACACACTGCATGTGCTGCCAGAAATGCCTGTGCAATATTAATAAATGCTAACAAATGCTATCAAATACCATGGCTATGACTTTTACTGTGATCCACTCTCTAACAGTCAAGGCTGGATCTCTGGAGATGGGCTTAGGAACAGCAAATATTGATCTGAATCTCGCATTACTCCCTAGGTCGCTTTGGTGCTTTGTGTGTATTATCTACTCTTAGCTTTATTTAGACTATTTTTGCAGCTTTGAGAGATGTGTTCTTCATTTTACCAAGTGTGACCAATTAATTGTGAAGTATTTTAAAATACTTTACAGTATTAATTAATTTGCTTTAATTCAGATAGATTAATGTTTAGCCCCCCTTCTGAATTACATGTACAGGTCTAAGGAATCATTTCAAATAAATGTATAATTTAAGTGGGGTAGAACTGCTGGCAGCCTTCTGGGCAAACCCACAGCTGTAAACAATGATTTACTATTCTCTTTTAAGATTAGCAGAGCAAGTTTTCACTTGGAAGGGTAGGATACCAGTAGGAAAAGGACATGGGTAGGATAGGATAAGATAGGAAAGGATAGGATAGGAGTAGGATAAAGACAGGCTTACAGTAAGTAAAGCAAAAATAATCAGTATGACTCTGGGAACAGGACTTTTTCAGAAAGAATGAAGGTATTATCCTTCAAGTAACTATCCAAGTAGTTACTTTAGTGGCCCACTGAAGATGTATTTGGGTTTGCATTCATGCAACAGAATAAGGTAGATAACCATCAGCCCAGTTAAACATGTCATCTGTAGTTGTCTTTCCAGGTACTACAGACCATCAACTTTTAATATGGTTGATTGTTAAGGAGAATTCGATGTGTTCATATTTCAACTGGACTGAGCAATGGAATGCCCATAACTCTTAAACAGTAGCTTGACATTTTAATGTCAGTTAAAAGCCTTTTCTTGAGCGGGTATGATTTCCAGAGGTATGTGTGTTTCGTTATTGGAATGGCCTCACAAATAGCTAGATAATGTGACTATGATTCCAGGTCCTTGCCAGAGTTTTGTTCTACAAAAAGAGAATTTAAAATTATTGCCAGGACCTACATAACTTACAGAGTTTGTAATGACTGGTGGGGCAGCCACTGTGTGCAAGCAGGTGGGGACAGGCATGAGGAAGATTTGACTGACTGTGCTGGGGAACCATGATGCTCTTATGAAGTTATGCCAGGAATAATTATGAAAATGACACATTTTCCAAACATTTAAATTGCTTCTGAGCAAAAATCTGCTTGGAAATAATAAAGGACCACAGCAGTTTATGCTGTGACCATAGGATGAACCTCCTTAGTAAATATCTTGTATCCTTGTGGGTGTAAAAGGTTATTCCTGAAGCAAACATAGTGCAAAGTGAAAATGGTAGAGAATAGTAACAGGCAGCAGCTTGCAGAGCTGTTCTAAGCCCTAGAGCTTGAGCACAGGAGGCTGCACTGTGATGGGCATTTCCTTTACCCTTGTGGCTTCCCTTGGAGTACTACCTAATCCAGAGGGGCTCTGGGCAGTTGTCTGCTACACAGAGAAGCAATGCTCCTTATTTTCCTATCTCTTTTGCAATAAAAAGGTCCCAGTTCTGCTGCAGGGGAGTAGCAGTAGAGCCAAGAGCAAAATTTGCCATTCTTCTTCGCCAGGCAGCAACATTCTCTTTAAATTTTAATGATTACAAACTACCCTACTCATGAGGCTTTGGAAAAATCAATAATGTATGTATATTTTGGGGTGCAGGAGGGAGGCAAGCGATGTCATCTATCTTCAAGTGTGTGATTATGATGTGAGATGAGGTACTGACAGTTCAAAATCCTTTGTAAATGAATTAAATTGCTTTTCTAAAAAGAATAGCATGAACAGGATCAAAACTGTTATTTTCTGAGATAATAAATAAAGTAATAATGTGATTAATTTCCCTGATTGAGGTTTGAAATCAAATTTAGAAAGGAAAAACTGAACATAAGTGTGACCTTCAGTTTCTAACAACTGTTTTACGTCAGGAGGATCTTGGGTTCCTATTCCATAGGAGAGCACTTGAGTTGTGTTGAGAAAAAGCCTGATATAAAACACAAACTAAAGCAGACAAACCCAGGAAATTAACACAGGTCTTCCCAAACCTACTTTGATTGAAGTTCACTGAGTGAACTACTTTGATAATGTCAGCTAGTCCAGCTGTACCTTTAGGGAGAGGTTGCACCCTTGTCAGTATGCTGGGAAAACGGTGCTGCTGGGCCATTATTGCTGTAAATTCAGGTTTACTGTTAGCTGGGCAGGGAACACTTTTTACTGGAGCACTGTGGTAAACTGAGTTCTCTGAGTTAATGAATATTAAGCGTACATTTCTATTGGGGGAGTCTTTCTGCTTGCCTAAAGAATTTTCCTCAAAAAATAGAGCAGGTGGTTCCTTACAGTTTCCGTCTGTCCAGCTGTAAATAACCTGCTAGCACATAACTAAGAATCCTCCTCACCCTGATTCTAAAATACCTATTAAAAAAGCTTAAATTTATTTGTGCCTTCCAGAGGCAAATATCTGTTCGTTTTTAAAACCTTCTGTAAGGAAATATGTGCCATATTATGCTGACAAATTAGAAGTGTTGGTCTGAGGAGATGTCCCCATCACTTTTACAGCACAAGCACACTGCGCTACACTCCCTGCTTACAGATAGGTACCAAACAAATCAAAGTAATTAGGAATTAAGAACAATCTATTTCAGACCACAACCATTTCAGATTTCAAAGTACATGTCTTGCCTTGCAACTACTGCTATTCTGGCTGGTTTTTACCTCTTCAACCGGGTTAGCATAACAAGGGTGTGATAGCAACGGATGAAACAGCTGGGTCCTTTTTAAACTTTGTCAATGATTAACTTTCCTCTGTTTATCAAGGAAAGAATCCACAAGGGTTTATTGCTTGGGTTTTTGGAGGAGTTTGTTGTTTTTTATTCCCTCAAGTTTTTTCAGTATCACGTCCAAATAGAATTCAGTGCTTTATATTGGATCGTACGTCATGGCTGGGTTCTAAGAAGGTGAAGGGGATCTCTCCTTCGATTTGCAATTCCTTCCTTGTGTAAAACAGTACTAACTCAATGCTAAACCAATATCTAGTCAACAAAATTACCCTAAGAGATAATTTGTTGGCAAGAGGAAAGGAAAGGACAGTGGGGAGCCATCCTGCTGTTTGAATGTTTGAGCTTAAATCTGAAAAGGAAGAGCTTGAAATTCCCTTTTTGTTTTATTTATTTGTTGTTATTCACCCATGCAGTTGTTTTTAACACTTCCCCAGTTGCTGAAGCATGTTCTCACTGACAGTGCGAGTAAGTCCTATGCACCTGTTTTTTTCCCACATTTTGCATGAGCACTGTTAAAATACAGTTCTTCACTCTGGTGCCATGTATGCTAAGCAGAAATGTAAATCAGTCTCTTGCAATTCAAAAGCAATTCAAAGGAACTCTGAGCACTGCATGCTTTTTAATCATCTTCTTGTTACAATTAACAACAATAATTAGTACTATTAGCAACAACTGTGTATAATTTTAATTTGGTAATATCTCCTCTTGTGAGGGAAAGGGTCAGGGTGTGGTATTTAGAAAAACAGGAATGCCTGTATGAAAAGAGAGAAAAGTGGTTTTAATATTCAAATTCTTTTTGAGTTGGGATGAAATGGAGAAATTCTCAATTGTGCAATTGTTGGATTTATGCATTTAATGCAGAGTAGGCTTGTAAGCAGGGCCTGCAGCTGCACCAGGGAAGATGGGTATGAATCTGGCTCTGCATGACTGGCCCCAGGATTTTTGCCCCATTGTCACCTAGACCCTGTCTAAGGGCCTAGGGCAGCCATCAAGCTATCAAGTAATATTTTAAAGGTGTAATCCAGGAGCAGGCCTAGTAATGCCAATTTGGGAGTTAAGCCAGCTGTATTCCAATTCATGGGAGTAAAGCAGGGAGCAAAAAAGCTTTTTGCTGCAAACAGTCTGCAATATTAGTGGACATCAGAGTGATGCACAGAATTTGCACCCCTGGACCATGACTGAATTACCTTTGGTTCTAAGCCCTTTACTCCTCCTCAGATAGCTTTCTTTTCATATTTCTCTACTGAAGCTTGAGGTAGGATCTCTTCCACCAAATCTAGCTCAAAAGCAGTCAAAATACCAGGTGCTTCCAAAGTAGATGCTGTCAAAACCAAGACTTTTGCCTCCCTGCCTTCTGGCTCTACCAGAGCCAGAGGGGGGTCTGTTAAACTTTTAACAGTTCCATTCTAGAACATAGGTGGATTTTTAGTTGCCATGTTCTTTGTTAGTTTGTTTTATTCCTGGTTTCCCGTGCTCTTCAACAACTATTTGCAAAGGCTAGGGTTAACTGTATTAATTCTACATAAATAGTCTTACATAAATTAGAAATGTAGAAGTTCTGAGCTGTGCCTGGGCTAGTGAGGCAAGAGCTCTTGGAGCTCCCTGGAAGACAAGTAGCTCCATGCAAGTTTCCATTCCACCTCCCTTGAGCACCTATTTTGGTAGGGGATGAATCACTGCTTTTTCACTTTGCACAGAAAGAACCTCGATGACTCACACACACTAGCAAAGTGCATAAATGTTAGATATCCTGGCTAAGCTCATCCCTGAGAACCCTTTCAGGAACTGGTACTTTCAGAGACTGGCTCAACTGCCTTGTTTTAGAGGAGAACCAGGGAGGGAGGCTGCAGTGTCAGGGCATCACTGGTCTGGCCCTCAGCTGTGCATACATTATGGTTGTGCACCACAGCACAAGCTGTGAGTCCTGAGTTGCAGTGGCCTCATGCCTGAATCTGGAATTGTTCCAGTCAAGCACAATCTGAGCAACTGAAAAAACCCCTCTCTAGTCCTAAGGAAGGCTTACACATGCCTCTGGGATGGCACAATCAGCAAGCTGCAAAAGGATGGCTCCAATCCCAAGTTATGTTCTCATCATTGTGTTTTCATCCTGGGTATCTTAAACTTGCTGAATTTCCCGAAATCTCCCAGATGTACCTGTTGTTATTGCTTATGTCTTTTTAGGCACAGGTATATTCTGCTAAAACTGCCTGTTCTTCACATGATTTTTACAGCAGTACTTCTCATAACAATAAATTCCTTTCTCTTACAAATGCAGTTAAGATAACTGCTCCTTTTACAACCCACGCTTAACTAAACAATTTTAGTTAAGAGCTCTGAACAAGCATTTCCACATCCAAAGCAATGGAACTATCCAAGGGTGCTCCTGCCAAGCAATGCTTGAGCCCCCCTGGGGCAGGACCTGTGCAGGCTTTGTTCACTGAGGTGGTCTTGGACCCACCTCAGCTTCTTCTCGGGCCTGACGAAGAATTCCATCGCAGATGAACAGTATTTCCAAACAGCTGTGCAGCTTGATACACAGATCAATGTTTGGCATAAAAGGTTTTTCTACTTCACACTCATTACTTTTCCACCATTTGGCATTGGAATAGCTGTCATTCTGCTTGATTAGCTCCCAGATGATGGAAAAGTTGGCAAACTTTATTTAATGGAAGCAGAGCAGTCTGTGTCAGAAGGGGGTTGTTGAAAGTAAATTTAAAATATAATGCATACATTTAGGAAATTATTTACATTTTACTGTGTGATGGTCCCCTGGCAACTGTGCACAGTCTCACTGAGGTGTTACTGTGTAACAACCCTTTGGGAGAGAGAGCTGGCTGAGAATTTCCCATCCAAGCAATTTTCTGAAGAGAGGACACAGTTCCCAGAAAATAAAGTATTTTCCCAGCAGCTCATTTTTATTATGAACAATAAAAAATTACATATTTTATGGTCAGTTTCATTTGTATATTAACATGTTTGTCAAAATGGCCTTAGGCATTTAATATAGTGTTATTATTAGCTCAAATTCCCTTACTGTGGTGCATCAGTCCATGGAACCACACCTCAGGACTCTCTGTGTTTACCTGTTGAGGGCTAATCTATATATCCCTCAGCTCCAGGCTGCTTTCTGGCCAGCATCTCTCTCTTGTTCTAGAGAGGGATGCACGGCAGGTGTGGGACCCAAAGGAGGGCAGGAACAGCAGGGCCCTGGAGGTTTCCACAGTCTCAAACTACACTATTGCATGTTGAAAAGGAGTGGCTAAGAGGTTGCACTCTCAGGTGGGAGGGAAATCAACAGAATCAGGCTCAAAGATGGTTTAGTCAGTTATTTAAACCTTCCCAGTGAGTCAGATTACTAATACTTTTTTTTGCTCAGAACAATACCTTTGGAGGATATTCACTGCAGCACAAAATACGCTGGACCAAATCAGAGGCATCATTTCAACAAAGAGAGCAGACTTGAGAAAGGATGCTTTCTCTGGAGGGAGGAACAAAAGATGCACAAAAGCAATCTGCATTCCCTCAGGAAAATGAAGTAAATTCATTTCAGCTTGTAAAAAAATAGTAGATTGAAATCACAAGCTGTTTTGGTTGTTTTATCCTGATCACTGCACTCTGTGTGCTTCTGCACTGCAAGTTAGCATTTGCTGTCTGTAATCTCTCTGTCAAACCAATTGCATTGGTTTATACCTCTGCTCTTGTCCAGCTGATCTCCCTTGTGACCAAGGAGGCAGTTCTCTTCTGCTGTTGTGACTTTTTCATTATTAGAATTCATCTAGGGGCTGTGACTATAATGCAGAGTGTGCTCACTGCCTCTCTGAATGAAGAGCATGCTGCATTTTGACACAGCTCTGGGAAGAACAGTGCTACCCTCTCCCTGCCTTGGGAGCCTGGTACCATGCAAAGCATGAGGAGTGAATTCAGAACTCCCTGGGAAACTCTGTTTCCACTGAATCAGAGTTTAAGAAGGCAAACATGAAGAAGAAAGCATTTTTCTTATCATGGCAGATCATTTCAAGTTGTACCCAACTGCATAATGCTCTGGATGCTATTTTTAATGAAAATATTTTAATCTCTGTGGCAGGCTAAATGTTCCTGATAGACAGTATATGCTGTCTCTGACTTTTGTGGATAAAATAATTTTACTGTTACCATCAATAATTCTCTCTGTTTCCACTTAAAGTGCTTCAGTATTATCCTTGGTAAATGAAACACAGACCTCCTGACATTTCAAAATACTTCCATGTGACCCAGGTGTTACTATTCTTCTAGTCACTTTCCCATGTGGATAGCAGAGAACAATTGGTAAGGTTTCTGAGTTAAAAGGGTCCTAATTCTTGTGTTTCACCATGAAAACAGGGAGAGCCAAGCCTGAAAATACACTTGTAAAATGATACCTGGGAGAGCAGAGCCTTGCTCCCAGGCCCGGATACAAACCTTTGGAAGGGATATGTGATCATCTGACTGTGACTTTAAGTAGTTAAATCCCTTCACAAACCTGCACAGGTTCCTCATCCATTTATTACAACACTGAAACTGAAGTTCAGGACCTGCTGCCAGATGGCACTGGCACAGCGTGGGCATGAGGTGGCAGAATTCAGCCCTGTGCAGTGAACCACCCAGTGCTGGTTGGCTGCAGGTGTAGGTTTGGGAGCCACTGGCAGACACCTTAATTCCTGCTCCTGGTTTCTGAAGGTGTGCTGGCTGAGGCTGGGCCACCCTGTACTGTGGGTCTGTCTGTCTGTAATGGAAGCCAAATGTGCATTTTGGACACTTGAAAAACACATCTGAGAAGCCCTCTGTTAATGGTTATCACTATGTCACTTGTCCCCACCCAAAATCACATCAAATGAGTACATCAGACATAATGAATTGCACAAATCTTTTTTCTTCATTAACACATACCATTTTATCACTTGGGTTTATTACAGGTTTTGTTACTTTCTTTTGTCACAAGCTATTGATTTGAACAAATCTTTTGGTAGGCAGCAAAATGTAAATTTTGTAGTAGTCTTGAATAAAAAAAACAACCACAGGCATGGAGCAGGAGCCAAGGATTTGCTGTGCTCATCTCTATTTGCTGGGGAGTGAGCTGGAATTGTGGGGAGTGAGCTGGAATTGGTGCGTTCAGCAGCAGCTACTCAGCATCACCTAGGAAATTGTAATTAGGGACATTCCTCCTGCAGGATGTGCAGCCTACTGTCACAGCAGCAATTCTCTTTCAAAATCCTCAAATCTGTCTATGGGTATAAGACTTGGTGTTCTTAATTCCTGTATGGCTGTTTTGGAACAGGGTTGGTTTTGGGGGTGTCCCCAAGAGCTGTGAGGGGACAAGTGTCTCCAGAGGAAGTGGCAGCCTAGTGTGGCCTTGGGGACTTGGGACAGATTCACTGCAAGGCGCTGAGGAGGCTGATTTGGACTCCAGCAGCTCCAGGCCTGTTGTTTGCAAAGTAACAGTGTGTGGGTATTGTCCCCTCTCACCCAGGCTGTGGCCACCATGGGCTTGCAGAGCACCCGAGGGTATCGGGACACTGAATATCCCCTGCTGAGGGAGCAGGCAGTGGGGAGGGAAGCAGCTCAGGGTGCCTTCCTCCAGCGTCTTGGACATTTCTGTGCGGGAGAAAGTGGCCTGGGTGCAGCTGAGATCCTTCTCCGTACAGTCCTGAGCTTTTAACAGAGCCACAGAGGAGGAGGGAGGGGTCTGCGGGCTGTCCAGAGGTCAGGACTGGAGCAGGGTTGGGAGGGGGCTTGCACAGGCTTCAGGGCAGGGGAGAAGGGCACAGCAGGCTGAAGTCTGACTCAGGAAAAAATCCCATTATGTCAATCACTGATGGCTTATGTTTATTGATGAGGTGGTCTCTCCGAGCTTAGTCAACAGTTCTGCCATTGTCCAGTGCCTGGGCTGGTCAAGCTTTTCCTTGCCATGGGCTTTTCTCATGAGTAATCACCCACAAAGGAAAAAGCCTTGAGTGCTGCCCAGATGAGGTGACTGGAGTGTTACTAGCATGTTAGTAACATGCATCAACAGCAGTGCAGTCTGCTTTCTATTAGAGCCCCCTGCTCTCTCAGGGCATCCATGGGCCTGCCCTCTGCTGCTTGCAGGTTATTCCTCCAGCCTTGCAAACTTGGCAATGCCACTTCTCCCATGATCAGGGACTCTGACAAAAACAATGCCCTGATTGCAGACAGAAGGTTGATAAATTATAGCTCCTCAAGTCTAGAGTACAGTGAAATGTTACGCAATGAAAAAGAGCTAGAGAGCACTTCAGAGCCTTTTATGGTGATTCATTTGGGAAATTATCTGGGAGCAGATAATTTAATGCTAATGCCTTTTTTTTTTTTTCCCCAGTGTCATTGTCAGATGATATTCCAGCATCCACTCTTCATGCAGAATGGGCAAGGATTTGCTTTGAAATTCATCAGCTAAACAGCCAGTGAGATGAGTAATGAGCATCAAAGATCAGGAAATATTCTGAGGAGGATTATTGGGCCTCCCAGAAACTGAATTTTTTTCTGACTGGGTGCTATCAGGCAAAATCATAGTCTAAGGACTAAATACTTGGTTGGTGTTAGGTGGTGTAACTACAGAGAGCTTAAGGAATTGTACTTTATGGTAGCTCTTGATGCAGCAAAGGCCATGTGTGCAGAGAACAAGCAGGAAAAGTACTTGAAAGATGGGAGGCAGCGGATGGGCAGAGGAGGGGGAATGGTTTACATCAATTAGTTTACTGGAAATGCTGAAATTGTAATTTGCCATGTAAACAGTGTTTAGTTTTCCAGCCCTTATAAGTGTTGTGTAGAGACAGGTGCTTTATTAGCATATGGTGGCAGAAGCCTCTTAGGCAAGTGATTAGAACACTTGGCAGGCTGAGGGAGCCTGAGTCCACCTAATCTCTGCAACACCAGCATGCCCTCGCTGCTGGCTCTCTGATTTTTATTTCCTCTTCTTGACACATCCAGCTTGCATGACCAGACATCCAACTGGCCCAGACTCCTGTTGGAGATATGGGAGAGCTTCATCCAATTTCTCACTCCAAACTGGGCTGGCAATTTTTCATCCAGGTGCAGAATGTACTTATTTTTTTCCTCACAGTTTCTAAAATGTTCCTAGACCATGTACCAACCTGAGACTGCTCTTCATGTTACATTTCCTGCCACTGCTGAAGAGCCCACAATTTCTGACATTCATACTTAGGAAAAAAAATGTTCCTTTAGAGTTCAAACAAAGCATTTCCACGTTATTGTACAGTCTCCAACACATGCTTCTGCCACCTCCAGCTCCAGCTCTTTTTTGGACAATAATTGAAACCATCTGTATTCCAAGACTTGGTATATAATATAAAATAGCCTGAAACAAAGTGAAGGAAAATGTATTTGAGATCAAAATGACTTCAAGGTGTAATGTGTCCTTGTTGTTGCCATATCTTACAATGAATGGCCATACAGGCACACAGCTGAGATGTTGAGACACACTGACAAGCAGTTTCCTTCATGTCAAAAAGTAATGTTCAATCACAGCTGTTATTTTCATGCCAGATGGACCAAAAAGCCCCAAGTGTGAAACCTTTATCTGCAGAGTAGAGGAAACATTACATCCAGCTAAACACAGATTTTGCAAGGTCATGACTTTTTTTTTTTTTCACTTTTCACTAATTTATTTCAATTTTTTTGTACCTCTTAGACAACTTTGCCTCTTTATCTTTTTTTAGGTATGCAAACCTCCTGATGGAGAGAATTGTAATTTTGTATCTCCACACATAGTTTCGTTGCATTATTTTGTGTTCTTAAATCCTCTGAAACCTTTTTTTCCATATTCTTATTCCCTTGTGCACAAAGCAAAAGTCAACTTTACCATTTCATTTTTGCAAAAAAAATTAAATTAATAAATTATTTGATAATGAAATTCAGGGACATATCTTTTTTTTAAACAATATTTAAAAGTGTTAAAAAAGTGTAAAAATCTCTGATACCTAACCTATCTTCAAAACAGGAATCAGTTTCATGCTAAAACTTTCCTAGTTTTTTTATGGCTCTGGCAACCTTAACTAAATAAAATTTAAAATGACACATGTGAAGGCCTGCAGAATAATTGCTGTGCAGGTAAAAAAGCATAGAGATAATAATAGATTAATAGTAATAGATTTGATGCTGATTTTCTGGGGGCAGTTTTGCAAGCCTGACTGACATCCTGTATCTATGTTTTCTGCTATTTTAGATGTACTTGTAGACATTGAAATGTGCTTTGAAAATAATATTATCCTGTGAATGTTTAACAAGAAAGTAGAATTTCACTGCTGCTCAGGGAGACCTTGGGTCTCGTGCAGAGCTGTGTTGCAGCAGCAGGTGCAGGCCATGGCCCCTTGCACTGGGGATGCTGTCGGCTCACGGAAGGGCCAGAAGCCATAAGGAGTAAATGCGGCAGAGCTTCAGACTTTCTGTCCTCAGTTTTTCTGCAAACACCCTCAGTGCAACAGCTGATGGGCTTTTTCGTTGATTTCATGCTCCAGGGGCAGATTTCCATATTTCCCCCCAGAGGGAATCTTGTGGGAAGGGCTGAGGAACAGGGGGATGAGTGGGGCAGCTCTGGCAGCGCTGGCCCATGCACAGGCACAGCACTGCTGCACAGGACATTATCTGTCTCCCTGCTGGTAGAGAGGTTGTCTGTTTTATTCCAGTGGCTACCAAACTAATACACTGTGTGCAATGTAATGAATTGCTGGCCAAGTAGGATGTTCTGGGACTTACACTGCTGAATATCACAAATGCTCTAAAGTTAGTACCCAGAGAGGATAAAACTGGGCTACTTCTGATGCACCGGCACAGCCAGGACCTTCCCATACCTGTGGTGTTGTGGAGGATCTCTTTCAGTTGCTCACCAGCACTGCATTTGTTAAGATGGTTTGGTGGAGATAGTTCTGATCTCCATCATCGAGGGTTTTATGAATAAGTGGGCACTGGGAGCAGTGTACACCTTCCACTTCCATCATGGCAGGATATATGCCTGCAAACAGAGTTTTTTGGGAAACTCAAATACAAGCATTTACATATAAATTTGACTGTCTTTTCAAAGAATTGCCCTATTTAATATGCAAGGTTTTTATCTAAATCTGGCTTTAGATAAAAATAATTCCTTTCCATGTGTAAAGGAAATCAGGGCAAGCATTTAGCACTAAATAAATTAGATGCACAATAAACTAACTGTGTTTCATCTGCCAGAATTACTCATCACTAATATTTCATTAACATTAAATGCAGTTGTGTTATCTGCATATTATATGGAAATCACAGAGCTCAAGTATGTAATGGTGTGAAAATAGTATGAGTTCATTTCTCTGCACTCCTAAAATATCAAAGTAGATATTTTTTACTGGGATGCTGATATTCTCTACTAAATCTCTACTCCCATTTCTCACTCCCTTTCTTGCATTTGTTCTGTAAAGATGTCACACAACTGAGCTTGCAGTGGTAGCTGCTGGAATCAGACTCTCATCAGGGAAGCCCAGTTAAAGGCTGGGCTAATTCACCATATCTTTCAATTATTTTTATCACCATATCTGTCAATTATTCAATTTCTTCAGATTTCTGTGAGTTTTTCATGGAAGCTCTTCACAAGCTGTGGTTCTTCAGACTAGCCAGGCATTTGTCCTCCAGTAATGCTGATTGTGCTGAGATAAGCCTGACATTCAGGATTGATGTTGAACCTATGGCTCAGCAAGCCTAAGCCACACAAGCCAACTGCCCCTTTTATGTCCTGCATGATGTACATCTTTTATAAAGCTGTTCTGTCTTTAAGGAAAACTAATCAAGGAAATAGCACTTCTGACAGCATTGCTGGCAGCATGGCACCAGCTGTAGGAACAAGAAACCCGAGCTACTGCTCCTGCTCTGGACCAGGATGTAAGTCCCTCCTGGAAAAGGTGAAAAAACTCATGTTAAAGAAAAAATAATATCTGAAATCAACACACAGGGAATAGAGTCCTGGTGAGGCACAGCTGGACACAGTTGAAATGCCATCTTTCTCATTGCTCTGGTTACCAATACTCTGATGGATCAAATTGTTCAGAAAAATGTGTCCTCTGTCATTCAGGTATGTGTATAACAAACAGGGCTCTAGTTTTCCTTGCTTGTTCTTCTGTGCTCTCACTTGTTCTGTACTTCCATGGCTTTTCCATTTTTGTATAATTTTTTATGTTTCATGCAGACTACTTTTTCTTCTTCATGCTTGTAACAGATCTTAGACATCTTACTGTTAAGAACAGTTTTCTTAAGCCATTTTCAGTTTTCCCTTTGTTAAGTAAAGCAGTCTTGTACAGCAGTTCAGGGGGGGTCTTTGCTCCATTTCATAATAAACTCTAATCGAACGGCAGCACCTTGTAAAAGAAAAACCTGGTGACCATCTTTTAAATTACTTCAGTGTTTTAATCTAGCAGTGCTTGATGGAAGGCTGATTGCAGGAGGGCTGCAGTGAGAGGTGCTTGCTCTCTTTCTTGTCTCACATGCCATCAGCTGCCATCCTGCTGCTCCCAGATGCAGGCTGCTCCCATTTTGGCAGAGCTTGCATTTGTCTTCTGCCTCAGGTGTTTTCCCAGATCGAACTCCATCACCTGAACTGTTCCAATAACTCATTCTTCTCCATGAGTTCTACCACTGTGTGTTCCTGAGGATGCTGGTTGGTGAGGGACCCCCCAGATGCCTTTCCCATCCCACTCCTGAGACCCTGTATTGTTCCTGCCCCCCTGCAGACCTGGGGCATTTCTCATTCTTGCTCTTGTTTGGGCTGTGTAACTTCCCAGGCACTGCCGTGGGCTCACATGAAGAGTATAAAGACTCCAGGGCATTAAGGATATACTTTCTTTACTATGAATCCCTATGGGAAGCAAGAGCAGGTATTTAAATTCTGGCAGTGGCTGCCGGCATGTTTCAGCTTACAGCCACAATAACTGTCCCCATATTAGGATAAATCTCTTGAATGAGAGATCTGAGGTTGGTGTTAAACCTTGGTCTGAGAAGTCCAAAGGCTAGAAGAGTCACCTTATCCAGTCAGACCACTTACTGATTTCGTCGTGAGCTGAATTCTCCAAACTGGACCAAGTCTGTGAGTAAAGGAGCTGTGTGTGGAGCTGCACCAGGCTTGGCTGCTCCCCTGTCACTCGGCTCCAGGCTGTCACTGCTTAGGGTAAATGGGGTACCTGGCTGGCTGTGTGCTCCAGGCAGTCTCTTCCTAGAGAAAAGACACCCCATTTTAGCACCGCACTCACAAAATGAGCTCTGCAAAACTTACCAACCCCTTAGTGCATGATGAAGTGATCTCTGTCCTTTCATTTTATTTTTCTGGCCTCAAAAGATGTGAACAATCTGTTTTAAACCTACACTAGCTCTGTATCCTCCTGGATTTTCTCCCTCAAGTGACAGATCCTCATTTCACAGAGATTATCATCACGTAGGGGACAGGTGGCTGAGATGAGAATATTTTAATATTTGTTTTTTAAGCATTCTGGTCAAATGGACCTACATATAAATTGTTTAACTCATCAGCTCTTAAAAAGTATACTCTGTGGAAAGTAAACTGAAACTTGATTTAGCCTGAAGGATGGTAGAGAGGTGTGACTCATCCTTCAGAGATAAAATTTTTCTTTTCAGTCATGAATGGATGCACTGTAGGTCAGGCAGGAAAGTGAGTCAGAGCAGTACATGGCAAAAAGATTTAACTTAGAAGAATGTTCTTGTATTGACAGCACAAATTATATAAGCATTTTGTTTTAAATTAGTACTTTCTTTGAAGGAATTAGTGGTTCAGGAAAATCTCTTTGGTTAGAAGTTTTCCTATTTTATGAAGAGATCTGCTTCTCTTTGCCAGTGTGTCACGCCACTCCCTCCAGCTAACACAGAAAAATTCTTGCAATTACAGGAGCTATCAGCTCCTTAATGATAAGGATTTTAATTTGGCAGCTTCTAAGACATGCCATGCATAGAAATCACAAGGTCCTCAACCCCTTCTGCACAAATTGTAATTGAAGTGAAACTTCAGCAGCTAGTTCACAAGCTAGGTCTTCTTTAAGGTCCTGAATGCATGGAGTGGCGAGGCCTTGGGGAGATCTGCAAGGAGCTCTCTGGCAGGCTGAGGTTTCTGCTGGCAGAAAGCCATGGAAATGGAAATTGTGGAAATGAAACGCTCTGTGCCATGTCCAGCTGTGCTTCTGGAGCAGCTGCCCTGTACTGCCTGAGGGGAGGCCCGGCTCTGCCGTGCCCGGGCTCTGCTCTGCAGGACAGGGACAGGGACTGGGACAGGGACAGGGACAGCCCAGCTCTGCTCTGCAGGACAGGGACAGGGACTGGGACAGGGACAGCCCAGCTCTGCTCTGCAGGACAGGGACAGGGACTGGGACAGGGACAGGGACAGGGACAGCCCAGCTCTGCTCTGCAGGACAGGGACAGGGACTGGGACAGGGACAGGGACAGGGACAGCCCAGCTCTGCTCTGCAGGACAGGGACAGGGACTGGGACAGGGACAGCCCAGCTCTGCTCTGCAGGACAGGGACAGGGACTGGGACAGGGACAGCCCAGCTCTGCTCTGCAGGACAGGGACAGGGACAGGGACAGGGACAGGGACAGCCCAGCTCTGCTCTGCAGGACAGGGACAGGGACAGGGACAGGGACAGGGACAGGGACAGGGACAGCCCAGCTCTGCTCTGCAGGACAGGGACAGGGACTGGGACAGGGACAGCCCAGCTCTGCTCTGCAGGACAGGGACAGGGACAGGGACAGGGACAGGGACAGGGACAGGGACAGGGACAGGGACAGCCCAGCTCTGCTCTGCAGGACAGGGACAGGGACAGGGACAGGGACAGGGACAGGGACAGGGACAGGGACAGGGACAGCCCAGCTCTGCTCTGCAGGACAGGGACAGGGACTGGGACAGGGACAGCCCAGCTCTGCTCTGCAGGACAGGGACAGGGACAGGGACAGGGACAGGGACAGGGACAGGGACAGGGACAGGGACAGCCCAGCTCTGCTCTGCAGGACAGGGACAGGGACTGGGACAGGGACAGCCCAGCTCTGCTCTGCAGGACAGGGACAGGGACAGGGACAGGGACAGGGACAGGGACAGGGACAGGGACAGGGACAGGGACAGGGACAGCCCAGCTCTGCTCTGCAGGACAGGGACAGGGACAGGGACTGGGACAGGGACAGCCCAGCTCTGCTCTGCAGGAAGGGACAGGGACAGCCCAGCTCTGCTCTGCAGGACAGGGACAGGGACTGGGACAGGGACAGCCCAGGTCTGCTCTGCAGGAAGGGACAGGGACAGCCCAGCTCTGCTCTGCAGGAAGGGACAGGGACTGGGACAGGGACAGCCCAGCTCTCTGTGCCACCGGGTGCCACACAGCCTGCCCAGGGTGCTGCCACCAGCCTCCTGCCTGCAGTGAATCGTGGCAGGGTTACCTGGCTGCAGGACTTCTCTTGCTGGCTTTTAGTTACTTAGTTAAAATAAAAAGACACAGAATGTGAATTATGATCGTCAAGCAAAAACAAAGACTGCAAATCAAGAATGGTCTATCCTTGTTATTTCTTTCACATTTGCCATTAGAGTTTGATTTCATTCTGCAGCTGTTTACCTAGAAATACAGGCTTTTTTTTAAGGATCTCTGGTTCTTTATAAATTCTACAACAAGACCAAAGATGCATCCCCTTACTGCTAGACTGCAAGAGACATCTGTGCTGCTACATCTAATAAATATTTTTAATATAGTTCCATCTCTTCCAGCCTTTCTGAGACAATTAAGAGCCCTATTTGGATTCTGATCCATGCTTGCAAGGTGGCATTAATGCCCATGTATTAAAGAAAATGGTTTGCCTGTGTTAAGGGAAGAAATAAACTACATTTACCATGATGGGGACTTCATTTTTAAATGTCTTTGAAAACAGCAAGAGCTGTTTCTTTCTGAAAACAGCAAGAGCTTAATTTTGTACATGACTCGAGGCTTCCCTGGGCTGCGAGCGTCAGTGGCTCCAAGAACAGCAGGGAAACACTCTGGCCCAGCTGGCTGCCACAATTAGCACAGGCACATGCTGCCTTCCCCTAATTACTGTGAACTCACTGTGGGCCTGGAGTGATCCTTCAGCATGTGCTCCATGTGCTGCAGACATGGAACAGCCTTGCTGCAGTGGTCCTTCCTCCCACTCACCTCTGGGTGCCACAGACCAGTGAAACAGAAACAGATTTCAGTAAATAATTTAGATGACCAGGTTTTCAGCTTTCTGAATTTTCCATCCATTTTCACACTGGGTTTCATACTGATTGTATCATCCTTTGGTTGCTGATTGCTATGGGTAGCAATTCTTACTAAGAAGGTTTAAAGCACTCTCTCTTTGATTTTGGTGTGGGGGAGTTGATTGATTTCAGTTGAGACACATTGAACCCAGATTTTTACAAGCCTGAAAGCTTCTGGGCATTCTTGGCATCAGCATGAGTTTGAGTGAGTGTTGCAGAACCCTCCCCATGTCCAGGGCTGCATTTATATTGGCCAAAGATCTTCTACCAGCTCTATGTCTAGGAGCAAGCTGATGCTCTGTATACAGTCCCATATGGTGTTCACTTTATCTCAAGAAAAGACAGTACTTACAGTCACTTACATGAGTGTTTGATGCAATGTACTCTCTGCCTGTGCTGCTGGAAGGTCCTTCCCTCTCGTTATTCATTAGTGAGTTATGAAAAATAAGCTGGCAATGTAAATCCAATATCTGTTGGAAAATGGATATTGCACTCATGCTTGGCATTCTTCTTGGCAGAGGCAGTAATGACAGCAGGTGGAAAATTCATCTCCTCCTAGTTATGGCCTTCACAAGCACCAGAGGAGCATGAGGCTGGTACATTGGACAGCAGGAATGTGCTTCAGGGACGTTAGCTGACCAGATTGCAGTAGCATGGCATTTATTTATTTTTAAAAGAGATAATAAACTTTACAGATTAAGATATAAAATTTTCATTTGGATCATTTCTGAACTTAACAGGTTTTTTGCCAGAGGAGTTTTATCTAGAGAAGGGTCTATTTTGGAGCCCCAGTTTCTTGATTTTTCCTGATCTTTCATGTAGTGTGACTCTTTCCACAGCTGTGACTGCCAATGATACTGATCTATGCAAGAGTTACGCATAGAAGGGGATTTAACTTAATGTGGTGAAAGAGAAAATCTTATGCTGATCTTTTATTTGAAGAATCCAGGTACTGCTTCATTAGGGAGCTATCTTGAACCACCATTCAGGCTTCACAGATGAGCTTTTAAAAGCTTCTTCCTAGAAGAGCCTTGTGCACTGCATGGTTTGCAGTTAAAACACCATGGCCCCCTGTATACTGCTGACTAGTTGCCATTGTCCTCCTTTAGCTGATAAAGACTCTGTTGTTTACTACTTCCAGCAACTGATGCTCCTTTCTCTACTTGGCCTTTTGCTTTCCCATCCCCAGGTGTTGGAGGAAGAAAAGCAATTTGCAATGGGAGTAAGAGAAGTTGAGTGTCAGAGAGTTTTAGTGTTTGAATGTGAAGTTTATGCATGCTACAGAGCATGCTTTTCTTGTCCCAAAAGATGGAGGAAGTGAGCTGGAACTTCCTTCTCTGCCCATTTTGTTATCCTAACTGTTTTTTCTACCTCAGGCTCCTGGGAGAGTTGTGTCCATGTCCAGACTTTCTGAGACACAGGATTTACAGTCAGCCGACCTTTTAATGACTGTGAGATATAGAAAAAGGTACCTGCCATAAAACTCTGGTAACCTGCCTGCTGCTGCTCTGGGCATAGCAGAGTTGACCACAGGGGCTGCAGGTGGGTGACAAGGGAAGTTCCTGTCTCTGGTGGAACAGCTCTTGTGTGCTGCCTTGCAATGATAAAACTTACCAAGTCGGGGCAGGCTGCAGAGTTCCCCTGCCCAGGTGAAACCTGGCCATGTTTTCTCAGCAGATCTTAGCTCAGCTTTTTCCCAGCTCTTGCAGACTCTGAAGGTGGTGTTGGCCTAGTCCACCTAGTCCACCTCCTGCTACTGGGAGTCCACCTAGTCTGGCACTGAGGTAACTCTGCTTCATGGAATATCCAGCAGGATAGTCAGCCACAGTGACAGCCTGTTGTGATTTAGTATTTGTTACTGCTTTGGTACAGTAAAAACAACCATTAGGTGTCACATGAGTGGATTTCTGTTGATGTGCAGGGAAAGAAAGTGCTCCAGGCAAGCATCTTCTCATTGGGGAAAATACCCACATGTAGGGCTGAAATTGGATCCCTTATGTTTGGCTAAATTGGACTCCACCTGCCTTGAAATCCTCTTCAACTATGCTCTTTCCAAAAGAAAACAAACTAGCAAAGCTCAGCCCACCTGTAAATGAGCAGAACCTGTTTTCTATTCCAGGAGGAGACAATTAGACATAATTATTTGTTGTGATCAAAAATGAGCGGAAAAGCCCATCATGCTATTAGCCTTGCTGTATGGAGGGGAAGTTGGATATTAAAAGAAAAAAAAATGAAGAAAATGATAAATGGGAGAAACTAAACTGAGCTGAGACCACGATGCTCTAGTGCCAGCCACATGGTGCAAACACATTCCTTGTTTACACCCCCTTACACTTTACAAATTATGCTGTCTCATAAATCAGATAGTTAAGCAGTGCTTTATTATCTCTAGTTCGGGGAGGTGGTCTGCAGTGCAGCTTGCAAGGCAAGCTCTCCCCTCCTGTCTTTAGGGCAGGCTGAACCCTGGGCTCTGCCTGCAGCTGCAGCAGCCCCAGAGACTGCTCTTGGGCTACTGGGGTGTAATCCTCCCTCCTCTGCCAGGAGTGCTGTTCTCCCTCAGCTTCACCTGCCTGAGTCCCGCCAGCATGGAGAGTGCCTGCTGCACCTTCCAGCCATCCCTCCACAGGGGCAAACCAGCCTTTGCTGTTAACTTCAGGCACCAAAAATGGCAAAGGCTTCACAAAGAAATAAGTAAAAAGAATACTGTTCTTTAAAAAGTATTAAAGCCTTGCTTTTTAGCTTTTAGCTCCTTTTGCTAAGAGGAGTTTCACTTACTCATTAGTCAAATCCCTTCTGAAAACCCATTTGTCATGAGGCTGACAAATACTAATCTGCATACATCATGTCTTTACAGGGAATGTGATTTACATCTAGCTCTCAGATCTCCTACTGTGTGGGTGTCTTCTCTGATGGGTTTTTTTGCACTCTGTATTTGGTAAATGCAGGGAGGCAGAGCACCCTCTTCTCCCTCCTAAAGTGCCAGCCATATTGTCAGCAGGGAACTGTCAAACCATTTCTGTTTTACTGTTCCAGTGGTACTCTGCAACCTAATTTTCCACTGACATTTGAATAACCCACTGCATTTTCTTGCTTAATTCTGTCACTAATGCTTCAAGAGAAAATCCTCAAGACTGTGCAGCAGCCTGGCATCCTGTACTTGGTGATAATACTGTTGATATATCACATGTCACTTGGTCTGAGCAGCAGAAAGCAGTATCCTTCAAAAGCAGCTGCTTGCCTCTAAAAAGGTTGCATCTATTTCTTTGTGCCATGGAAAAATAATGTACAGCAAAAATATTTTTTGATTATTGGCAGGGGCACAAGCAAGAGTGAGCTTCAGGGAACAGAGAAGCATTTTGGGCTAAGAACGAAAAATTTGTGTTCAGTGGCATAATGGAAATCACCAAAGGATGGGAGTTAACATGGTGAACAGAATATGGGAAGGTGGAGAGATTCCCTTTGTCTCTCTTGAGTTAGTGTGACACCAGAGAAGGATGTGTTTTGTTATGCCAGACGGGCAGGACAGGAAGGTTTCTGCCTTGTGGGGGGGATTGTTTCTCCATGGATTAAATCTCAGCTCTGAGATGATGCTCTACAGGCAAGATTTTAGTAAACATTTTGAAAAGCATTTGAAGGTGTCAGGAGCCTAAATTCTCATGGCAGATGTTACTTAATCTTTGCAGTCAGTCTTGTGCCATTCCTGTGTGCAGCCCCATGTAAAAGCTGACACTGCTAAACGCATCTTTAAGCATGTGCAGCAGTGGTGTGAGCTGCAAGGGCAGGCCAAGGCAGTGGCTGTGCTGGCACACACTGGGACTCTGAGAGGCATTTGGCTTGGGTGGGTTTGCCTTGCCAGTGGGAAATTCAGTCTGCTTTTGGGGAAGACGGACATTGGGTTGGCTGGAGCCATATCAAATCAGAGACAATGTCTTCTTGAGTGACTCATAATTCTCAGTCTCTGTTACATTTGCTAGCAGGAGGAACAGTAGGCGGTAAATGGAAAAGGCTTTTAAGACTATGCCTGATGGTGTAAAATAATCAGGTTCGTAAGCTCTTTACACAAACAAACAGCTCTTTAAGGCACTCAGCTGGTGAAATGCAAATACACTTTGGAAAAATGTATAGCACTATAACCTGCTCTGCTCCTCAAACACTCCTGTGCTTCCCCTCACCAACAGCACCATGCTCTGGCAGGATCAAAAGCACAAAGAACTGGAAGAAAATGAAGCATTTTAAGGGTGTTTAAGTGTGTGAGAATTACTGTCCTCGCACGTGGTCTGTGCCATGAGCTGCAGAGGTGTGTTTCTTGCAGCCCGAGTGTTGATGAGTCTGGATAATACAGCAATGGTCTAAAACATTTAAGATGAACTGGCAAAAGGCAGTTTCCGTTGTGTAGATGCCTTTGTGCCACTCCTCATGGATGCAGTTGGAAGCTTGATCGACTCAGGATGCTACTGACCTCCTCTGGCAAAACACAGCAGACACGGAGGGAAGGTCTGGCTTCAGGAAGGAGACTGGATTTACCTCGCTGTGGGAGTTGGCGCTGAGATTGCCGGAGCTTTTGGCAGATGAGCTCCCAGTGCTGAGAGGGTGCCCGGCCTTCTCTAGGAAAGGCGATGGTTTAAAAGGGATAAGGCTTTTCCACACATAAATTAGGCTATTCTCTGTTTTAAATGAAATGTCAGGATTTCTAGCTTCTTCTCAAACTATCTCAATCAATTTTACCCCTCCTGGGAAGGAACTGTGTTTCAACAACAGTCATGAAAGCAACTTACAGAAAAGTAAAAGGCTAGATTACCAGAACAGCTTCATGAAATAGCATGTGTGCCAAAGTATTTTTATACCTTTCTATTTTCTTTGTTTCCCTTCCATGTGAGAAAGATGTTTATGTGTTAATTACATGCATCTTTTTTTTTATGTGACAAATGTCAGTTATTAATCACTCTGAGCCCTTCCTTGCACCATAACTCCACTTCTAGTCTTGAAAATGAGCAAAATGTGGTTTTTCTAGTCTATGCCCAGTTTGGGTTGACTTTACATTACCTATTGCACTTAAGTTCATATCCATACAACTCCCAGGGTCAGAAAATCTACAGTACACGTTTTCTATCCCATGAAAGAATAATCTCCATGGAAAGACATGCAGTTTTTAGTTGAACATATTCTTTTATCTTTTTGGGAACATTTTGTCTTGGCTGCAGATTTTGCCTATATCTGATATTAGAATAATGGTGATTTGGACAGAACCACTATTCTGCAGAAGAAGGGTCTTAGGGTGCAGAGAGGGATCTGCCCCTGTGGAAAAGGTGAGATTGCATGGCTTTATTCTCACACTCTTTGGTTACCAGTGTCTATAGGTGATTCTGCACTGAAGTTTACCATCAAGTTATCCACTTGTCAGTAATCTCCTTGTGTATTTTTCACTGCAGTTAGCTAACAGAGAAGAGACAGACGGATGTTGAGTGATTAATCTCTTGCATTCTTTAAAGTCTTCTACCTCAAAATTCAAAATACAGGCAATATAAGTAATTTATCATGTAGAAAATTACTGCTTCACTTTTAGGCATCTCACTGCTGGACCTTAAGAAAACAACTATATAAAAATATGTTAAAAATATAATTAAATAAAAATGTCATTATCTCACATCCTTAACAAGTAAGACTCATTGAAATTTCTGTTTCTTTAATGGATGTACATGCTAGTACATCATCAGTAAATCTGTAATTGTTTAATAGCTCAAATTCAATCAGCCCTGCAAGCCTCATTTTCCATAAGTTTCTGCTGTAAGGGAGCTGTAATTTCACATTTAAATAAGCATTTTGTTTAATGGGTAGTGACTTTAAAATAACAGCAGAGCCATAACAGGATCAAAGAACGTAAAGCACAGGGAATACTCTGATACACTTTTAAGTTGTAGTGCATTGGGAGAAGCTTAACCTCTTAGCTTTTGGAGATACTTTCTATATTTTCCATGTGGTGCCAATCAATACTGCTTGGTCCTTCCTCCCAAAAGCCTGACATGCCCTATGAAATCTCACCCCTGCATTTTAGGAATTTTTTTATTGTTGTGAAGGCTGCCAAGTGAATGGATGTAGACTTGGTACAATTTGGCCTGGCATCTATAGGGTCAAAAAAGGAGGTTTTGTAAGACATATACGTTGCTTAGGGAGTATGATGCACTGCAAGTGAGAAAAGGAAGCAGTGTGAGACTGGCTCTCAGCCTACCAAGGTGTCCAAGAAGCAATGCTGGTCTCAGGCCATGCTATTAGGATATCCCATGGTTTAAGGAGCACAGCTTCACACAAATTTAATGGTCCCATGCAGTCACAGGGATAAGAGTCAAGTCCTGGGAGTAATCCAAACAATGAGTTTTGTTCTCACTGCCCAGGCTGGGCCTCATTTTCTCCCTGCTACTGGGCTGAGACATCTCCAGTCTAATCTTTTAGGGATAAGGCCTCTATTGGGCCTCGTGCTTCAGCTGCACGAGACCAGGAATCAGAGAGAAACCCCTAGTGCCAGCTCTGGGAGCACCTTCCCTGCTTTCTCCTTCCCAGCAGGGCCACTGTTGTGTCCTGCTGCAGGAACATGCCCATGCATCACAACCTGCTCCTGTAATATCAGCTCCTGTTATAGATGCATCTCGCTTTCCTTTCCAAAAGCCTGGCATTTGCTGAAAGTCACTCTGTGGTAGGGCCTCCTTCTGGCTGGAAACAGGGGACACATGTTTGGGAAGGAGTGTTTGGCTTCTGAACCAGCCCATTAGCTGTCAGCCACTGGCAGAACAATTAGAATTGCCTTGCTGTTACAGGGCACCTTCGTTGCTTTCCTTTGGGATTAAGCACATTTCTCTGCCTGACATTAATTGGTCTTGAAGCAATAATTCCACTTGCTCAAACCCTTGTCAAATTCCTGACATTAAAATTTTAAATTATAATTAAGATGAAATTAAGAAGTCGCATGATGCCTCTAATAGCCTCATTATTTCACACTGATTAATGTTGCTGCAAATGTCTTGTTGAAGCTGCTGAGCTGAGAGGAACCAAGGTTAGGTCTTAGCCTTTGTCCCTCCCTCCCTCCCCAGAAGCCTGCTGCCTTTTTCGGTGTAAGAAATTACGTTTGATGTCACCTGAGATCGTTGGTCAGAGATAGACAAGGACATGAACTCTCCAAAGATCATGAGACAAACAGCAGCGATTTATTATGGAAAACTCTTCATACAGGGGATTGAAACTCCTGGGTTAAAACAGCTGATTCATTGGGATCTCCCTCTGCCTAGACCTCTGGCCAGTGGTGTACCTGCATCTAGGTTTGAGCAGGGTTGGCTCAAACCCTGTATAGGTGTGAATACAACCTATCATACTGTGACAATTTGATATTTTGGAAAAAATGTAGTTTAGTTTTAAACTTGTTTTACATTCCACTCCAAACAAACCACCCACGCTCTCTACTCCCCCAGCTTGGCTTTGCCAGGGAGCTGTCAGAGATTCCTCAACCGGGGGGAAATGGTGTAAGATGTAAAAATCTGCACATTAGTGTTCTTGATGGCCAGTTCTTCACATCCCCATAAATGTTTACAACTTCATAGCGCAGCACAAGTGGAAATTGCTCTTGAATTTTTATCAGCTGATTAAGAGATAAAACCAAATTGTGGCTACTGAGGTTTGCTGTGTAAACCTGAGGAACATTAAATGGGAGGTTAATGGGGTCTTGACTTTGGCTTATTCAGCCTCTGCTGAGAGTTATAAATCTAGAACTTATGGAATGGAACTGTTTGCTAATAGGTAGACTTGAAATAATGCATACATAGAAAAAGTTACGTATAAAGAGTGCTGTCTAGTGTTATCCATGGCTGAAGCTGGGCGTTTTTTGTTCTTGGAGGAAAGCTAAAGTTTAGCCTGAATTTTACAGCACTTTGCTGTCTGTTAATGGAGGTGGCATATTATGACACACTTCAGTTTTTTAATTGCTGACTTGAATTTACATTTGTTTAGTGAGATGTTAAAATAAAGTGAGGATAGTAATTAAAAAAAAAATACTATACCAGATTTGGTCAAAGCAGTTGGGTAGTGGGAACAGGTTTTGTGGCATTTAGAGGAAACAAAGATTTTTCTTCATGAAATTTTTGCTGCCTACAAAATGTCCCATTAAAATCCTTCCTTTTTATACAAGTAAGTGAAATTGCTTTTATATGTATTTCCCTACTGGGTTTATTTTACCTTAAGACATCAACATCACATTAGAGGCATCATGATGTTATTTTAACTCCAGGGCACTTGCTGTTAATGTGTAGCTTGTTTCATTACACCACACATAGAAAAACCTTCAGCTTTAAGATAAATCACAAAGATTCTCACATATCAACATCTGAAGATCTGGAGGATTGGAAAATCACTGTCAATTTGCTGCTTCTGAGAAAATCTGTAAATTGGTAAATAATTCTGTGAGGACAGATCTTTAAAAAAAATCATTGTTATTCTGCTCTTTGACAGACCTGGCCCATACTGGTCATCAATGCAATAAGATGTAGCACCAACCAGACATACTGAACCTAAGTTCATTATGGGCCTCTGAGCCCTTGGGTAGTTTAGTGTTGATACCGCAGTGTCTTGCTGAGGCAGTCAAATCCTGCAAATAACATTTTCCCAAATTGCTCTGTAAATTTGAAATTGCTCTTGAGGTCTTGAAGGTTTTTGTGAAAGCTAAGCCATTCTTCGTGGATTCTTGTTCTCCATAAATTAGGCTGCTGCTCAAGAGGGCACTTCATTAGTGTCTCAATCACATATTTTTCAAGTGGGATGTTTTCAGTGCAATTGTCATGGATTCAAAGAGTTGTGTTTGGTTAAGTTAGAATGAAACTCTTTAGTGAGATTGCGGAAAATATGTAGTCTTGAAAACCGGCAGGCACTGCTGGAAGGCTCTATGCTTTCCATGTACAGGAGTTGTTTCCCTCCTTTGTCCTTTCAGTCCTGGCACAATGAGGAGAACTGGACTATGTCAGGTTACCAGGCACTACCCAGAATCAGGCTGGTAGCTCCCACAGAGAACTTGTGCCATGAGCACCAGCAGTTTCCATTTTCAGAGGTGTGAGGTGTTCTAGCATGTCACTCCTTTAAAACAGTAATTTCCCAAAGGGGTGTTCTGTGTGTGTATTTGTGCATAGCTATAAAGTTGGACACAAATGAGTTTCATCCCCTCCTAGCCATGTTCTGCAGACCTGGTACTATCCTTTTCCTCAAACTGAGAACCCTTGCTCTCCGCTGATGACCTGTCAGGGAATCTGTTCTCAATTTTGTTTTGATGGCCAGGAAAACAACAAATTTGATTCTCCCTTATGCTTCAGCTGCCTGTTAAATCTGCTGATTATAACATCACAGTTTGTAAAGGTATGTTAAAATTTTTGAGGTGTTATTTCCTATTAAAAAAAAAAAAAATCCAACCATCAAATATCTTCTTGCTTTAGATTTGAGACACTCATCAAAAAACTGTCAGAGATGGTTTGATGCTGCAGGCAGATTTGTACAACTCTTTTGTTTGATTCTGGTTTTGCATACAGCATCAGAATCACATCCCAGCAGCTGTGTCCTGCAACCTGCCACCAGACCAGGGCATCCACAGACAGTATTGGACACTATGCTACATGGTGCTGACATCAGTGGCTTTCACCCCTTAAATTGCCAGGGCATTGCCGCATTTGACGAGATGTGAGTTACAGATACTTTTACGAAACAAATCCATATTTCTCTTGGCTCTGGCGCTGTATTGAGAGATAAAGCTTGGGAGGAGCATTCCAAGGCCTGGAAACAGAGCGCAAGGTTTAGTAGTGTCTGACTTGTTACTGTTAAGTGTAGCTAACGCTAAATGTAACTGCTGTTCCACGTTGGGGTTGAAGAAGAGTAAATAACGTTTCCTTCAAGAGCAGGCTGCTGCAGCTGCAGCCCTGGGCAGTAAGACATGAATGTAGAAGTACCGTGATACAATTTCAAGAGAGATTGGATTCATCCTGTGTGGTTAGATAGAATCATAAAGTCATTTAGCTGTAAAAGAACTTTATGATCATCAAGTCCAGCCATTCTGCCAACACTGCCAAGGCCATTTGTGAACCCCAAGTGCCTCATTCACACCTCTTTTAAATCCCTCCAGGGATTGTGACTCCACCCCTGCCCTGCTCAGCTGGTTCCAATGCCTGACTATCCTTTTAGTGGAGAAATTTTTCCCAACATCCAATCTAAGCCTTCTCTGGTACAACTTGAGGCCATTTCCTCTTGTCCAGTCACTTGTTACTTGGGACAGGAGACTGAGTCCAGACAGACAACATCCTCAGCTGTTCCCTCATTCACTGAGTGGGTCCCCATGTCACAGGAGGAGATAAGTTTGGTCTAGCAGGACCTGCCTGTCATAAAGTCATGCTGGCAGGTGTTTCACTTCTGCATCATCTGTAATGGAAGGTTTTTATCCATCTCAGCTGATCAATGTCTGTGTGAAATACAGTCATAAATGAGTATCATCTCTGCATGACTACAGCTAATGTGAAATGTCCAGACAAATCTGGTAGATCTCTAACAAATGATTAGAGCAATGGTGTTGTAGTCAGGGTTGGTACTCAGACCATGGGACGCGCTCTGCCAAGCCTGATCTGCTCAGGACTGATGGGGTCTATCTGACAAAGAAAGAAGTATCTTTGGTCTAGGACTTGCCTAGAAAGGCCTTTGGAAAGGCCTTTAAACTAGGTTTAAACTGGGTTTGAGAAGATTTCCACATGTGCTTCTGTGCACTAGCCTGGTCAGAATAGGGAGCACTAGCCCTGAATTTCATCGACTGCCACTGGCAATGATTCTCCTGTATTCACTTTAGCCAAGCATGTCTCTAATGCTTCAAAAATGGGTCGTCTTGTTTTTTCCCTCTGATCTCACAGGCTCTTTTCTCACCACGTAAATATTGATCTAGAATCAGCACAGGCCTAGCCCTGCTCCCACAGATCTTGCAGAATAATTTAGGAGAAGTGCACGTAAGAGTTGTTTTGACTACCTCATTCTTAATGGGAAATGACAGTTCTTAATGACTGTTGTCAAATCACTGGCTTTGCATAAAATGCGTTACTGATATGGAGGGGTATTTATCTATGCCTAGCCCCTGAAAGAGGATTTTAAGTTTAAAAGCTCTTTCCAGATCTCTGTATTTAGCTCTTCCTGTTTCAGAGATATTCAATTTGCAAACACCTATGCTACTATTTTATATAAATCTTATATCAGGTATTTGCATTTCAAATCTGGTTGGAGTTATGCAAAAGGCTCTGCATAGTGTAAGGCAGCTTGGTTTGGAGGCCTCCCACGGAAAAGTTTTAATGTAGCTCAATGCATGTTCCACAAAATGTGCAAGACATGATCACGTCTTAGAGTGCTATTTTCCCACTGTGACTAACGCCCCACTCCAGCCCCCACAGCCATCCTTGACAGTGCAAAACACTGGAATTCATGCATGGAGCTAAACCCACAGATAGGAATGCCAAGAACACTTAGCAACCTATGATTCAGTCCAGCAGATTCAGATAATGCATTCGATCCATAAAGAAAAATATGCTTTTAGCATACTAGTAACGTCTTTCTTTCTGAAAGGGAGGAAATTTTCTGCACAGGGTTGTCCCCTTCTCCAAGGAAAGTAGCTCTTTAGAGATGATAATTCCAAGAGCCTGTACCCAGCCCAGCCAGTCCTTAGGGTCAATGAACTCAGACAAAACCACTTCACTTCTTCCTTCTGCATGAGCCATGGAGACCTCAATTTAGCTGAAGAGTGCTCACCCAATCTTTATCTCATGCAGTGATCTTTCTTGCAGCAGGGCTGGTTTCTATATCTGGTAGAGAAGGAGCACTTCTAATATTGCTGGGAAGCAGGGGGTGTTTGGGATGCTTCCTAATATCATTACAACAGGAGGAATCTGCAGAGACCCTGCAAAAGGAAGGATGTTTGTGTGGAAGTTACTGATCACTGTAACACCCTCCTTCTCTGGGGAAATAAATGGATAGAGCTGCAGGTGAAACCCAAGGGAGCCTGAGGTACTTTATGGCAGAAGTATAGGGAAATCAGCAGCCAAAAACAGCTGTCAGGGAATCTGTCTCCTGGTTGCAAGACTTTGTGATATGGCTGGGTACGCTGTGGGACACAAAAAGAGAGAAACAAGGCACCACTGCCAGCTGTCCTTCTAGCCCTAGAGAAAGAGGGAAGTCAGTCTGTTCTTTTCACCACCTGGAATAAGACAGGTGTAGGGACACCTTGGTTGGAGTCGATGTTGACCTGACAGTCTAGAGCAGCAGAGTCCCATCAGCTTGGATAGGAGCCATAAAACCTATTCTAGTGCTATATTTTTCCTCTTTGTGAAGATCTTTCAGAGCTGGACAAGGAGAGGACTAGTGGGCTATGTACACTGGGGGAGCAAAAGCCTGTAAAGGAAATTTCCTAGTCTGAATAATGAGACTCTTTGGCTGTCACACTTCCAATGCCAGAGACTTTTACTGCTCGTACTGAGGCCCCTTCACAACAGTGGCTCCAGTGAGCCCACGGGTGCCTTGCTCCCACACACCCCTCACACACAGTCAGACCAGGTTTCCCTTGGCAGAGTCTCAGATGTCTTTTTCCATAAAGCCATTTCTTCCTGGTGCAGTCCTGCAGCTGTGGCAGGTACTGTAAGAGATGATTCCTATCATTTCTCAGCAGCCCATTGCCTGTTGTTACTTTTAAGGGTAGAAATTCAGTACTGCAAATAAGATAGAGTGCTTATGCCTATATTTGCAGGTTTTGACATGCATTAACTTCATTTAAATAAAAGTTTCAAATGCTTAGACTTTACTCCTGGCAAGGCTGTGGTGTCAAACAAGCCTTAAAGGGTGCTCTTGGCTGGCATCTCCCTGAGCCACAGGACAGCCAGCCTTGGCTGCTCCTGCTTGGTGGCACCCAGAGCTGTGTGGGGCTAAACTCTAACTTTTAGCTCTTTCCTGCTGTTATCTGGCCTTTCATTGGCTAGGGACTAGGAAAAAGGAATAACACTACAGCTAAAAGAGAGAGTGCTTTGATGCCCTTCCTGCTGATTCTTTAGCTCTGGCTTCCCATGCCTTTCTCTGGCTTCTGGCTGTTGTGACTTTGCTCAGCCCATCTCACACTTCTCTCTGCTGTCTGCCACTGAGGCACACTGGTATATGAGTGTTAACGGTTGGGCTGCAAGTACAAGTTTCTGTAGGAAGAAAGGCAAGGTTTTTCAAAGACTGCACGTACAAAGACCCAAGTTTATTTGTGCAGCAAAATAATGTTAATGTAGGGTTGCCCAAATAGTCCCTTTGAAATTTTGAGTGTTAATGTGAAAAGTCAGTAAAACACAAATTGGGTTCGTTTATGAAGCAGGAAAGGAGGAGAATTCCTCATAATCTAACCTAAGCTCATACAGTGATCACCATTCTTTTCTTTCTTCACGCAATTCTCATTCCCTGCAGTTGTGGGCTGCCAGGGCACAGCGTGTGTGTGTGACACGGTGGCAGCAGGTGGCAGCAGGATCCCACCGGCTCCCGGCATTAACCCATCCCCAGGGTACGGGCTGGGAGCCCCAGCAGCCCCGGCCGGTGCGGGTGGAGCGGTGAGAGCTGCCCAGCGCGCTGGGCGCGTCCTGGCCGCGGCAGCCCGGGAGCGCGCGGTGCTCCCGCTGATGTGCGCTGCCCGGCAGCGCCGGACACCGCCAGCCTGCTGCGACAGCGGAGCGCAGCCCGGCTGCGGCGCTTCGCTTTCGTCACCTGACAAGGCACCAGTGCCACTAGGTGGGGATGAGAGCCTTGTAGGCTGAAGGTAGAAAACACTGGCACAAGCGACGGCATCAAGTTGCTGCCTTTATTGTGTCGCCTGTAGAGTAGAGAGGGAAGAGCCTGGAGTGGGACTGTCACCCCGAGTGTGGGACTGTCCCCTGGGGAGAGGAGAGGCTGTGTGTGGGACCATTTGTCACATTCCCACCCAGGGAACTGACGCAGAATCATTCTGTGGTGTGGAGTCTAACTCACCTCAGAGCATCCGGCAGACAGGGTGGTTAGAAATCTGGGAAACCCGGATGTTTCCCAGTGGAGGAATATTTCAGATGGAATTACAGCCTGCCACCCAGGATGGGAGAGGCTCTTCTTGTGATGATTATTAGACCACCATTAACAAATTAACTGTCTTTTGGCAAATGGAAAAAAAAATTTCAAATATTTTTCACCCAAATGTCATTCTGTAAAAAAAACTGCTGGGAGACTGATGTGAGGAGTTCGTTATAAAAGCTCACCTGATTCCAGCTGATAGTTGGGATCCAGGTACTTGCTTCCATGGTAGGAACAGAAGTTCACCATGTGGATGTTGGATTTTGACCTTTCTTCTATGGTCAATGAAAGGTCAATGAAAAGTGTGCAAACCCCATCTTTTCCAGTCTGCTCAGCATTGCACTCAGTCATGCTGTTTTAAACAATGCTGAAATCTGTTGCATTCTAAAGGAGCTCTGGAAGGGAATGCTGGGCTTGAGGGGCAAGACTCAATGAACAGACAAAACAGTACTTTGTAATAAGAAAGACAACAGATATTATGTTTTTCCCTTTGTCAGAGCAACCTTTTTGTAATTAAATTATCAGGTTAAAATAAACCTCTTTTAATTATTTAAGGACTAGGAGAAAAGTACAGTTAAATAAATTATTCATCATGCTATAATTAGGTATTTTAATTCTAAGTACTGTAACATTTTACAGGGGACCATTATTTATTTGCACGTCTCCGTGAGAAAGTTTTATTAAGTTTGAAGTTGTAACCCCAGATTTGTATGTTGTTTTCTTGCACATAAGTCTGGATTGATCTGTTTGAACTGTGCAGTTCAGGAATGTAAGCAAACAGAGTAAGCCTTCTTCAAGCAGTCCCAGCCTGTTGATGAACTCAGAGAATTTTTTTTTTTTGAGGTCTAATACTCTATGTAAATTAAACTTAAAATGGAATGGATACTGTAATTGTAGATTGCTGTGGCTGTGAGACACAATAAGATCTTCATGTCAGCTGTGAATGTTACAGAACAAATATGTGCACTGGGAACTATTATGCAGGCTGCTGTTTCTCTGGTCTATCTTTAACTAGAACTGAGTGGGGACAATATGAAATATTCATGTTACTGACATTTTAGAGGGTAATAAGAATTTTTATACTATTTTTTCATTGATTGTTTAGATGGGTTCTCTAGTTATGACAATTTTCAGATATAAAACTTACAGTACCTTCACTTGAATAGGGCCAAGTTAACAGGTCATACTCTGAAAACCTTACTTTGTGGATCATTCAGAGCTGATTATTTTTTATTAATCAACTGGCAGCAGGACCTTGATAGAAGTCAGTAAACTGCTGGACCGGCATGCTGGGCTTCCCACCTCACCCATGCTCTGTGGCACTGCTGCTCGCAGCAAGAGGGCTTCCCTTGCCAGCTTCAAGCACTGGAATGAGTGGGCTCCATTCAGACAGTGGCATGCTTATTGTATCAGAGCTGAAAATTATTTCCTTTGAAATTTTCTTCCTCTTTTTTCTTCTCCCATTATCTCCAGGAACAATTACATTCACATCCTGTCAAATCCTAGTGTTATCTCTGCAAATCAAACTGTGGCTTCTTTAGAAATCCATACTATGAAGGATTCTCTTGTCCTCATCTATGATTCCTCTGTATGTACCAGTAACACAAATCTTTCAGCTATATTTCTGTACAGCCATGTTGTGGTATCTCTTCAGATCAGTGCTATTGTAATGCGAATTGCAGATATTGAAGATCAGTATACAGAAAATGGTACACAGGGTATGTTATGTTGCAGACATTTGGGAATTTTAAAACTCTTCGCTATCCAAATACAATTTTTTTCATATTTCAAGTAGACACAACAAAAGCTACTGCCCATCCTCAAATTATTGATTAGTTCTTCACTACTCTAGATTCTGTGTATTTGGTTTTGTTTCAATTAGTATTCAGATCTGCCAGTAAAATATTACATGAATGCTGATACACTTCTTATGCTTGGCTTTTCCCATTTCCTTTTTTCCTTCCCACTTTCTCCTTTTCCCTTTCCCTTTTCTCTTCCCTTTCCCCTTCCGTTGACTGATGTTAGGATGGTTTTCATCAACTGAGAAGTCATGTGTTCTTTACAGCTGTATCACCACTACCCTTTTGAGCATGGCATATCAGGGCATGATTTCCCAGGCTAGTGAGTGCCTCCCTCCTGAAGTGTGTGAAGCTGATAGTTGAGGGCAGCAAAACGTGTAACTGGATTCACATGTGCTGCATTTCTGCCTCACTTTTTTCTCCTGAAAGATGGCAATGGCTTTGGTCATACTCACGTCTGTTTGGACATCCTAGACATAACAACCTCAATAAACATTTACATCCACTTTTGAACACCTTCTGGCTACCAGTTTTATAACTCAGCTTGCATCTGGCATTTGCTTCAGACCGCAACATTCACCACAGAAGTTTTACACTTTAGGGTTGTTCCTTTGAAGCCTTTTGATTCCATTTTTGGCTTTTGAAATCAGTTTGGTTTTCAAAACCTGGCTGAGCAGATTCTTTTCCTCTGTTACCAGCCTCTAATACATCTGTGTACCATTGACTCTGTCATGACATGTGATACTTCTGTGCCTTTTAAAATGTCATGTACTGAGCTCATGCCTTAGGTATCTGGCTGTGTTCCCCCTCCACTCTCCTGCGATCCCTCATCAGCTTTGGCTTGAAGAGTTTTGCACAAGAACCAGTTTCCACACTCCTTGAACAATTTATTCATTGCCTCCAAGGGCAGTAAGCATCATTTTGAATCAGGCATACTGCACTGTAATAAATATGCTGTAGTGTATCAAGGTTGTGTGGTGTATTTTAAGGAGCTCTGGAGCTACTAGTGACAGAGGGGTTGAATGTGAAAATACCATCCATCAGATCTCATTGCCATGAAAAGCAGACTTGTATTTCAGCATTTCTGTTTGAAATGTATGAATGCCTCTCTCAAAGGTTTTTAGATATAAGTATGAATACTGCCAAATAAAATTAAAGCCTTTAAAACAGACATCTAATGTAGCCAAAGTTATAAGCAGCATTATGGAAAGGAGCTCCAATATAAAAAACATACAAAAAATAATTCCTGTAGATCCACTGAAGCTGAAACTGGTATTCAGTTCATATGATCCTTCCACTGGGTGCAGAAAAGATGATATGATTTAGGAGAGAAGTAAAAGGGAATGCTTTTGAAAATGCTGTCTGTAAATAGTCAGCATCTGCCCCAGTATCTGCCTCAGAACTCTGCACCATGTAAGATTTCATCAGGTTTTAGAATTTAATTTTTAATTAAATTCTTACTGCATCGTTTTGTATGACCCCATTAGAGAAGAATTAAATTTTCCTGTGTGAATTTTATTCATGGAATAAATTGGCCCAGAATTAATTCTTTATCAATTCTTTATCATCTCAGAAAATACTGAGAACATTAAAGAAAATATTGAAAGAACTGGAACTGACACATTTGCCTTAACAGAGCTCTACTTAAAAAGGATATGCACATGAAGAATCCAAGGCATAATGAAGCCTCCTACACACAACATGGAATAAAATATTTATACTGTAATCATGCTATTAATAAAATTATGTATCAGCCGGTGTCTGCTGCAACAAAACTCAGCTGAGAGCCTGGTTACTGTCTAGATGGGGCAAAGAAATCTTAGAACTGAAGACCAGACGCACATGGACTAGCTTGGGAATTCCTATCCTGATTTAGATGTTCAGTTCTGTAATACCCTGACTTTCAAAAAGTCTCCCACGGCAGCTGGCACTGTCCCTTCATTTTGGTGTGCAGTGAAGGGCCAGGGAGCAGAGGGAAGGTCTGTAGCCCTGCTCTGCTGCTTCCATCCCTGGTGGACCCCTGTGAGTGCTGGGGCTTTCTGCAGTCATCTCCTTGTTTTCAGTTGTTGTTGAAGGTAATTCTATCCTTAGGAATGGTTTGGCTTGACCAGAGCAGAGCAATCTCAGAGGCTTTGCTGTCAGTTGCTGCCCTTGTCAGAGTGCTGTTGTGGTACCCAATGGGTCATCTTCTCATCTCAGGGTTTGGTCCAGTTTCCAAGGTTTAAAGAAAAAGACAAAAACCCAGGAGGTTTGTGTAGGGACAAAATGACAGGTAGAACTGAGAGGAATAGTTAATCTGTGCTGTGAACGGACACTGTGGGGCCGAATCTTAGATGCAGTCTTAAGGGTAGCTGTACAGGAAAATTTAACTAACAAATAGATACTGCTTGGTGCTTTTCCTGTTGCTATCATGAGTCCTTGTCCTGGATTGCCAAGCAAATTGTATTCTATTTGCCATCTGTATGGCAGTTGCCTTGTTAAGTGGGCAGTTTTCCTTATCTCTTCCACAACCACTCCTCCCTCCAGGGGGAACATGTGCTGATAACAGGCTATTGAATGTCACTGCATGGCTGATAAGAACTACAGCATCCCATTAGGAGATGAGAGCCCAGAGGGAGGAGCCAACCATTGCTAGCCAGATAGAATCTGGAGATTCTGGAATACCAGCATGGCTTCTCCACTGGATTTCCCAGAGGAACAGCAGCTGCCTCTTCTTCCACTGGATCTTCAGAGGAAGACTACACCCTTTCTACAAAATCTCTGCTCCAACAGAACCACCCCTGACACTCCAGGAGGGCTGCAGCCACAATTCCATTTGGACTGCTGTCACCCTGTTCCTCTAAGTTCTTCTAAGCCTTCTGATCTTTACATTCTTGTAACAAACTTTCTCACATACTTTTCTCTAAATAATTATTGTTTTACGTTCTTTTCTGGAGGAGGAGAAATTTGATTCATTGCGTTGCTTTATTTTGTGTCCTATAGTGACAGACTGCTACCAGCACCCTGACCAACAGGGTGTCAGGTCATGTTCTGACTCTGTCAGTGTTGTTTTGGTTTACTGCATTGTTTATTTTATCTTTTTATTTTCTTCCCTATTAAAGAACTGTTATTTCCTGCTCTCATATTTTTTGCTTAAGAGCCCCTTAATTTAAAATTTATAGCAATTCAGAGGAAGGGGGTGGTTGACATTTCCCATTTTAGGGGAGGCTCCTGCCTTCCTCAGCAGACGCCTGTCTTTCCAAACCAAGACATCTACTTTCTGACGCACGTGTGAGTTCACTTTGAGATCTCTCCTTGTTTGCTGGGAGCAGAAGGGAGGTGTTGCTCTCAAGTGAGGTGATGGCCCTTGCCTGAGCCATTTACATGTGTGGTCCCCAGAGTTTTGCCCAACACATTACCTGCCAGAAGCATCTGGACGCCCAGTTCTTCAGCCCTTTCTCCAGTGCCAGAGTATGCCAGACTGGCAACCTTCCTCCTTGTAGAGAGAGGAGGAATACGGGCAGCAGTACCCCTACTGCTCTGCATGTGCATGGCTAAATTGGATAGTGGTGGATATTCTCCTCCCAGAACACTCCTGCATTTCTTTTTTGACAGGAGTAGCTTCCTGCACAGTGGATTGCTCAGGCTCAAAAAAAAAACCAACTGAAAATTATATTGAGAGTTTGTTATAAATATGATCTATTGCTGTGAGACAGTTACGAGCAGGAAACACACAGCCTGCAGCTTTGTTCTGTCGGCTTGCCCAAGCTAAATAAATTTTGATTGGAGTTTATTGGAGTAGGTTCTCTTTTCTCTCTCTCTCCCTCTGTCTCTCCCCAAAGACACTGTTACTGGTGGATTGGGCTGTTCAGAGAACAGCTGAGAAGTGCTCTAGGTTTAAAAAATTGTTCTTTTTTGCCTGAAAAAAAAGAGGAAACCTCCTCCAGGAGTTAGGGTGCAGAGCAACCAATAACGCAGTAACAGAAGTGTCATAAGGGGAAGGCAAAATCTGTGCAAGTCCCTCTGCTTTCCAGGGGTGGGAGAGACCCCCTGACTGGAGCAGTGTGCAGAGCAGGGGCATTTCTCTGCTCCACTTGGGATAAAGCAAGACTCGGACTTTACCTCTTGAATCCAAGCAGGGAGAGTCACAGAATTATAGAATGGTTTGGGTTGGAAGGGAACTTAAAAGGGCATGTAGTTCCAGACTCCTTGCCATGGCAGGGACACCTCCCACTGTCCCAGGCTGCTCCAAGCCCTGTCCAGCCTGGCCTTGGGCACTGCCAGGGATCCAGGGGCAGCCACAGCTGCTCTGGGTACCCTGTGCCAGGGCCTGCCCACCCTGCCAGGGAAGAATTTTTTCCTAATATCTAATCTAAACCTACTCTCAATTTAACCATATTCTCTCTTTGTCCTGTAACTCCAGGCTCTCTTAAATAGTCTTGCCCCATCTTTTGTGTAAATTCCCTTCAGGCACAACTAGATCTCTGAAGCCTTCTCTTTTCTAGGATGGACAATCCTAATTCTCTCAGTCTTTCATCATAGGAAAGGTGCTCCATCCCTCTGAGGAAGGGAGGATGCCGTGTCATGTCAAAGAGCTGGGCTACTCTGGAATGCAGCTTTCTTAAAAAAAAAAAGAAAAAAAGTGCATTTTTGTGAAACATTTTTATTTTCTACAAAATAGATCTTTTAACAAGAAAAAGAAATAATGTATTTGTTAATTGGTTATGTTGGTAAATCAGCTGAGAGCAGCAGCAAAACAGAAAAGAGGTAAAAGTGAACTCTGAGAAATTCCCTTTCCCAAACAGAAATAAAAGTAAATTTCAATGCTTATTGGTATCACCGAGCTAATTTCATTTTTAGTAGGAGCAGAGATTTTAAACCTGACCAAAAATAAGATTAAATTACTTTCTGCTTTTTACCCTCTGTCCCAGCCCATTTCCATCAGGTAGTGTTTCTTTCTTTTGCTTTCTGTACTCAACCATTTTTTATTGTTCTAAATTATAATAACTTATGTCTGGACTGTTAAAAGGTGGTTTGATTTCCATGGTAATTGGATTTGATATTTCAGGAAATTCTTAACCTCTTCTCAGGAGTGTTTAGGCACTGAGAATTTCAGTAAGGGCTGTGAGATGCTCAGGTGGAGTTCAATAATGAAAAGTGTAAGATTTATTTTGGATGAGAAAAGCTGTGGATGTCAGTGATGCTAATTACATTGCTAAGGAATTGATACTTCTAAAATATTAATAAATATTAGTATATTGGAATACTCATACAGAAAACAGCTTCACTCAGGCCTTTAGGGACACCTTGCTACCCAGCAAAGCTTTAGTGAAGTCATTAAGAAAACCTTTTGCAGCTTTCAAAATAATCTGTGGGACTGATCCTGCTGTGAACAGTAACACAGGGTCCACTGTGCAGCTCAGGAGAGTCCCCTCTCATCACACAGACAGCCTTGGACTCACAGCATATCAGTGCTTAATGTAGCTGGACAAGAGTGTCCCAGGAGACAGCAATATAAAGCATCAGCTGAAGATAGAAGTACTCAAATGGTTAAAAACCAGTAACTGAAAAAGCAAGCTGGATTTCAGGCTTCCAGGGGAGTATTATTAATGCAGTAGCTTAATAAGTACAACAGTAATGTAAGGTTTTACTTTTACACACATCCATCTATCTATCTATCTATTATCTATCTATCTGTCATCTATCTATCATCTATCTATCTATCATCTATCATCTATCATCTATCTATCATCTATCTATCTATCTATCTATCTATCTATCTATCTATCTATCTATCATCTATCTATCATCTATCATCTATCATCTATCTATCTATCTATCATCTATCTATCATCTATCATCTATCTATCATCTATCTATCTCTGTCTATCATCTATCTATCTATCCATCTATCTATCTATCTGTCTGTCTATCTATCATCTATCTATCCATCTATCTATCTGTCTATCTATCATCTATCTGTCATCTATCTATCTATCTATCTATCTATCATCTATCTGTCATCTATCTATCTGTCTATCTATCTATCCATCTATCTATCATCTATCTATCTATCTGTCTATCATCTATCCATCTATCTATCTATCCATCTATCTATCTATCTATCTATCTATCTATCTATCTATCTATCTATCACCTTCCCAGGTTAGGTTGTCCCAAAACGAGTTAAAAGAATGATGAGTGTGGTACTTGATGTTGTGCACAGAATTCCTAGTCATTGCAGACCAAGTAATCACAATTTACCAGAACAAATGGCCCTATTTTCAAAGGGATGCAGGTTTTGGGATTTTTTTTTGTTTTGTTGGGGTTTTTTTTGGTGGGTTTTTTTTTTTTTTTTTGGGTGGGGGGCGGTGTTTTGCTGTTGTGGGGTTTTTTGGGGTTTTTTTTTGGTTTTTTTTTTTTTTTTGTTTTGTTTTTTTGGTTTTTTTTTTTTGTAATTCTATGCACATCTGGCTGCAAATCTGGAGAACTAAGGGAAGGTAAGTAGGAAGGACAGACAAGTGCTTCCTAATTGGCAGCTATTAGGTGGCTCCGAATAAGGTCCTTCAGAGAATCTGTTGCTAACTGTCATGTGCAAGGACTTGGAAGCAGTTTCAGTGTTTCTGGGTGCTTGTGGAAGTGCCCCCTGAGCCAGGGGAGTCAGCTGCATGCAGTGCTGGCCATGGGCACAATTGTTGGTTTTCCTCACCTGAGACAGCCGCGGGAGCAGCAGCTGACCTGCTGCTGACCTGCACCAAGGGCAGGTGTTAAACACCTGCACAAGCCCCCTGGGCTGTGCAGCAGGAGGGAAAGGCTTTTGCTTCCCATAGACCCCTCAGACTTCATCTGATTTCCTTCTAACAAGCTGCTTCTTATAATATTTCAGATTTTACCAGGTTCCTGTGAATACAAGCTACTTGAACAAATAGCTAACCTTTTGTAGCTGCATTCCAGTCAATAGTGAAATACAAAAATAGGGCATCTTTTTAATGAAACAATTTTGCTTTGAGTTTTCTAAACTTCCCTATCGGACAAAGAAAGAGTTTTGGACTTTTGCCTCTGTGTCGTTAAAGTATAAGAGCCCTCTAAAGCTGTAATTCAGTATGAAAAATGCTAGTAGGTATCAATCAGATCTGGTGGATTTTGGCTGTGACAGAGAGGAAATGCTAAACAAGGTGGTTACTGTATATTCTGTTGCCTTAGAGACTGAAACATCTGTATCCATGCAGGCAAGTGATGCAGACATGGTAAGATTTGACTCCTTACATTCCTCTGTTTATCTGGCTGTCAATGGAAATGTTTTATAGTACGAATATTCTGGGCTTCTGTAGCATTGTATTTATCTGGTTGTGTGGCATGTCTTGGACTAGGAGGGCTTTTTAATTAAAGTCTAACTCTGAAGTCAGGACTCTCCCGAAGAAAAGATGCTTTTACATAAATAATTTTTCAAGATGAACTTGGAGGGACTTGAAATGATTGTTGTACTGGTGATAATAGTTGGATTTGTGAAGGCACTTGAGCATATGGGTCTCCTAGAAGACAACTTTGAAGGTAGGATATTAAGAAATAGAAAATACTTTATTCTGAAAGCCAGTTGCTGCAGAGGCTTTTACTTTAATCTGTATATGCATGTTCAGCGTCTGAGTATCTGGGGAGCTGAAAGGTAGCTGAAATAATGTTATACTTTCTTTAGGCAAATGAAATGTATTTAAATGTCTATATAGTATTGTAGCTCTCATTGCAATGCTGAAAATAAATGTGGCATAATCTTAAACCATTCTTTGCTTATGTTTAAGATTGTTTTAAGAACTTCAATACAGATTTGTGTGCTTTAGTAAACTGCAGCTCACATCCCAAAGCTCTAAATGAAAGGTTTGCATTTTAGTAAGTTTATCATTATATCCTCTCAATTTGTTCTAATTTCTAGAAATGTCATGGCTTATTTTTAGCTATTGGCTGTTATTAACAGAAAATCCAAAAACCTTACTGAACTTACCTGGATGAATGTTTCTGTCGTAATCAATTTATCCCTCTCTCAGAATATTTATCTTTAACAGATCTGTTTGGTCTTGCTCTCTATTCTTGAGTATATTTTAGGAAAACATTGCTGATTGAAAGGTAAATATGCTTTGCAGGGTACAGTTTGAAGGAGCTATAGACCTGCAAATGATATCCTAATTCTTGTTACCTCTCTGATTTATAAACAATGTAATTCATGTAGAAACATGCAAATATTAAATATAAGGGATGAATTTTAGACAGTGAGCTCCATAAATCAAAACACATCTGTACAGACAGTGTCATTGTTTAATAGGGAGAGTAGATTTACAGTATACCTGAATATTCCTGAATATTGAACAGCTGCTTTTTTTAGAAACTTGAGAGTCATTTTTCACGGTGAGCAAGAAATACACAGTTGTTAAAATAACCTTCAGCTACCACAGATGGAGAACAATTATTCCTTTCTGCTTCAGAGCTCATGACCACCTGGAAGAGGTGAGCTTGCTCGCCTCATAGTAATTTACCTGACAACATTTGGTAGAAGGTTTGAAGAATCTTGGAGAACTATAAATGGAGGGGAAAAGTTATAAAACTTTTCGTTCATTGATTGTGTTCTTTATTTTCGTTCTCATGCAAGTGTTTGCTTTTCCTACTTCCTGCTGCTTTGAGCATTTTCCCTAACTTTTATGTTTGCATGAATTAAGAGGTACCTGGTGATGACTAATGTAAAACATTTTGAAGCTGGGGCAGTAATGCAGATTGCATAGCAAGTGCTTTACCTACCAGCTGACTTTTCCAGGGCTATTGAAATGATCAAATTGTGCAAGCAAGACAGAATGACAAGAGAAAAATTAATTTACTTTGGCTTTTGTGAGTCCTCAGATGTCTATGTGCTCCTCTCACAGAGAGGTGTTAGATGGCACCTAATGTACAGGTAATTTCCTATCTCCAGCTCTAGCAAAGTCTGTTATGAATTGGTCCATCTGGGCACCTGGATTTTTGGAATCCTTTTATTGTCTGCCTGAATGCATCTAAGGGCAGATTCTATTTAACAACTTGGTTAAAAAAGAATAGAGCATTGAAGAAAGAAGCTTTAGGAGATGGCAGTTCATGGATTTGGGTAGCTGCCCAGTCTCCAGTGTACCTGTGAGCTGTACTCACATCATGAGTAAGGGGGGAATGGCACATTGCTGACTCCTAAGGAGATGGAAAGTTTGGGAATATTTGAATAATTCAGAGCAAATCATCATAACGTCTAGCTGTATTTCTGATTAAATTTACATTAAAATACTGTGAATTGTGCTGAAAAAGGGATGAGGTTAACTTCACATTAATATGTTACCACTTCAGGTAAGCTGGTATTCAGACTCTGTAGTTTGAACCTGTACACAATTATGGCTTCCTTACAGCTTCTCCTGCCTTGTCCACACTTTGTGAAAACATACAACATCCACATACTTTGTGAAGCTCTGGTCCTTGTGAGATCTGCTGCTTCCTTTTCTGTAGTGGTGAGATGAATGAGGTTGTATGTCAATAATTTCCAGCACAGACTATTGACTATTTGTTACAATTGGTAAGTTCTTAATGCTCACATGTTGGTTGTTATACAAAGAAATTATATTTAATATTCTAGTGAGAAAAAAATTGAGCTTTTAACTTCCCTTTATTTTTAATAGTACTGCGTAATGCTGTAGGATTTACAGAACATGATGCTCCATAGGAATCTACACTGTCAGTACAGTGTAAATTCCACAAGTGTGTGTTATCCCAAGAAGAAACAAATTTCTGTTTCCAGGCTTCATTGAGCAAAGAGAAAACAGATATCAAGTTAAACACAGAGCTGTAGAAAGGTGTGCTGAACCTTAAGCACTGCCTATGGAGTGCTAGCCAGCAACAGCTGGAACCACTGGACCTTGCCTTGGGCCCAGATAACTCCTAGCTGTGCTTTCCGTTTCCCCAGACTATTGTGGACTTTGTTTATACTGAACAGTTTACAAAAGTACACTGCTAACAAACTCTGTGTTGAAACCATTGTAATTATAATTCACACTCATCCGTACTTTCTGCAGAGTGACTTTCAAAGTGACATACAAATATAGAATATAAAATCTTTACATTTTTAAGCGGAGGAAGAGAATTCAAATTACCATAGACAGAAACAGGCAAAACTCCTTGAAATTCTGCACCCTTCCTGCTAGCCAGTAATAAGTGTACTCTCTGGAAGATCACAGTCACTAAAAGGAGATGCTGGTGCTGGAGTTCAAGTCCTTGACTCTTGCTGGCCTCTTGCTCTTACTCAAACATTTGTGGGCACCTGGACAGGTGAGTCATCTGAGTCTTTGTGCTGCTGAGAAAGGGCCTCTGTCTAAATGTCACATAGAGCACTCAAACTTATAAAATTATTTGCAAAAGCATTAGCTCAAACCGTCTGTCAGTAACTGAGAAGAGCGGGGACATCAGAGTTTTCCAAACTGTGCTTTTGTTTCTATCCAAAACTGGTTTTGAAAAACATACCAATATCCACAATAAACCCCAAATATTCCTATGCAATTTCCTATCTCCTCCACTCCTACTAAAATGCAGTGGAGAACAATGTTCAACACTAGATGTTCCTAGGGAAACCTGCTGTCCTTCAGCTTCAGCCTGTGGTATACATGGTGCAGGATAGAGGGAAAGAGTGGAGTTTCTCACAGAAGAAAAGCAGAATGATAAGAAGATTCTCTTGACAACTACAATTCAAATGTTCATATACACCTCATAGTTTGGTTTGAACATCTGCATATTATTTCCATCTTTTTGAGATCTACTACCACGTAATCTTAAAATTTAACTCTCTGTTCCTCAAATCTCTTATCTCCTTTTCCTTTTCCTCTTTTATTTTCTTGAAGTGTGTGCCTTGTTAAGTCTCAGCCCTGGCTCACTTCCCATGCCTTGCTTGGCTGTGGCTTGGCTGTTTGGCAGTGTGTGGCTGTTGGACAGCAGCTCCTCCCAAGGGCGGGGGGCAGAGCTCTCGGGGCGCGGTGGTGGCACCACCTCGGTGCTCTGACTGCCTGTGGCCAGTGGGCAGAGCATCTCAGCACCAGCAGGGCTTCTCAGGCTGCAGGGCCACTTCCACACAGCAAAACACAAGAGCACTGCTAGAAATAAATGGTCACAGAACAGACTGAAAGGCCTGAGTTTGTATTTTCTGGTGCCCACACTCAGGTTTCTCGCTTTGCTACTTCTCTTTCTGGCCCATTTGTCACTGCCTTTTATCTTTTAAAAAATTAATAATGCCAGTGCCCTGTAATGAGCTCAGAGAGCTATCCTTGAGTATAGAGGACTTGCTCTGAGTAGACTGAGCCAAACCAGCAGCTCCCAGACTAACAAAGAAGACAGCTCTGTGTATGCATTTACCCTTGTGAGCTGAGAGACACCTGCTGTCCTCAAGAAGGTGACAGAGCTGACTGGCTGTCACACGCTGGCTGAAAGGAAGTAATTATCAGAACTGTAATATTTTCTCTGTGTTCCCTCAGCAGTCACAGCATGGCTGTGTGCTGTGTCTCTGCTCATAGGGTTTGGTACTTGGTGCACACTGACACGTGTGCCCACCATACACCCCACAACGTGCCTGCAGAGGAGCCTGAGCTCGTGGTCAGCACCTCTGCTTTGGGCTGTATGAAGTTAGCACAATTAATCTGGTACTGGGCAGTTTCAGCTGTCATTGATGGACATATTTTGGGGGTGTCTGCTTCAATGTGGACTCAGGAGGAGCAAGAACTCCTCTTCCTGTTCCAGCTTTGGAATTTTTATGTTCTTGCACTTTCATTGCCTTTTTTGAGTGGCTGATGAACTCAAATAGAAAGCATTTAAACCTACAGGTGAGCTCTGGTCTACAAATCACTTCTGTGCACTCATGTGAGCCACTAGGACTGTACTGCTTTTGTGAGCAGAGAATAACCAAAGGACAGGAACCTTCTGAACAGAAATAAACTGGTTTGCTACCATCTAGCATGGTTTTCTACATTCTGTCAGTGACAGGAGTGTGCAAGAGGTTTTCCTCTCCCTTCTTCAAGATGGTGCTCAGACAGATTGAATGTCTTTTTCTCTACATAATTTATGCGTAAGTAAAATGGAGTTGAAAATAATTACTAGTTCCATTTTCCTCCATGCCTAACCTTGACCATAAAATACCTGTAACTTTTACATGGAAAGGTTCTAAATCAGCAGGCTGTAAATTGTAAGAATCTGCTAGCAGCGTGTGCTATTACATACTGCTGTGCATGCAATAAACTTCTGTCTTCATTCTGCCACTTCTGACAGGCTCATCATAGTGATCATCTAATTCACACCTTAGAAGCTGGATGAGAGATCCTCACAGGAGACTTGGTGGGTGTACTGCAGAGTCAGGATCCTAATTTTTTTCTGCTGGTCTTACATGACTCTCAGTTTGTAATATCAGCTGTATATTTTACATCTCTGCTTATCACTTACACTTGAAAAATCTTTCCACTTTTCAGAAAAATCTGAAAGTGCTTGATGCTTTCTAGGTGAATACAGCACTGCACTTTTCTTGCATTCAGTGCACTCCTCAGGCACACACACTTACTTCAAATGTGGAAAGTGACAAAGATTCTGTCTTAGTATATAATTCCAAATAAGCTATCAAGATGAAAAAGGCAGAAGAAAGCAGGTTAGGGCAGAAGAATGTAACTGTTCTTTCAGGTGGGGAGGAGTATGCCCTAATTGTAGAATCATAGAATTGCAGAATTGTTTGAATTGGAAGTGATCTTAAATATCATCCACTTCCAAGCCCCCTGCCCATCCACTAGATCAGGTTGCTCAAAGTGGCTCCATAACATTATGGGACTTATTTTCTCAGGCAGGAACTGGTAGTGTTTGTGTCCCCAGGGGTATGGTATCAGCACAAAGAAGGGTGAGCCCTGAGTGCTGCTGTGTTGGTGGATGGAGCTGCTGTTCCTGTGTCAGTCATGGTGCGTGACCCCTGGCAGGGTGGTGCCACAAATGGTGTTACTGAAAATTCCTGCCAGGGGAATTGGATGCAAAACATGTTGACCCAATAGGAAAGTCACTCTATTTACATTTTCATCATTTCAGATCTTTTTGAAGGGTTAGGGGAGCTTCTGTGACCCCATGATTCCCACAGAGCCCACTGCAGTGGACTTAACCTTTCTGGGGCACTCCCTGGGCTCTGTTTACTAACTAATCCTAAGTCCATATTGGCAGAATGTCAATTTTATTTTTGTACCTCAAAACCATCTACCTTTGGGCTTGTCATTTATTCCAAGTTTACTGTACTGTGGAGTGGAAAAAAACTTTTTGCTTTAATCCGTGGTTTTCCATTGAACACCTGACCCACTTTTGTTCTAACTGGAATGCTTCTGTGCTTAAAATTGCTTCCTAGTTCAGTTGTCTTGGATTCATTTAACAGTTGTTAAAACTGTTCCTCTTTCTGGCTTTTGTCCCAACCTCTGAATTGTTAGCACTCTTACAGAAATTCTTCTATTGTGTCATTTGAAAAATGGTAGAAAAATATGAATTCAATAAACATCCCAACAATGTTTAGATTACCTAATTCTCACATGCTCTGAAAGGTGGGTTTTTCTCCTAGTTCATTCTTGTGAAAATTCTACTGTAAAATATGCATGTTTTCGGAGTGGAAAAAGAAGAGGTACTCCATAAAAATGTGATGCATCTTAATTTTCATTTATCATATAGTTCAAAATATTCTGCTTTCAATAGCACATTTTTCAATTCTTTGAGCACACACCAGCTCACATGCAGTCGCTAATTTGCAATGCCTTGGTTAATATACTCTGAATTGATGTATTTCATTGAAAAAGTAGGGAAATAATGCTCTTATATGTACATCAGTGGTGACATACTGTGGTTCTGTTAGAGGTCAGCATTGTACACCATAGGAGAGTCTGAGTTGTCCTTTGAGGGTGGAAGATCATTGCCTTGTATGAACCAAAAAGCACAAGATGAAGAGACAGCCCAGAAAAGAACGCAGGAGGAGGGCCTGGGGATTCCACTTCAGTTGGTATCTTCCTGCATCAGAAAAAAGAAGAAAGGGAGCCTCCAGGAGTGAAATAGTGTGAATAAAAAGCACTTCTATAGCATCTCAACAGGTTAAAGAAAGCCTTGTCAATGGACAGGTCAAGGTTCAGTGGAGCAAAGAGAAGGTACGACCAGAGAGCTCCTTCTGCATTCCTGCTCCTCCATGGCCTGGCAAGGGTCTCCCTGTGTGGGACCAATGGTCTTGCACGAGGCAGGCTGAGGCTTTCCTTTGGCAGAGGGGGATGCATTGCTGCTCAAGAGGCATCCAGTCTGGGACAGCATGTGAGCTGCTCTACCAGTCTAACATTACTTGAGAACATGCTAGGATGATAAAAGCAAATCATTATACAGTACTGGAATGGAGAAGACCCACATCTCCCAGCCATGTGAACAATTAGATACTTGTGAACAATTAGCTACTTCCTTTACCACAGCCTAAGAGGGTTTTCACTTTTTTAAGTAAAAATAGCTCCAGTAATTGTTTTCTCTGGGTTTTTCTCCAAAGAATATGAATGTGTCATTGCTTCCAGTTGACCTAAATTTGTTTCCTAGCAGGACTATGTGCCAGCATTTTTCTCCATGTCAGGAGGAGCACTGGCTGTGGTTGGCCATCTGCTCATCATCCTCTGTCCTTTACCTGCTGTCCAAGACTTGCTTTCCTCAAGCTTTCTGTTATTTATAAAACTTGAGAATCCTGTGTTGAGACCTGCAGACCAGAGGGTTTGAAGAACAGTGAGGTTCTTCAAGTTTCTAACAATTGCTTGTCCCTGCAAAGGTGTTTGGGAAAAACCTGTTGTCAGTCCTGCTCAGAACAAGCCACCCGGGTCCTGCAACATGCATCCTGCAGGGACACCCTGGGAACCAGCTGGCTGTACTGGAGCATTTCTGCTTCCACCTTCTGAAGGTTTCAGTAGCTTTCCCTGCAGCTGATTGCACTTCTGCTTCTTGATTTTAAAAGCAACTTTTTGAGTTCAGCTGCATAGAACTCCCAGCTGGGCTTTTTAAATACAAAAGGAAAAGGCTGAAAGGAGCTACCATTGATCCTGAGCAGAAAAGGCAACTCCTAACACAACATGCACGTATTGTTGAGAAGAAAGAAAACAAATATGATGGGACTTGTAGGAGAAACTTGAGTAGCACTAGTGCAAACATCAGAGACAAACTAAAACGTGTGGCCTGTTAAAATGATGTTCTGAAGGTCTTACTTTTAAGTTATGATTACTCCTGGCTTCTCTTCTCTTCTCTTCAGCCTTCATCCCTTGAGTCTCCCACATTTATTCAGTGGGAAAGGAAACTGGTTCCAAAGTAAAGACCTGAGTAATGAGCTAGCAGAGCTGGCAGAAGCATGGAGCCTGCTTTCCTAGCTGTGGGATGGCATGTCCCATGCCAGAAGGGACAGTCTGCCACTTGACTGTAGTTGTCCAACTGTGCTTACAAAGGAAGTTGTTTGTCTGGAGTTTGGTTTTACAGACAGAGATGATGGGACTAGTCTTTGGATGTCCTACAGCTCTGTTCTTCACAGAGTTTGTTTTCTGCAGTCCTGGATCAGTTTCCTGGGTTCAAGTTCAATGGGACATTGGTGCTGACCCTGCAGAAAGTTTTGAAGATCTCTCCTGCACTGTATCTTCAGGTTTCTCATTTTGTTTTCAACGGGGAGCCCAGTTCTGCCTATGAATGGGCTTCACAGCAATATCAGTGAGAAAAGCTTTTATTCCTTGTCTCTACTTGAATATTTGGCCCAATGATAATTATTAAAGTGAATTGCTGTGCATCTGGCCAAAGAGCAGGGTCACACTGCATGCCCGTAGCTGCTGTTGTATGGGAAGAGCTTTTTCTTAATGCAGTGTTCAGGCTATACTAATTTGTACATTATTTACCCTTGCAGAAAGAGTTCTGAATTGCTTGAAAACTGACATTGCAAGCCTCAGAAAACCTGCAGGGTGGGCTGCTGTAGGCTTCAGCAAGAACTTTAACTGTTCTTGGCTAAGAAACCAGCATTTGCTGTAGGTCATAAAAATAAACACAGAGGTAGCAAATCCAATTACTGTGGAATATCAAACATCTGAGTGCAAGATGAAGGAAATTGTACATGAATGCCTGACAAGAAAACTATTGATCATATTAAATTATGCACCTCTCCCAAAATAGCTGAAGTTTTAAAAAGAATATAGCACAGCAATACTCAATCAAAAACAAAAGTAAAAGCCTGGTGCACATCAGACTTGGGACAACTTACTCACAAGGACTACTTTGAAAGTGAGAAAATAGCTTTGAACTGCATGCCGTGCCCTTGCACAAATACGCATGCATGCAGATTAGAAAGCAACCTCTCAGTAAAAGTGAAGGGATGTGACAGCCCCCTCCTCTATAAACCAGGCCAAAGGCAGTGGAAATAGAAAAGAGAGCTGGGAGGAATAGCCGAGCACAGAGCCAGCAGCCCATCTGGCAAACGCAAACTGCAGCCCACTGAGCCCTGGCTGCAGGCCTGCTGTGTGCCCACTGTTCTTCCAGGGGCACAGCTGCAGTCAGGCTGTTCTTGGTGCCTGATGACTCTTACAGCTGCACAGGCAGGAGCAGGAAACCTCAGTGGAAGAGAAACAGTAGGGTTAAACCCACCCCCCAACAGCTGTGAATTATTATTCTCTGTGGGAGGATCTTTCCAGACCCTGCACCATGTATTGTTTGTTAAGAACATAAAGCAGGTTTGATTCCAGCAATGTATTGTAGCAAACGTAATGGTTATCTTCACTTTGTTTCTTTAGTTATGCAGAGTGGTGAGGTTTTTTTTTTACTCAAGCCCAAGTGTTTAGATTTACCCCTAACTCAGAAGCTTTGTATTTCAGATCAGGCTGGCATTCCATAGCAAACTATCAGGCTTTTTGTCATTATCAAGTTCTAAATGAAAATGTTTGCTCTTCTAGTAATGTTAACTTACAAAAAAAAAAAAAAAAAAAAAGTGCCATTCGAGATTTTTGCTTTTAAAAAATAAGGTGCAGACAATGTAATTCAGTTATTCTTTATCCCTGAGACAAGTTCAAATTTGGAGAAGTATATACTGGCAGCATAGACCTGTATTTACAGGAACCCACTCAACTAAAACCTACATTTTAGTGTTTTCCCAGTGAAAGCCCGGCTTTACCCAGATACATTCGGCTCAAATGTTCATAGATAATGGGGTTAAAGCATCTGTTGGAGTTGGTGACAAATTCCCCCAAGCTCTGGTGCCTGCCATCACTTCTAATAATAAGTAAATTACTTATTAGTCCAAGAATTAATTCAAACAAAGAGGTGGTTCTTACAACAAAATTGATTCCAGCTACTCATCTGGCCAAGATCTGTAGTACATGCAGTATTGTGACAAAATCTGGTACTAAGTGAGGGAAAAAAAGTCTAAAAACTTGGATTTTAGACTTGATATTTGTTTAGTCATGTAAAATTTGTGTAGCATCAACATAAAAGCTGGGATTATGAAAGCAGTAAAGGGAATTCATCCATCCCAGTTCTATCTATTTTAATGAGATGGTAACTAAATCTAACTCATGTTGTGTATAGAGTACACCAAGGATTTTGTAGTGCTTGCTGTAAGCATTGTGAATTAATTGGAAGGTTGCTCCTTAGCTGCATTTAATGAAAAACTTGAGCCATTTGGCTGAATTCTCTTTTTTTGGGTTGTATGGTTTGGTTTTCTTTGGCGCTACAGCAGTGTCCTGGGTTGAAAAGGAAGTGAGTTTTTCGGGAAGTTGTAGTCAAACCAATCAGTGCTGAAATTTGAATATTGGCGCCTGGTGTGGCCACTGAGGACATGGATGCGCCTCTGAGAACACAGGGGGTTAAAAGCAGAGAACTCCAAGGGGGAAGCTCTCTTGGTTCCGGGGGGTGAAAGAGCTCGGAGCTGCCCTGCCCAGGTGCGGGCTGGGCGGGGGAGGAGAAGCCATGCGGCCAGGTGAGGTAAGCTGGGCCTGGGACAGAGAAGGGAGGGGAAGGCCCCTGCAGGATGGAATGGAAGGGTCGAGGAACCCTGAGAGGCATCGGGCAGCCCCAGTGAGAGTGAGAGTGAGAGAGCCTGTGCCTTGTGCTGGCAGCACGGCTGAAGAAGAAGGCGGGGTGCGGCAAGAAGGTGCCTGGCGCTGTGGGAGTTCTGGGCAAGCAGAGGCTGAGATTTTAACCCTTTTCTTGGAAAATGAAAACTTTGTGGGACATTAACCCTCTTTGATTTGAATGAGAAGAGAGACAGACATGAAATAGAAGGAAATGGGCAAGTGTGGCGGAGGTCTGAGCAAGTGAAGGATGTCATAAGAAGATGAGGAAGAATCCTAGGTGGGAGGAGATGATGGAGTGGCCTTTGGCTTTTTTTGCATAGCCATAGACTGAACTAATTTTTCCTGTAACACAGAGACTGCATTTAGGGGGATGCAATGGCTTGAGACAAGAGAGTGACCTGCTGTAGTGACTGCCAGTGCAGGAGTGAAGAGAACAGAGAAGGATAAGGAGGGTGTGGTGGTGCCCTCTGGCTTTGGGGAAGGAGATCTCTGTTCTCGAGACCCTTGGCCCCAGGGGGAGTGAAAATGGGTGGGGTGGGGGGGGTGGAACTGTTGTTCCCAGATGAGAGAGGGTTATTCTTCGGTACTTGGCAAGGCATTCTTAAAAGAGAATGCTCTAAGCAGTTTTGGTCCATGACAGTGGTGAGAGCACTGCACATGGAATGAAGGAAGGTGTCACGATGGCAGATTTTCTCCGAGCAGTGCCATTTGTGACATAACTGTGTTTCCTGGGGAAGACTATGGTACAAGAGAGGCTCCTCTCTCCCTTGATAAACTGAGAATTGATTATCTGAGGGGTGGTAACTTGACTGAGAATCCAAGGTTTTGTCTCACTGTTCTTGGGTGGAAACTGGGTGGGGGAAGGAGGAATGTTTTGGAAGGTTTTCATTTTGAATTCTGTGTGTGTTCCTTTTATTATAGTTGTCGGTTAATAAAGTTGAGGTTTTTTCATTATTTCTAAGCGTGAGCCTGCTCTGCTCTGTTTCTGGTTGCATCTCCCAGAACTCATTTGAGAAAAATAAATTTTCTTGGGTGCATTAGCATTGCACCAGCGTCAAACCATGACAAGCAGGTAATGTGGAAATTGCAATGCTGCCTGTAAGACCAATGGGGGATATATCAGTCACACCCCTCTGTTATCACTGCCTTTTAGCTGGGGATCGGGAGGCTCATCCTGACATTTGAAAGAGAAATGGCCATGCTCCAGCAACCAGCCTGGGAACTGTACAGCACTGCAACTCCCCTGTTCTGCTTTCCACACCCAGGGAGTTGGGTAACAGTGTTGTAGATTGACCCAGGGACACACCTTGAATGCTTCAGAAGCAGAAAAAACTATAATTTGTAAATTGATTAACTTTTTTTTAGATACAAGTATCTAATAAATAATTTTCATAAATTACTCTTGCCCACTTGCTAAGGAAGCAATCAGGCAACCTGTTGTGACTACTTATAGCACAAAAAACACACAGATGCCTCCTTTTGGATCCAAGTTTTCTAACAGCCTGATTTGTAAAAAAGATTTGTGTATTCACACAGTCCTGGTATTTTGGCTGGCAGGCAATGTTGTCATCAAGCTGTGAATCGTTTCCCACAGTTTCATGCTTCTTTTCCAGGGAAAGAATCATGTGTGAATGACCTGAGGGGAAGGAACTACTGAGGCATATATATACCTCTACAACTCTGCTTCTTGGAAGTAATCCTGTGAATCAGGGCAGTTCTGCTGGGAGTGCTTTCTGCGGTAAACAAGCCTAAGCAGGACATGGACAGAGTTGTGCAGGTAGTAACAGAGCCTCCTGTGAGGAGTGAAGGTTGCACCTGAGCAGAGTAGTAGAGTTACCAAGAGGCAAGGCTTTATAAAGGGGAGGCCTAGTAACATGGCTCTAGCCTGTTACTTAGGCTAAGTAGAAGGAAACTGTGGGAGAGTGACTCAGCTGGAGCAGGGGTAGAGAGATGTGAGAGATGTGCTGCAGAGACTGCTGCATGTCCACATTGTTGACTTGTGCTTGTTGTGCCTTAAAACTATGCAAACTGATAACCAGCTAGCTGCTTAAAAAGACCAGGTTTTTGGCAACAAGGAGCATTCCTTTGCACCTGCCTGGGGTCCCTGCATCACTCATTATCACAGCAGAGGTACAGTGAGCGTGTGTGCTCCCCTAATGCCATTAAAAGTACTGATCTGGCTTCCTACCCGAGGCCTTTGCAAGCACTGTACAGGGCTGTCTGCATCTGGGAGTGTGTGATATCACACAGCTGGAGAAGTGCTGCTCTGTAACGGGAACAGCTTTGGTTAGCTGTGAACTTACTGGTGTAATAATGCATTGGTGTGTCATTATCTGCTGTCATGATAGGATGTCTTCTCCCCTGCACTGTCTGTATCTCTCATGTGTTTCAGGGATGAGTTGTGATCCAGAGGGAAGCATTGTGCTGGGGTTTAAAGTGTGGAATTGGTGTTGGATCTTTGCAGTTAAACTGTTTATGCAGCAGAATGGTCAAACTCATTTTTAAATTTGACACCTTTAAATAACTAGTTTTAGCCAAAAATAAATTATTGAAGTGACATATACACATTTCATTTGAGCTCATTTTAGAAGTTAAGGCAGTTCACAGAATAGTAAGAATTGAGTCTTGGCGGGTGCTGAGGAAACCATGATCTATATTTGGGTAGCCTGAGGAAGAAACTCCTAGTCCAAGAGGCTTGAGTGCTAGTCTGGTTTAGGGGCAAAATACCTTCTTTTTGAAGTGACATTTGAATGTGGGTTCCCCTTTCCCAGGAGAATGTGTTTCACCCTGAGAGGTACTCTGGTCCAGGTCTCTTTCAACATTGTTGGTTGGGTTCAACATGTAATAGAGACAAATGTAATAGTCACAAGACCAAAGAGCAAAAGATATCTTTTGGCAAGAGGGCTCCAAGGATAACTTAGGTTTAGAAACCTGAAGTACAGGAAAGCAGTTTAAACTTGGGGTTGTGTGTTCTTGATGAATAACAGTATTCCTGGTCCCCAAATGTTGAAGAGGAACTCCAGGAAAGGCTTCATGGCAGTGAATGCCTGTGAGAGGGAAGGGCCCCTGTCACAGGATGGGTCTGCAAGGCCTCCCCACCACCCTCCTGCTGCCTGCACAGAGTGCAGATCTTCCAAAGCCCCCAGACGGGCCCATGCTGTGGAGAGCCTGGCCCCTGATCAGGGAGGGACTTCCTCTGAAGTACCTGCTCACTAAATTTAAGCAGTGCTTAATCCTGCTCCTTGCCATCACTAAACTGATATTCAAAAATGCTTTGCATTGGGATTTTGCTTCCATTTGAGCTGTTTTACATGAAAGCCTATGATTACAGAATGATAGTGTTTTGACACAGTGATAAAAGCCAGGAAATTCACCATCAGTGGTGGTGTTTCTCTTGCCTTCAGTGCATGACTGTTCTTGTGTAGGCAGTAATTGAGTAGAAATGACAATAGCAGTTAACTTAGAGCCTTCTGCTTTGGTACACATTTTATCATTCTTTCAAGGAAAAATGTCAGTTAAGAGTAAATATTTGTATCTGAGTGATATCTGTTTAAAAAAATCACAGAGCTTGAAGAATCTGCTGTAAATATCAGCATCAATATAGGTGAGACTAGGATTTTTTATTTCCCTTGCAGGTTTTGCGATAAAAGAAGTATCCTGAATTCCTTCTCTCTTCTTCCCTAGTTTCATGCTTTTCCCTGTTACGATAATTGCTCGGAAAACTGAAGTATAGATAATGTTCTTTGCACAATTACTATCAATTTGTTAAATAGGCCATTTTGGCATTGAATTTTTTCCCAAAAGACCTTTGAGTTTTTGTTTATGGTTCATTACTGTTTGCAATTAACTGGGTGGGAAAAGAAATGGAAAATGCTGATTTATGTTTCATGAATGACAGCTCCCTATTTCTGGTTGCTCCATATTTGTGGTTTGAAGCCTGGTTTATTAATAAATAAGTAGAATTTCTCTGTGTCTTTGATCATTGATGCAGTCACACAGAATACTGATTGTTTCAAAGGAGTTTCCAGGTAATCTCTGGCACATGAGCTGTATCACAAGTCAAAACATCACCTTAAAAGAACTATGCTCAGTGAATAAATACAAAAGAGGCTTAGACTCCTGTTTGGAGTGAACGTACTGTTGGTGAAAGTGATAGGTTTAACACTGATTTGGGCTGATCAGCTGTCAGGACAGACTATGAAATGTCGCTCCTAAAATAGCTGCTGACAAAATTCAAACAAAATTATTTTTTAAAGTTATCCATCTTAATAGCTAGACCTGAAAGGAAATAACCTGGTTTTCTGAAGTCCTGTACTTTTCAAAAATTTTATGGATGTTGGTACCTCTTAAAGGCAAGTTATTTCATTAAAACAACAGGGTTTAACCTACTACCTAATTAGGCAAAAAAAAAAAGTTCCCCTCAAAGCCATCAAACAAAACTGAAAAAATCAACTCCAACTTTCAACACCAGACAGCGCCAGCTCCTTTTTGGTGGTTTCTGAAGACCTGCTTAATGTGAAAACTGCTCATGTAGGCCTTGGTTTCCCAGCCTGTCAGCATTTGTCCCAGCCCATGCATATCAGGGGAATTTAAAGAGAAAACTGTGTTTGGGATAAGGGTCAGCAGTTCCTTACTCATGTAACGTTTTTCTATTCTGTGGGCGCTGCGGGAAGCCTTGGATTCAGAGGCAGCGCCTTTCCCAGGACTGCCGAGCCCGGCCCGAGGGGCGGCAGCGCTCCCGGGGGGAGCGGAGTGGATCGGGGCAGGGCTGGGCAGGGCAGCTCCTGCAGGGAGCCGGGTGGCACCGACAGCATCCCCGGGGCAGGGCAGGGCAGGGCAGGGCAGGGCAGGGCTGGGCAGGGCAGGGCAGCTCCTGCAGGGAGCCGGGCGGCACCGGCAGCCTCCCCGGGGCAGGGCAGAGCAGGGCAGGGCTGGGCAGGGCAGGGCAGCTCCTGCAGGGAGCCGGGCGGCACCGGCAGCCTCCCCGGGGCACGCCCGAGCCTGCACCGAGCGCTCCCTGACCGGCCCCAGCCCCGCTCACCTCCAGCATCACCTGCCGCCAGCAGAGCCGTGCAGAGGTGGAGGCCAGTTCGCAAATGGGCAATAACTCAGTGAGAAATAACTCCCAGAACTCAGCCCACCTTTTCAGAGTTTATTTGCAGCTGGTTCCATTAAATCTGGTAGATACATTCGAGGTTAACAAGCACCTGAGTTGCAGCATGTTTCGATGTGTTTTGGGGTATATGTATCCCTTTGTTGAATGCTAGTAAATGCTAAACGATTGCTAAGGCACTCTTAGTCTTACTTTTGGGATTCATTCACTATGCAGCCCTTCTGCTTGGAAAAAAATGCATTTGTGTGAAGTATGGTCCCTTGTGAGGAGAGGCACTTGCTGCTGGGGAAGCCCCTGGGTGAGCGCTGTTGCACGAGGGGCTGGATACCAGGTCAGAGCCCTTGAATAGCATGGAGGAGCACTCAGGTTCGGCAGAAGTGGTTCAGGTATGTTTGTCTTGTCTCAAGTAAGACTGTTCATTTAGTAGTCTGTTTCTCCAGGTATTCTCCAGCTAAGGATTTTTATGTGTGGCTTTCAAAACCTTTTTGGTTTTGAAGTATATTGAGTGCTTCTGAAACAGTTTTTAAATTGCTTTTTCTTTATTGCTAATTTAGTAGTAATTAGACTTTCTAATTGTTTTAGTCTAGCAAAATTCTGAGTTGCTTGCCAAGGAATTTGTGTAGCTGCACAGGTGGATCAGGCTTGCAGAGAGCAGGAGTACTCTGGAGCTGAACTAAATGCATTGCTTGGATTTGACTTCAGGCAAAATTCTGGTAGAGAGTAGACATTACTTCAGACTAAATATTAGCAGCCTGCTCTGAGTGTACTATGGGAGGTCAGCTTGTTCTGTTCCCAAAGAATATAGCAGGAGATAAAGGCAGGGGAGCAAAGCAGTATGAACAGAGGCATAAACTTAGCTGCATGGTTGTCTTTTGTGAAAGTAAACAATAATTTGTTTAGGAAAAAATTGTGTGGTAAAAATATTTTCTTTAATATTTTCTTAATCCTTAGAATTCTTTGCATTTGTAAGATTAGCTACCTCTTATACAAGACTGAGGATTTGGAGGAGAATGGAACAAGTCCTTGTCCTTGCTCTGTTTCTGTCTCTGCTCAAAATCCTTCCTGGTCTCTCTTCTCTAGATTCTCCAAAATTCATCTTTTTTACATTTCCTGTCAGGTTAAACCACAGCTGCCATGGTAATGCAGTTAAAAGACAGAAAAGAGCCTTCATTAACAATGTTCAAACTGAACTGATTCATTTCGATTAAAATAACAGTGAAGGTGGAATGACTTGGATTTCTACTTTTACTTCATTTTCCAGCTTAAATGGCTACTGCTTGGCAATCAGGGAAATCTCTCTGGCAATGTGCTGAAACAGTTAAAAGCAAATTGTATTCATTTTGGTCAGCCCAACAGTCTGGCGATTTAGAAGATAAGAAGCACTTCTCAGCATGAAGGAACTATTAGAGAATGAAGGTTTTGATGAGAAGCTACATAAAAAATCCACCCAAACTTCCATTTTAAAGTATATTACAATGTTTATTCCTGCAGAGAAGTCTTACATTTTGACTTTCAGATGGTTGTGCAGAACACATCTTTTAAAGATATTTTAATGACAGTTGACATCTGAACCCTCCCCTCCAACTGTGATGGGGAAAATATTCTATTCTTGAATTTTCCGTGCTCCAGATGTAATAACCCTTGAATAGTCTAGACCAAATGCCTTTCCAGAGTGATATAAGGTTTTGGCTCCTAGATGGTTGGTCTGAGCTGAGGAAAGGTTTTCTGCAGGTGGCATTGCAAACTCTGCAGCAGAGTCGTCACCAAGCAAACTCATTCCCTGGTTTCTCGGAGGGTGACGAGTGCTGCTTACTGTCCAGAGATGAATAGAACATCATTTTTCTAGCCAAGGTACATATGACACAGAAACTGCAGGTAGATGGACTACTGCCTATGTGTGTTTGCATGAGTCTGAAAAACATTTGTTCTAGGAAGCATGTGAAATAAGTTATATGAGGAAATTAACTGAAATTCCAGTAAATTATATGCAAACATAGGCAAAATTGCTTCTCTTGAAGCACTGAGAGAAACTGATAAAATTCAACTGACTAGCATAAGTGAAAGTCACAAAATGTAAGTTGTCAAGTCTAATAGCTTTCACAAGCCTACTGCCATTTAAGTATAATAGAAAATGAAAATAATTCAGCTTTCACAAACATACAGTAGAGCTCCTCTGAGTATACTGTGGTCCAAATATGTGGTCAGAAATCCTTAAAAAATATAAACTTTAACAAAAAAGAAATTAACAAAAAGAAATTAACCCCAAGACAAATGATGCAAGTGGAAGCATTATTCACCCCTGACCAGGGTTATAAAACTTTTTATCTCAATTAATGATTTTTTTTTTTATATTCATTCTTCTAATTCTCTCCCCTGTCCCATTGAGGGGGAGCAGATTCATGGGGCTGAGCTGCTTGCTGCAGTTAAGTGCCAACAGCAGTTTCATGCCAGCTTCATCAATTCCAAACTTAGCGTTTTTACTTTGTAATGTGGAGCATCCCTCAGAGCACCCTGAGATTGTGGGAAAGTAGCACATATAATTTTCTAGTGTGGCTTTTAGTTGAGCTGGGAAATGCACTGCATGCATCAATTACATATTGGCCAGGATGGGAGCACAGAACACATGCTTGTGGTCTCCACCTGGCAGAAGTGCTTCCCTCTGCAACACCAGTTTCTTGATCACCGTCTGTGCGCTGCTGCTCCTGAGGGCTGTGACCAGTGTGTGTGCACAGGGCCTGCCTGGCTGCTGCTGGGTGTCACTTGATGGTCATGCCATGGGAACTGCTGGTTTCTGTTCCTACAGCAATCAACCAAAAGACCCTGTGATGCAACAGTGTAGTATCAGAAAAGCTATGGAGGAAAACACAGTTTTCAGTGAAGGAAGAGGGGAAGGAAAATGACCAAATCCCATCAATGTTCAGTGCAGAGTTGGGGGGTTTGATTTCAGTGACCTGACAGCTGTCTTAAAATCTGTCCTGTATTTGCTTTAATGATTTGCTAAGCATGGATTTTTTAATGAAATGGCTTCATCTGAATGACAGTATCAAAACCTCTTCTACATATAATGTACCAGATTGCTTAATGACTGCAGGTGTAGAGGTCTCACAGGGGAAACATAAGTACAGGGATAGTGCAGGTAGCAGCTCTGGCTGGAGATGCAACACAGATATGCTCCTTGTGTCTGCTCTGAGGATACATGAAAGACTTTTAATCTCTAGAGCTTTTACTTACGTTTTTTCTTAGCAGTTCCCTCAAAAAATGCAGCTTTCTTTATTTAATGTACATTTTATGCAAACTTGATTAGAAGTAAAAACAAAGCTTATTCTGCTGTAGCAATGGATGGAAGCATTCCAAAATCCAAATTCATCTGTTGTCAGAAGTAACAAACAATGTGATTTCTCATTTCAGTGCCACCAAATAACTCAGCATTCAAATTAATCATAGACCTCAGGAAAATTGATAATACAATTATGCATGAAATAAAGCATGGTTTCTGTTCAAATAAGCATGCTCATTTCTATTATATTCTGATTCAGCCAATCTTTAATATGCAGTTAGCCTGCCTAGGGAGGTTGCTCACAGCAATGCATTGATGGCAAAAGTGCAGTGTGTGTCCTTAGGCCAATTTTCTTGTTTGTTTTTTTCCTTTATGACACAAATAACAAAGAACTGCAGAAGGATCATGTAGGTAATAAAGAACTGAAGCATCTAAAAATAAAGAAGCAACTAAGTCCAGGATGTGCAATTGACAGCTGAGATCTGCAGAGAGAAATTGCAAGTTCTTGTTCCATCAGTTTGAAGCTGGAACTATGGAATTTTTACCCATAAAAACTCAAGTAGATCATCTTGATGACATAAAGGGTCAGAAAAGATCGCTCAAACTGTGGCTCCAGTGTTTCGTTATAGCTGCTGGGACCATATAACTCGTGCGTAGTAGATGAAAGCTTTTAATTATACTCATGTCATCACACCTGCTGGCAATTATAGCATCTTGTCTCATTTGGGGTTTTGTGCCTTTTTATGTAGCAAACTGAAGTCCATTCTCATTTAGTGAAGGTCTTAGAAATAGTTCTGTACAGTGTGAAGATCACTTCAGGAGTAATGAAGTTTTTTGCATAAATAAGTGATTGAAAGGATTGATGTTTGAGCTGCTTGAGGACAAAAGTAACTTGTCTGACCTTGCTTGTGAGGTGAGTAGGCAAACTGGGAGCAAAGCCTGTATCTAATATCTACATATCTAGATCAGTCTTTTTTTTTTTCTCATTTTGTCCCTCATTTATTTTTCCTTCAGCAAAATCCAAACTAAACCTTTTCAACCCTATGCTATTAAGAAATCTAATTAGTGCTACAGCTTGCAGGGCACTATTATCGTGTTGACTTTTAATCATGCTACGGTGAGAGTGTTTTTCTTGAGCCCTGAGTGTTACAGAATAATTAGCTTGAACATGCTGAGGCAGAAAACTTTTCTTAAAAAGGAAAAAACTCTTCAAAGTATTGTGCATTTACTGGTTGCTTATGAGATGTAGTAAGAAAAAAGATAAGTGAGCTATACAGACTGGACAGGTGAGCTTAATGTTGACTTATTTGTAGCAGTCCTCCATGAGTGGAACAGATTGTCTGGTGTGTGAGAAAGTGTAAGAAAGTGCAAGCCGACTAATAAAATTAGCTGAAGGACTCCAGAATTGAACCTCCTTTGTAAAAGGACTGTCCACAGCTTTCAGGGATCTCCGAAGGTTTGTGTAATTGCTTCTTATGGCTGTGTCTTAGTTATGAAATGCTTTCTTTTAATTAAACCATAATTTGTATGGTAAGTACTACTTTCACTTGGTTTTTAATTAGGGAAAAACTGTGCTGTGCATTGGTGAGCATTCACAGGATACCAAGTGAAGAATAAAGAACTGCACAAACAGAAGGTCAAACCTTGTGAGTGTTCCTTCATTCACTCCTTCCCCAGACCTCATTTCTACACTTGGGTTTTGCTGTAGTTGTCATAGAGAAAGGCATAGAGATTTATGCTGCCAGGCCTTGCCTTGATCTGGGCCAGTTCATCACTAGTTTAATATTATGTTCAGACTACTACTTAAAATTACTTTTACACATCTTCTGTGTAATGGCAGCTGGCTCTGGGCAAGCCTGCCAGCAGTTAAGTCCCTCCAGCTTTCCTTGGCTGTGCAATGTGGGTCAGCTCTGGAGTGTGCTTGAGACTGCAGCAGTTGCAGTAGATGTGTCTTACTGGGTCTTACCTCTCCTACCTTTTTCTGCAATTACAATTAGCTGGAAAGCAGAGGCTAGGAGGAGAAGTTAATGAAATGAGAACATGCAACTTCTAATACTTATATCTAAAATAATTGGTTAATTACAGAAACTTGTTAATTCCCCATTACTGGAACTACCTTCCCCTGATGGCATTTTTGGTAACTGATTTCTTTAATAAGATGGAAATGTTTGTATGTGTCTTTCCTAAGTCACAGCAAACCCACAAGATAATGTGCCCAGCAGCTGATGTCTTACTGAGCACCATTACATAAAGGGGACCCAGCCTGGGGCCTCTCTAGAATGCAGTCCGCTGAAAATGTATTTATTTCCTATCTGTTGGTAGAGCAGAGCAGAACGATTTTTCAAAACAAGTTCTAAAATTATGCCAATGAAACCTGGGGAAAGGATCTAGTTTGATCCCAAATGACTTCCTGGAAGGCAAGTGTCCTTGTCAGCATGCGAGGAAATTGGCAGTGAGTTGCTGAGCTCTGAGAGGCTGAAATTTATATGAAGAGGTTGTTAATATTTTGTGATCTATAATTATTTCCTAGAACTAAGGCTTACACCAATACCAGTTCTTGTTTCTCAGCTTCAGTCGGCCCTGCTGTGTGTTTCACACTGAATTTGCTCAGTGAGTGCCCTGTGCTGTAACTTCCCAGTGTTGCACAGCACTGAGCACACTGGTGGGGAGAGCTCTCAGAGGCAGCACTGTTACCTGCCTGGGAGAGGGGGGCAAAGCCACAGCTCAGGGTGTGGGCCCCTGAACACACCAGGCCATTTTGGTGTCTGTGGCTTGGCTGTGATTTCATACCTTCTCCACAGCACTGCAACCAGGTTTCTGAAGGCCTGGGCTCACATACATCTTTCCTCTCTTTTTGTGACACCCCGTAGCATGTTAGGAACAAGAAAGGGCTGACACCAACCCCCTATTAGTTATTGCTTCACACAAATAACAGCATTTGTATGAGTCACCTAGCAGTAATTGAGGAGAACTGTAACAGTGGTGACACGGAAACACCTCAGCCAGGCAAGAACAATGACAAAAAAGGGACAATGCCGGTATCCAAGTGGTGTTGACTTAGATATGCCCAAGAAAAGGTGATAGAAATAAATAAAGAAATAAAGGTGACCAGCAAAGCCAAACTATTAGGTGTTTTATGGATAGTCAGGCAGAATACAGGTGTGCAGAAAAGGACTTCCCGTACCTCCCATCCAGATCATATATTGCCAGCCTTGTGTGTCTGCAACCAGCCAGCCCCCAGCAAGTGGCAGTGTGCCTGTGATGCCCTGGTGACTTGTCTGTGTGTGTCTGATACAGAATGTGGTGAGTTGATCCTGCTTCCCTGCTGCGTGGATATGCAGGTGGGACTCTGCATCCTTTCCCTCCAGCACACTGAGAAACAGCTGGATTGGAGAAATTGGTCTCATGAAGGTTCCAGCTCAGCCTTTGCAATTCATCATGACCCAGGATGCAGCTTTACTTTCAAGTACAGCCGCAGTTTAAGATTTGTCAGCTTAGCTTTTGTTAGCACAAAACAAAAGCTTGTCAGCTTTGTGGCACAGTTAATTCCCCTGTTGCAGTACTTTGGAGTTATAGCAGAGACCAAAGCAAAGTCAGTTGAGTGTCTGTGCAGTTAACATCATGGTAAACAAGTAATAACCAGAACCCTCAGCTGACATTTAAAGTTTAAAGCTGTTGTATGGCCTTTCCAAGTATATATGCTGTCTAATGCCCCCTCTGAGCAAAATTACTGTATAAACTAAACAGAATGTATTGAATAAATATACCAACTTCACCTTCTCCTTCTAGAGTTGTAACAGTGAAATTTTAGTAGGTTTGAGATTATGTTAATTGAGAAGATGTGATTTCATTCTTAACTGACTCTCATAGCACTCTTCTGTGGTTCAGGAAGATATATATGTATATATCTTCCACTGGAAAATAGTTTATACCCAGGTCTGAAGAAACCTAAGCATTAATGCTTACTGATGGTTATATCCTAACAACAACAGGCTGCCTACTTGGTATCCAGGAGAGACACACAGGAATTGGATTTTTCTATGGCTTAGCATAGAAGATCGCAGCTTTGCAACCTGGGAAACAAACTGGAAAATTCCTTCCTGTTTAGATCAGTTATTTTAGCAGAATCCATGCCAGTTTGCCCATGTGTGAAATCGAGTGGTTTTCCACTTTCCTGTTTTGATGATATTGGAGCTAGCAACTGAAACAGGATTAGTGCACTTTGTGGAACTGGATGATTTGAGAGGCTTGCAAATAGTTTCCAGGCTCACAAAGCTTCACATATTCACAAATATTTTTATGTATCTTTTCCAAAAAACACCCTCCCGTAATCATGATGTATGAGATTTTCATGGTGCCTTAAGATTCAGATGCATTTTTCTTCTAATCTAAAAGCAATCCCTCTTGTAAGCAGCCCATGCAGCTGAAATAGGTCGAAGTAGGCAGAAAGACACTAATGCTGCCAGCTGAGCCTCTGTTCCTGTGTGCTTGTAGGCAAGAGCCAGTCTGTAAAGGCCACCCCTGACAGCCAAGTGTTGTACCAAGCAGTGGGGATGGTGGGCAGCAAATATGGTGTTTTCCCATCATCCAGCTTCCCTTAAGCAAACTAAACATTTATATAGCAGCTTGAATGCTTGCATTTACATCATCCAAGTGCTATCATTTTCTCTAAGAAGCGTAAACTGTCAGAATGATTTCATGATTTGCCACAAAATTTAAAGAATTTTTGCCTGCCTTCATTTCCCAAATGTTAGCCTGCATGCTTTTCTTCTGCAGGGAAGCATCCTTCAATTCTCAAGGCCCAATGAAAATGGGATCCTGCTCAGTAGTTTGTTATTGAGTAGAGAGTGGTTTGGATGTGTGCCATCTTTTTTTCTCTCTAGAAATAGCAGAGGTATATCTAGAGAGATATCTCTTGAATTCATATTAATACTTTTATTCAAAATGTACCTGGAAGGTAATCCTAATAGAAACCCAAGTGTATTGTAGTGCATGTTTTCCTGATGACTAGCAAGAGTTAATAGTAATTAGCTACTTGCTGTGAATGTAAAATGCTTAAGGATAGAGAAATCTCAAGCCAAGGATTCTTCAATGTACTGAAGAGTGTTTTGTGTTTTACATTAACTAAACTGTTATCTCCAATACCTCCAGACATAATTTGGCATAATTGCTGGATTTGGGGTTTTTTCTTTGCCTGAAAGCACTCTGAACAGAAAAAGTACTGACAAGTGAAATATCCTTTCATTTCATCTAAGCTGGATTTTGGGTTTTTTCTTTGCCTGAAAGCACTCTGAACAGAAAAAGTACTGACAAGTGAAATACCTTTTCATTTCATCTAAGTGTGTTGCCCTCCAGGCCTGAGCAGGGATGTATTTGAGCAGCAGCAAAGCATGCACTGATGCATCCATTGATACGTAGTTTAATGATGACAATTAAGCTTTGCACTTTTTTTCATGAGAATGTAACTCACAATTAATTAATAAGCTGTAGTTTAATTAAATTGCAGGGACGGCAGGGAAAGTAATGTCCTCTGTCATATTCTTTTCCATTAGTTTGGATATATTCCAATCAGCAAGTTGGCAGGAATACTTAAGTAGAGGCAAAGGTTTATTATAATTTCCAATTAATAGTATGGACCATTGTGAAAATACCTAGTTAATTGAGATGGACATATTTGACCAAGTTTTCCTTAAAAATGCTCTTTGGCTAGTCCCTTGGTAAAATGAAGATGAAATGCCAGCAGAGTCAACAAGAATATTTAAAGGTAATTCATATAACAGTTCAGTAAGTGAAACAAATATAGGCTTATTTAGAATTTTTTATACATGTATTCATTGCTTGAGGTCACTTAAAATAAGAAATCTAGAACAGCATGAAAAATGGTGAGAAAACAGTTTAATGTAACACACAAAGAAACACTGGTCTTCAAGTGGAGTGTTTTTCAGTGCTTTGGCCTCTTGTTACTAAGAAAAATGTATGAGATGACATTTACAGGGCAGTATTTTTTTATAAATATAAAAAAATATTCTTATGCAATAGTGAGGGCATAATATTTAGTATGTCACTAGAGTGAGTTAAAAATGCACTAAGCAAAGTGATTCTTCAGTTTGCCTCTTAAAAATAAAGAGAAATGGGTAAATAAGGGGGATATCTTGACTGGAGGCCACCAGAGCTGTGATGAGTCCACTGCAGCCCGAGTTGATAGAAGAGGCTTTGAGCTTTATGTCTCTTCACTGCTTCCAGAGCCTGACAGTGATTGCCAGAGGGAGGAATCACATCTCCTCTTGCTTGTGGCAGAAATTCAGCCAGCAAAAAACTGCCATTGCAAAACATATCTGTCTCCTGGTTATTTGTGGGGTTTGGCAGCTTCTTTTGGCTGCTTGTCACTCATCAGTGATGCGCATTTGCTGGTGAGGTGTGCTCACCTCTGAGTACAGCTTCGGGGGAAATGCTCAGCAAGGTGTGGGGCTCAGCACAGATTGGCTGCATGGACTCATACAGTGGCATTTGCCTTTTTTGGGGAATGAGCCTCCAGAATAATTGAAACATCAGGTTTTCTGGTTTTGAGCAGTTTCATGTTGTACATAGTCCCATCCCAGTCCCTCACAGATCTGTTCTTCCCATTGCATGCCTTTATGCACTGTTCCTTGTTTCAGCCTTGAAATACCTTCTTTTCCTGTTTCTTCTTAACTTTTCATCTTCTCTGCCCTAATGCTCTTTTCCTCACAGCATGCATCCTCCTCAGCTTTCATTGGCTGTTTAAAAGTAGGACAATGAGACACGTCCTGCAACCTTTCCCTGTTCCACCTCCTAGCACAGCTGAGGTCATTAAATGATTGCCAGCAGTCCATCCAGCTTCAGCAACAGCAGAAAAGGACAGTAAGTTCAGTGCTGGAGAGCTTCCTTGGGTCCATCCTGAGAGCAGACACTGCATTTCTGCAAGTCTGAGAGTGATGTATGATGTCAGAGGAGCCTGCTGGGTTTGCTGCTGTGGTTTGTGTACCTGGGTTGGTTTACAAATAAAAATCTAGAGAAATTGATGCAAACTAGAAGGGAAAAGTTAAATAGAACTTGACAAGGATATTTAACAGTTGTGAGAGGTTCTTATTACTTTTTCATTAATTATATATTGCCTCTATTGCGGTTTCAGATGTGCAAGTAAACTGTGGCTCAGGTTAGTCCTTCAAGGCTCCCTGGTTTCTTTGTCAGTTGCTGGTCTTCTCATGACCTTGGCTGTGCATTGCTAACACTCACTCAGCTTTTGCCATCATGAGCTCCAGGGTAAAGCCAAACCCTGACTTCAAGGTGGGATGTGCTTGTCTGTGCTGCCAACTCTTCTGGAACAAGTTAGGAGTGATGGATTAGATTTCTGGAACCTTTCAGAGCTATTTCCTGTGTGTTGTGAAGTTGACCATGTGAATTGTGGCCACAGGCTCACAGAAGGCGGGGAATCACTGGCTCAAGACAGTCCTCTGAAAGGGGGGGTCCTCCTGCTTCTCCTCATGGGTTCATGGACCCCACAACCACCTGCCATTGTCAGCAAGCAGGGAGATTCTGATAGCACAAAGATAGCAGCACCTTCTATGCATCAGAAGAACTGAACTAAGGGGGGGAATGTTGAAGGAATTATAGCTGGTTTTTTTATAGCAGAAAAATTGATACTATGTCAGGACAAGTGTTCATCTGCAAGTTATTTCCCTTTGCTCACACAGCAAGGAAACGGCAGCTAAAGAACTGAGTTTTTTATTCCCAGCTCCCTGGATAGCACTAATAGAAAAACATCCCAATTTCTGTGTTATCCAAACTAACTAAGGAGATATTTGTGGTTCATCCATCCTAATAATGAATGTACCTCTACTGACAAAAATAATAAGTAGCAGTTAGCCAGGACTTTAAAAAAATTATTCTAGCTGGTGGATAACTGCTGGGAAATAACAGTGGGATATGAAATCCAATTAATTTGCAGGCAGAGGGGTCTGGCTGGAATTGTAGTGGTGCAAATGGGCACCAATGAGCTCAAATTGGCACCGAATGGCTGTGGAGATTTTTTTGGACTTGCTCTAAATCATCAGTAACTTAAACACCAAACTTCTAAATTTACTCACAGCTTTTTTTTTTCCTTTAATTGTAGTCAGTAGTTATCAATAAGTGGTTTTCTCATCACACAATTTGCAGATGACACAAATTCTTCAGGGCTAGTGAGATCCAGAAAAATCTGAGAAATATGGATGAGTGTGAACAGGACAGAGAAATGACTCGTGACAAAGGCAAACTGATAAAAATCATTCCATTTAAGCAGTAAATATCATTGCTTGGGACTATGTAAGTTAAAGTCAGTCACGAGAAAGGCCTAGTTTTCATTCTGGTTTGAATAATGTTAAATCAAAACAGCAACAAAACCAGCTAACTTTATGTACACACAAATTCAATTAAACTGCTCATTGCTGACTTGATCACTCAAGTGTGTGTGAGTAGTCTGCACCTCCAACCTGGCCTCACTGTGAGCATCTCTTAGCAATCCAAGTGCACTTTTTAGTTACTATGATACACAAACTCCTGTTGAGATTCTGTGCCTGATGTTGATATTCACCAGCAGTTTAAGGCAGAGTCAGCACCAGGAGAGGCTGTGGACCGGTGTTGTGGGCAAAAGGCAGCCAGCCCTGCTCACTGGGGACTGCAGGAAAGGGGAGCTACTGATTGCCTGGACTGGGCTGAAGTGTGGGGACGCAGCAGCCTCTGAGTCCAGTAAAATAAAAGGCATCAGTGAGCTCAGTTCTCCTAAACATCCTGCATGGTACTACCAGCGTCTAATAGCATGCTTGAAAACCCCAGCCTTTACTGGTGTAGCAATATCGCCATCCTGATAAAACACTCCCTCTGCCAAGAGTTTTCTCATCTCTGGTGATAATGGGGAAATACATCATCAGCTTGTGAGCAGCCCACAGTGCTGCCCAGTGCCAGCAACCTGGTGAAACACTGAGATGAAACGCTGGGAATTGCTCTTCTGCCTCAACTGCTTGCAAGGGAAGCTTGTTCAGCCAGCCTGGCCCACCCTAGTGTGGCTGCACTGGAGATACTGGGGTGCACTTCTGGCTGTCCAGCTGTGTACCTCAGGGGAGCTGTTAGCAGACAGAATCACTCTGCAGCTCCTGGGCTGGGTGTGGGTGCACACATGGATGTTGGAAGTGTGATTTTCTTTACCCCAGCATGTTGTGGGTGAGGGGAGACATTCAGAGAAGGAAAGCCCTTTCCTCTCTTACAGTGTCCCTTATTCTCTTATGCAGTACAGAAGAGGCATTGACAAAAAGCATCTGCATTGGCAGAATTACTGACAAAATCTCAAATGCAACTGGTAGCACAGGTATTTAAAAAGAAAAGAAAAAGGTGCGAGATGTTGCTGAGTTTAGCAGCATGGTGCTCAATTGTTCTGGAGCAGAGCAAACTCCTGAGAGAATTACCCTGAGGTGAAAGAAAATAAAACCTTAGATTATGGTTTAATGCGGAAATTGCTTGCATGTTCAAAACAAAATCAAAAGCAAACAAAAAAAAAGCAAGTGAGAGGGGAGGGGGAGAGGCTGGGAAAGAGAGGGAGTGAGAGAGGGGGAGAGGGGAATGTGCTGTGCACTTAGCTGAGCAGCAGGGAGGAAAGCTTGAAACAGGATTTCTCAGCTTCTGATGCCTGGCAGTTGTTTGTGGGCACACCAGTGGTGTCTGTGTGGTGCCTTGCAGGATGTGGACTGAAGGCGAGTCAGAGGGACTCCAGACTTTAGGGATTGTGGTGGTGGTGTGCTCCTCTCTGAAACTTTTCCACTACCTCGGGCTAATTGACTTGTCAGATGGTAAGAGAACTCCAGTTTTGCAGCTCCTGTTTGCTTGTGGTTAAATGCATGCGAGTGAAGCCAGTGTAGGCAGCAGATGGCTGTGGGAGGAAAGTGGTGTCTGTCAGTGCACGGATTCTCACTGTGGGCTTTGTCTTTCTTAATTAAGAATCATACAGGCTGCAAAGAGGCAATTCTGATTTATGCTTTATTGAGGACTTTTCTTTGCTTTTGATATATTACCTTAGCCAGAGAGAATCTGAAGCTGTGATGGTTTTTGCCTTGTGTATTATTTTAGTTTTCCTAATTATTTTGTCTTACTGTTAACTCTTGCTCTTTATTGAAAATGAATTAGTACCAAACTTGAAAAAAGGAAAGGGCTTCTTGGGATAATGGAACCAAAACTGATAATTAGGCATATGATTTCATAGGGCTACAAGAGTTTTGTTGTGACTGTAATTTGCACACAATGTATTGAACGTGAACAAAACAAAACTTTGCTGTAATTGCTGTTCCAGACACTTCAGCAAAATAACCTAAGAATAAATATTTCTTTTTCACCAGCAGGAAGATTTGGTCTCTCCTTGACTTGTAAGCAATGTAATGAACTCATTTTTTTTTTTTTAAAGGTTTTCCCAGATATAGAGCATACATGTTGGAACAACTAAGTGTGCTTTAGAGTTCATCTTTTCATAAAGGGATGTAGGTATCACTGAATTTTTAAAGAAAATAACTTCCTGATTATGCAAGTGAGGTGTTTTTTAAAGAAAAGGGACCCCCAAGTCACTGACTATATTCTTGCTTCTTATTCATTAACTGTGTCAAGTTTATCTACCAAAGGAAATAGTAAGGATAAAATGCTAGCATAAACACCTATGTTTCTTTATTCAGATTTCTTCAAGATATGGGTTAGTACAGGCTGGCAAAATATTCCAAAAAAGTGAAGAAAATTTATATATTGAATCTGTTTTACTGGATCAAGAAAAGCAGATGGAATTTTAACCCCACTACAGTAAAATCAATGCTGTCACATAATCCTAGAAATCCTCCTGCAAAACTAGGAAAAAATCTAAAAATTGCTTAATTAAGAATTATTTACATTAAGAGATGTAAATCGGCAGGTGTTTGTTTTTACATGATTAATTTCCTCATTTCAAAATTAATATCGTGGGAGCTTTTAGTTTACTCTTAGAATGTCACTGGATTGCAATTACATAATTACAAATAAATTAAGATCTCCAACAATGACAACTAATTTCAAATAATGGCAACAGAAATGCTAACCTTAAAATAGGTGCCAAGTCAAATGTTGATGTATTTGCATTGCTATTGCACTTGTTTTGCATTAACTGCAAGAATGTTCTCATACCTCCTTCGCAGACCTAATTGCTATAATTCCAGTGTCTGTTCCTGAAGCAATTACTTTTCCTAGAAGAGTCTCCCCAGTGCTTCCCCAGCAAAGTCAAGTATATGACAGGTGAGAAAGGTGTCTGTGTGAAGGTGAAAGGAGTAGAAGTGAGCAAATAGCTCACGTTGTATTCACAGAACAGCTCTGCCTGTGCTTGGTGGTGGTCAGCAGTCAGTGACTGCTCCATCCCTGCAGGTGCAGGAAGGGGTGACATTTACCTCTGTAAGGCTCCACTGGTACACAGAGCTCTGATTGCATGGGCTGCCTGACAACATGTAGGAACATAGCATTATAAACCTGATCAGATTTGGATAGTTTTTATTGGAAATCTGTGTTTGTGGCTGCAAAATAGTTCACTTGGAAACAAAGATGTATTTATTTGGTACTTATTTGATGAGCTTGTGTTTTTCCCTTTTGACTCTGTTCCTGTGCTAAGAATTATTTATATGTGAAATTAGAACATTAATATAATGTGGGTGGTTGTTAATATCATGCAATACAGATTTCAATAAGTCAGAGATCTTTAAAGGTGACATTAAGTTGTTTTCCTTGATGTGCTGGTGGCAGCAATGGAAAAGGCAAAGTGGATGCTTACATTGCAATGCAAGTATTTCTCACAACTTTATACTCACTAGAAATGAGTACCTTTTACTTATTAGAAATAAAAACCTTATTAAACCCCTAGAAATTCCAGCTGTGTTCTCATAGTTGTGCGTAATAATACTAAAATAAGACACTGCAATTAGCTATGTATATTTCTTTTAGAACTTTTCTCTTCTGAAGATGGAACAGGCTTACTTAAACCATGTTCCTTTGTTCTGTTTAAAAAAAAAATTAATAATTAACCCCCCCCCCCCATACAGAGAAAAAAACTGGCTGGAAATTCCTGTTCCTGTGAGTACTTCTGGGCAAGTCCTTGCTGTCTTTGCAGCCTCTTAAGACCAGTCATTTTTGTTCAGCTCATGACCCAGGATCATTTGCAGATCTCCAGCTGTACCTGTGTGCTTTGCTCTGTTGTCAGACTTGTAGCCCTTTGCATCTGTCTTTATTGAAATCCATCAGTAGGAATCTTCAGGCTTTTTCTCAACTCTTCCCAGCTGTCAAGTCAGTTTCCATCTGACTCACAGCCCTTTCATAGACCGTTCTTTTCCCCAGCTTCCAGGAGTGAATGATATGTGAGACAGGGCCAAAAAGGATTACTGGGATGGAGATGTAATACATTCTGTGTTTCTCTCCTCTGCACAAGGATGCAATCTGACAAACGTTCTCCAGAAGTTCTGGCCATTCAGTGACAATGCATCACTGGTTGTTTCAGTACTTCCCAAGAACTGAAGTGAAAGGGGAAAAAATTTACATAGTCCTGTATCCCTCTCTCTCTTTTAGCTGTTTCTCCCTTACAGGATAAAATAGAAGGGCCTGTCTTTGGTCTCCCAGTTCCCTAAAGGTAGGGAAAACACAGTGATCACCAGTCATGGGAAGCTAGGAACAAAACCAGGATGAGAATGTCATGGGACATGTTCCACACAGCCTTACATTTAGGATTGTCTTACAGAGGTTCTGGTTGAGGAACTTTTCCCTTCTTGCTCTTGGTGCAGTGTCAGCTCCCCACAGGGAGCACATGGCAGGGCAGGAGCAGCTACCTCAGACCCCAAGCTTTAGGGTGATTCCAGTGAGATACTAATGCTCCGTAAGGAGTTTGAAAGTAGGGGGTGTCATCTGACTGACTTCTTTGGCAGTGTCCTCCCCCATACTTCCCCAGGTCATGTTCTTTAATTGCTGGTATGGGAGTAATCATGACTTGAAGTATAGAAGTGCCCTCCTTGAAATTCTGGAGCAGATGGCCAGGAGAAGAAAGGGATTTGTTTTTAGTGGGATGGGCAGAGTGCTGAGGGGAAGATAAAAAGTGCACTAGTGTGTGAAGTAGAACTGCTTATTGTGCTTTATGCACCAGTGTTTGAAGGACATGGGTCTAAGTTAACTTAGAAGTTTGCTAATCGTTTGAAAAGTGCAAACCTTTGTAATAGTGATGCAACAGCTAGACAACTATCTTGAGTAGGTATTTTATTAAGCACAACTTAAAATGGGCCTTTCTTAAAATAACATGGTAGGTGTGCAAAAAGAATATACCAATATACCACAGCAAAATTTTTAACATATCCCACGCCATATTCCATGATTGTTGTGCTTCTGGTAATTTTCCATGTATATAAAAATGCAACAGTACATGAGTTTGTAGCTGGATATGCTTCTTCCCTTGCATCTTGTCTCTATCCCTTCAGACTTCCTCCCTATATGCATCACTTTATCTGCTGAGAAGAAGGTTGTAAGAAGCACTTAATATTCTGTAGACTATTTTAAAATAAAAATAATTGAACTGTATAAAGCTTGATGGAAATCTGCAATTTTATTTTTTACAGTAATTTTTGTTTGGCTTCAGTTTTTTTCCAAGATAAAATGCACTGATGATAAGCTGATCTAACATATTTCTGAAGAGGAGGAGCTTATGCTTTATCCATTTTCTAGAGCTGCAAGAGAGACTGTGGACTGTAACTGCTGCCTAAAATCCACCTTGCACACTCGCAGGCTCACCTTGCACCCTCGCAGGCTTCGGGTGGCCGTGCATGTCAGAAGTGCAGCTCCCTGAGCCAGGATGTGGTGCTGGGTGCTGCCCTTGCCCATGGGGATCCACATCCTATCCAGCTGCAGCAGGGGTTGAGGCATCAGGCAGCCAGAGGGGAGAAGGGTGTAAGCTTTAGTACCTGCACTGCCTGCAAGGCAGGGGTTGGTTTTAGGGAAAAGCTAATATGATTCAAGAAAAATACATGCACAAAATTTTCTAAACTGAATGGCAGCATCACTGAAGCTGAGTTTGTCCTCGTAGAGCTTGTAGCTGTCAAAGTTATTCTTCATTTATAGCCATGGAAGCGCTGGCTGTGGAGGGTAGAGATCCCCCAATGCTCTTGAACCAGCTGTCAGGCTGCTTGATAGATGTTAGATGTCTGTGATCGATTGTTACAGACCAAACTCTCTATACCTGGTAAGTCTAGCTTTCTGTTCTCTCACTGTTGTTTGTTGTCTCTTCCCTTACAAGACTTTCCTCTGATCTACTTTGGAAAGGAGGAGCTGTTGGATGGTAAGGGATTCAGGCAGAATTGTACATAAGTTCCATGCAGGTTACTTTGTTTAGCAGAGAGTGTTTCCAAAACAAGGTAATAAAAAACCAACCCAACCTCCTGAGCACTGAAACAGAATTCTGAAGTATAATCTGAAGGGATTTAATTTTCACTGGAAGGGATTTAATTTTCTTTCCAATGGTGGGAAATACAGCCAATATCTAATAGAAAATGCACACGGTAAGGATAATACCTTACTAAAGGAATTGGCATCCCTGCCTGCTCCGCTCAGCCAGGCAAGAGCGATGTCCCCATGTGCTGTCCCTGTGTGCAGTCTGGAGTACACAAGTCCTGAACGTCTCCCCAAGTTCTGTCTTTTGTCTCTTCAGTCCTGCCATTGCATTACAAGTGCGTTTCTAGATGTTCCTGGAATTATTTTCCTGAGTGAAGCTGTGCAAGCTGGCCTCCACATGAAACCACAAGGTTGGGTGTGCTTAAAGAGCTGACCCCTCCTGTGTGTGGTGGCTATCAAAAGTCTCTAAAATAGGAATGTAATAATCTGATACCCAGGAAGAAATTATCAGATATAATTGCTGTCAAGAGGTAAAATGTTAGCAAATGTGGAAAATATTCTGTTGTTATTCCTTCCATGAATACTCTTAAATGTAGCCATGAGAGGAAAACTTCTTTTCATATGAGAATTTAGCAGAAAGAACAGAAAATATTTTGTGATTTACCAAAAAAATCTTCCTTTTTCTTCTTGCTTTTCCCCCCTTCTTTTTATTATTTCTGAAATGATACTATGAGGCTCTTTAAATGAGTTTTATTACAGTTAATTCCCCCTCTCCTCAGGCAAGCTGCAGCTTTATGTACCAAATTTTTATTATACCCAGAAGCTTTCTGCCTGCTAATAAATAATGGTGGTAAATTTTATATGAAATAAATGTGGTTTCTTATTGCAGCAGAAAGGAAAATAAGTGTGGAATTTTTTCCCGCTTGACATACACATTTAAATTATAGAAGTTAAATAGTGTGAAAACAGCATTCACTTTAAAGAGATATGGCCAGGTTAAAAATAGGTTTTTTGCTTGTACCATTAGAGATAACTTAGATCATCATTACACCAAAGGTGTTTGAAATCTTGCAGACAGATGTGTTTAGTAATTTTTCATTTGGCCTGTGAGGAGCAGTCAGCTATGGTTTCTGTTCCCATTGCTGCAGTGAGCTCCTGTGAGCAGTGCCAGCCTCAGTGTCCTGAGAGCAGGTGGACACAGCAGCAATTCTGGAAAAGCCCATCAGCGTTTTGAAGACACATCCTTCCACCAACCCCAGGGCAGGGTCTGAGATGGCTTCACTCTGGTGAAATGTTAAAAATTGTTCATCTTTTACACTGATTTGCCAAAGTATCAGGGACACACTGTTATTAGTAAGTCTTAAAATGAAGTTGTGCTCCAGCTTCCCCCATCGATGCTGAACCCATTCTCACTGACACGAAGCATGACTCATCTAGATACAGACCTGCCTGTGCTTTCGTGGTTGTCTCGTTTTCAGAAACATTCAAGAACCAGAAGAAAGCTATTTGAAAGTGTCATGTTTTGAAATCTGGAATAACTTCACTTGGCTTGATAAATTTATGGTTCTAGCGGGAGAGATTTCTTTTGACTGAAGAGGATCCTCAAGAATTTCAGGATAAGGCTCAATTCCTTTTCTTGAAGGAATTGAGTTAGACGTGCTTATAATTGGAAAGGGATAGCTATATAAATGATATAAATGGAATATAATTAACATTACTTTAAGCCCTCTTCTGCAATTCTTAAACCCACACATGGGAACCTTGAATTGAGGATGCATATCCAAATGTATCTTAATTAAGTCCTAATTAATCTAAATGTATCTTAATTAAGTCCTAAATTAATTCCTTCTCTCTGAAAAGGAGGTTCCACACAGTTGAAAGAGTAAGACATTTAATTTGTCCATTTTATGTGTACCACCCTTCCTGACAGCAGTGCTGTCAGTCCCTGGCTCCCTGTTGCAGCTGCGTGCCCATGGGTGGCAGTGGCAGTGGTGGGGTCTGTCACTCCACCTGCTGTGAGAGGCTGGTGCAGCTGAGTGCACCTGAGAGTGCTGGGGTTTGTTATACATGAGTAAGGCAATGGTTGGCTCTCGCAATTAGGGGATGAATAATAAGTGTATGCTAAGAAGTTTTACTGCTGGATAATTGTTACTGTGATTTGTTGTCTGGATGTCCTGTTTTCTCCATAGGCCCCTTACCACCTGTACGGTTGCCAAGGGACAGCCGTGGCAGTCAGGACATGTGGAAGGAGGGCGTGTGCACCTGTGCTCCCTGCATAGGGCATTTGGGGAGGGTGACATGGCAACACCTCACCTCCAGTGAAGTTTCAAGGAAGCAGTCTCCACCAATGGACGGCAGAGAAGAGTTCATTGGCAGACTTTGGGAGGGGTTAGGGTTACCTGGCACAGCACCATAGCTATAAAAGGCAGAGCAGGCATTTTGTGGGTGGACATGTGGTAGTTTAGTTCCATGTTCCCAACACTAATTTTTCCCTATTTGGTCTTTTGTTGTATTTTGTTGAAGTTTAATAAACCTTTGAAATTTTAAAAGTGAGCGTCGTTTCTTACATGCTTAGGCTCAAAAGGTCCTGAAGTGAAGGTGAAGCTGCCAGACCTGTCCTAGGGCCGGAGGGGCAGGAGTGCCCTGTGCCCACACCTCAGGGCTGCTCCTGCTGCCCCAGGGCAGGAATGAGGGCTCCCAGGTGCCAGGGCAGGACTGGCAGCTCACAGAGACTGCCTTTGTGTGTCTTTGCATGTACAGTGCTCTAGCTCTCCACTGTCCTATTATTCTGGGACTAGGCCAAAACTTAATTACATCTTGTGTAGATGAATAAAAGGAGTATTGACATTGCAAGATGAAATCTGAAGCATTCTGAAAAGGAAATTTTTCTTTTTTATTCTTCACATACACCATTTAAAATATTTCAAGCTAAGTATTTCTTCCTCCCTCAAATAAATAGGACTGTGCACCTGCAGACTGGTTAGGCTTCCCTAAGTTGATCCTTGACCAGAAGTTCCTATCACAGCTTATGGATCTTGGTTGCCTTTTCTCTTTGGTGGTCCCCATGCAGATGACAGAGCCCAGAGCAAAAGGGAAAGAGCCAAAGGGCTCCTCTGTGCAAGATTCAGCTCTGAGATGAGCTTACCCATGATGGCACATTCATCTCAACCTGTTCCTTGTGCCTCTTGCTCTTTGGCAGATTTCCTTCGTGTAGTGGTTTTGGTTCACCAATTTAAGATCTCCCCAATTTTAAAATTTCCTGGTCGAGGCACTAAAGAGTGTGGTAGGTTTTGGTGCTGGTTAATGAACAATGTACTCACTTTCTACGGTGAGATAGGATTAGGAGAAAGGCAAAACAGGCTTAAAACTTTAGGAGGGTAAAAAGAAAATTTTATTAATAGTGACTAAAAGAAAAAAAGTAGTGAGAATCAAAACAAACCCTTCAGAACACTCCTCCCCCACAACCTTTTCTTTCCCACTGACAATGTAAAGAAACCAAACCTAAAATTTCCAGTGAGTTTACCACTGCTAAAATAGTCTTTCTTCAGTTCACTTAGGGAGAGAAGTACTTCTTTTTAAGGTTATGGAGACTTCTCCACAAAAGGAAAAAAAACCCAGTTCTCTTGTGGCTCTCAATTCCATCACAACTAGCAGCCACCCAGGGAAATCCTTCCCATTGCCACAAGCCTTCCCACAGCTTGTGATGGGCCATGTTGACTTATGGGGTATTGTTTTAAAGATGTCCTGCTCAAGGACAAAAGTTCTCATTATCTATCTCTAAAATAATCTTCATCCCTGGGAACAAAAATCTTCTTCTCCTGGGGGCACAGGAGAAGGCACCCTTCTCTCTTTCTCGGTTCAAACTTCTCATGGGATCACAGCTACTTTAACATCAACTTACTTTAACACGGAGGCCTTTTCTCGATATCAGTTTGAACACTTTCATCTCCCCATAGCTTCATGCGTTATAGGGAGTCTTTTCTCCATAGCTTACAAGAGGACTTCAGCCCTAAGATCAAGGCATCTTCTCCTCCCTCCCATCTGAGACTTACATGCTTGCATCTTGCTCCTCTCTCTGACTCGAAGGAGGACTGAAGCACTGAAAGAATTAACAGCACTCCTGGGGCCCACCTGACCCGCCGGTAACTTGTGGCGGGAGCTGCGGCTGGCTGTGTCAGGATCGGCCTCATGGTTGATCTTTAGTTTTCTCTGCGGTCACTTCCAGCCGCAGGGCCACTCTGCATGGGCTGCAGGACACCCCGCTGCCTCTGGTCTCAGCTGCGCTGCGGGAAGGGCACCTGATGCCAAGATCTTCACAGCCGCGGCCAGCCCTGCCCCGGCCGGGGCTCCGCAGCCTCCCCCCACTCCTGCTCCGGCCGGGGCTCCGCAGCCTCCCCCCATTCCTGCCCCGGCCGGGGCTCCGCAGCCTCCCCCCATTCCTGCCCCGGCCGGGGCTCCGCAGCCTCCCCCCATTCCTGCCCCGGCCGGGGCTCCGCAGCCTCCCCCCAGCCCTGCTCCGGCCGGGGCTCCGCAGCCTCCCCCCATTCCTGCTCCGGCCGGGGCTCCGCAGCCTCCCCCCACTCCTGCTCCGGCCGGGGCTCCGCAGCCTCCCCCCATTCCTGCTCCGGCCGGGGCTCCGCAGCCTCCCCCCAGCCCTGCCCCAGGCTGCTGGGGCCCAGCCTGGCCAGAACGGGGCTGACGGGGGCAGGGGGCGGCCTGGGGAGGGCGAAGGGGCCCAGCCTGGCTGAGACGGGGCCGGAGCCAGGGCCTGCTACCGCTGTGCCGGCCAGAAAAGAAAGCTGCCCGCTTTTTTCCTCTTTAACGTACGTCTTTCACAGAGGCGTGCCCAGCTTCTCAGTGGTTCAACAGACTGTCAGTTACACAAAAAACTTTGCATCGCTTCCCTGAATTTCCTCCCGTCCCAAACCACGATACGCCTATGGATTGCATTCGAGCTGCTACATGAGTTCCTTAAAACAGAATGAAACAATCAGAATTATGAAATCCAGTATAGTCAAATGTTTTTGTGGCTTCTTTAAAATCACCTGACTTGTAAGAGCGATCAGCGCACGTGTGCAACATCTGCTCTAATGACTCTTTTCCAAATCTTGCCTGTATTGCCAGCAATTTCCCAGTACTCAGAGGCACTCCATCTCCTCTTTCTGGTTTAACATCTGTGCTGCTAAATGAAAGTAATCAGAGTCAGCATGAAAATTTAATAAGCTGAGTTCTGGCATTGGTCATGTTCCTAATTGTGTATTTGTTTTCAGCCCGCAGAAGTCCTCAGCCATTGTCAGCCAGAACACCTCCAGTATTTACAAGCACTGGTGTTTATTAGTCTCAAATCACTCTCTGTTGGTGGTGTTTCAAACACAGACCAGATCTCTGAATTTGCCAATGCTTTTAGGGGACTGATCAAAGCCAGACCCCAGCCTCGGAAGATCTAAACCTCACGGCCTTCCTTTCCTAGTTAGAGAATTACTGAGTTTTAGAAGCAGAAAGAGCCTTAGAATAGTAGAATCTAAATCTTCTAACCCAGAGAATGGTAACCTTTTAAATAACTAAATATTTTGGCTTCATGGCAACTCACCAAGTGTGTAGTTGGTTGCATTTATACCCTGGTACAGTGTCTTACAGTGGTTGTCCTGAGTACAGGTTGTCTGAGTACAGGTACCAAAAGCAGCTTTATCTGAATCAGGAAGAAGTCTGTAGTCTGTACTTAAAGGAACATTGGCAGTAGCAGGGTTCAGGCACTGTCCTTTTATCTTAATGTCCTGAAGCCTCCCTTCTGGTTCTGCTTCTTTGCAATCAAACACTGGGACATAAATGTTTTTATGAAGAAGACATCCAGGCCCTATTGGTTGCCCGAGATCAGGATCCATTGAAATGCCCGAAGTGAGGGTGCTGCCTGTACAAGCACACCTCCAGAGCACAGTCTGTGCCTGGTGGGTGGCCCTGAGCTGTCCCCAGCCCACCGGGAGTGCACCGTGTGTCAGCAGAGCTTGCTCACAGCACCACACACATTTAAGGACATTTTCTCTTACTGAAACATCTGGATCTGTATTGGAATGATACTTTTTTTTGCAGTTTCTTCTGTGCAAATAGAGCTTAATTACTACTTGTGTTCTGCTTAATTATGCTTCACATTTTGGAGCAATCTGTTCAACTTGAGCAGTTCTGTGAAGTGGGAAAAGTGATCTTCTGGGAAATACTAGCTCATTTGGATGGCATCTGCAGTGCACTCATTTGTGGTGGTGTTTCTGTCCTCAATTCTGACTGGACCAAACCAATTTGTTCTTTTTCTAGTCTTTACACAGGTGAATTTCCATAATGTAGTGGTCCACCTGTTTTAAGAGGAAAATTCCTTCCACATTCACACTGCCACTCTTGCTTTATATTTCTGTGGCAAGTTCTGTTTCATACACTGCTGTTTCTGAAAGGGAATTGTCTTGGTTTGGAAAGACAGGTGTCTGCTAAGGAAGGCAGGAGCCGCCCCTGAAATGGAAAATGTAAACCCCCTCCCTCCAAATTGCTATGAATTTTAAATTAAGGGGGCTCTTAGGCAAAAATATGGGGACAGGAATAACAGTTCTTTATTAGGGAAGAAAATAAAAAGAAGAAAATAAAATAAACAATGCAGTAAACCAAAACAATACTGACAGAGTCAGAGCCCAACCTGACACCCTGTTGGTCAGGGTGTTGGTAGCAGTCCAATCGGAGATGTGGCTGCAGTCCTGGAGTGTCAGGTGTGGTTCTGCTGGAGCAGGGATCCAGTAGAAGTCCAATTGGAATTATAGCTGCAGTCCTCCTGGAGTGTCAGGGGTGGTTCTGTTGGAGCAGGGATCCAGTAGAAGTCCAATTGGAATTATGGCTGCAGTCCTCCTGGAGTGTCAGGGGTGGTTCTGTTGGAGCAGGGATCTTGTAGAAAGGGTGCAGTCTTCCTCTGAAGAGCCAGTGGAAGAAGCAGCTGCTGTTCCTCTGGGAAATCCAGTGGAGAAGCTGTGCTGGTGTTCCAGAATCTCCAGATCATATCTGGGTAGGAATGCTTGGCTCCTCCCTCTGGGCTCACATCTCCCAATGGGATGCTGTAGTTCTTATCAGTCACTGATATCAGCCATGCAGTGACATCCAATAGCCTGTTATCAGCAGATGTCTCCCAGGAGGGAGGAGTGGTTGTGGAAGAGATAAGGAAAACTGCCCACTTAACAGAAGACAGCTGCCATACAGATGGCAAATAGAATGCCTGAAAGACATTTGGGAGGTACCTCAAAATTCTGATGCCTCCTTTTTTGGAGAATAATGTTGGTTTTGCATCCCTGTGTACAGCTGTGAAACTAATTAAAGGGGAGGCAGAGGACGGTATTTATACATTGTGAACAGATCATTGTAAGGATTAGGCAAGAAGTCTAAAAAAAATCTATTTTTTACTAATTATATTTGTTATTATTAGCTATTTTTATCTTGGAATTTTATACACTGTTGGGTTTTCAGGTATCTTCTCTCAGCAAGTGGTGGTGTTGCAGGTTCACACAGGCAGAACCACCCTGCTAAGCTTGGCTGTTTGTGAAATTAATTTGATGTTGATGGTTTAGTGGTGAAAATCACAGAATATTCTGACTTGGAAGAGACCCACAAGGGCCATCAAATCTAACTCAAAATAGACCTGAAGGAGTCAAAAAGTCTTATCAGAAAAAAGGGATTGGATAAGGACACCACTCTCTTTTTGGTTTATTGCCTGGAAAGAGTCCCTTTTGGAAACTGATCTCTCCAGCCAGGCAGTATAATGTTAATAATTATTTTTAATAATGCTAATAATAATAATGGGTGTTTGACTTTAACTGTGTTTACTATTTGATGCATCACTAGGTACCTTTGTTCCATTTTTTAACTGCATTTGCCATGAGCAGATTTTCCTTGCCCCTTTTTCGGGATCACGGCTGAGTGTGAGCTGCCACCTGTGCCTGCACGGCGCCAGGGGTGTGTGGGATGTGCCAGGCAGGGTGGCTGAAAGGCTGGGACAGTGCCCGGGGGCGAGCACATGGCACAGCGCGGGAATGCTGGACACATGCGTGGCACAGCGTGGCACAGCATGCTGGCATAGCAGTGCATGGCACAGCACAGGAATTTGCTGCTGGACAGCGGGGCCGAGCATCAGGAGGCTCAGAGCCCCAGGGACACCCCCAAGCTCTCGCCCAGCTCCTGCCCTAATGAGCATTTACACACTCAGGCCTTGAGGTATTTTTCCTGGTGAAATTTCCAAATATTTGCAATTGATCTCCCACAGGCAAGACCTGTTTCCTGCAAGACCTGCCCAAGAGCACATTCTGTCTGGAGATTAATTTCAAGTATATCGTGGGTAAACTAGAGTTAATTTTTTCTTCAGGTCCTTGCTCCTAAAATATAGCTTTTTTTTTTTTTTTAATAAAAGTAAGATGCAGTCTAATAATTCTTGCACATAATTTAATCCCCTTCAGCTGTATTTGTAAAATTACCCATTTCATCTAACGCCTGTCAGTTTTACAATTAACACTGGGCACATTATCTGCACTTTATGCCTTGACTGTTTTCCTTAAAAAAGGGAATTTATTATGAGCAACTTGTTTTCAAAGTCCTCCCATGAACCATGGAGACTGATGTTCTGCATTTTCACCTTGCAGCCTTCAGATGCAGGGGACAGCGTCATTTACGTCTTTACTAAAATCATCATTTTCACCCTAAGAACTGTTTTAGGCTCTGGTTGTCCTTGGACAGCCCTAGCACTGTATGAGGCTTCACTATTGCTCATTTGGCAGGGCGTGGGATGGAAATGCTGCAGGATTGCACCTGAGGAAGGTGTTAGGTGCTGTTTGATGCTTGTTTCCCCAGCGCGTGTGGCCCAGGGAGCCCAGCCCTGGGCACGGTCTGGGGGTGCAGGGGCAGCTTCTGGTGCCAGCAAGGAATGGCAGGCTCAGGACGGTGCATGCTCAGTCCCAGAGCCGAGGCAGCAGCTGGGGAGTAACCCACCTTTGTTTTATGGTGCACAAACTGGCTTTGGGTCGCTGGAAGGTGTCCCAGCCTGTGGCAGGGGGCTGGAACTAGATGGTCTTTAAGGTCCCTTCCAATGCAAACCATTGTCTGAAATTCAGAGCCATTTGCAGGTGCTATGAGTGTGGAATTTCCCAAATTGTTAAGATAACAAAAGGTAAAATTGGAACAAATATGAAAGGATAAATAAAGCAAGCATCATTAAGTAACTTCTAAAGTGTATTCTGTTTAAACATTGATTTTCCTTAAGGAAAATTCACTCTCTGCTCTTGAGCAAGGAGTGGTGAAATGAAAAAAGTCTCTTTCATTAGCAACAATCTAAAATATGCAGGTACTTGAAAGTGTGTCAAGATTATTTTTCTTTGTAAAGTGAAGTCACTGTTTGGTTTCCATTATGAGAGGAAATGTGCATATCCTATGGGCTAAGCAAATACAGATGCTATTTTGCACAAAAAATGCAAACCTAAGTGATTATCTTAACCTGGGCCTACAGTGGAGTAAGATTACCTCAGGTGATTCTATCAGATGCAGACCTCATACCCTTCTATTAAAGCAGCCACAAAAATATGGGCAGAAATAAATCTGAACTCAAGAAATGCTACATCCCATTCTTCTATTTTAAAACACATTGTAAGAAGGACAGCTAAGTGAATGCTCTGTACCAGCTAAACAATCTTCAAATCTTTAGTCTAGGACACAACTCACTGCAGCCATCTGGTGTGGAAGGGATTCGTCCTGGGATGATTTCAACAAGTGTTGGAAATAAAACCAGAAAAGTAATAAATTACCATTTATCAGTACTTGTAAGCAGAAGAAGCCTTCTGCATTAGTTGCTGCTTCCACCTGATTAGTGAGCACAGATAACCCCCCCAACCCAAAAAAAAAAAAAAAAAAAAGGCAGCTTTGCTACAGTTCAACCTTTTCAAGCTCTCACTGAGTAGTAGCTGGATGGTGTCCAGCTCCTGAGTGTGTGTCTCCATCAGCAGCACAGGTATGCCCTGCCAGCTTGGAAAGGATAAGGATGCTGTAAGAACCAGGCAGGTACAGGTGTCACTGAGCTGAGGAGGTGACCACACTCGCGCCTCACTGTGTGTGCAGCTGGTCCCAAGGTCTGTTCATGCATAAATGAATTGAAGAAGAAAATTAAATTTAAAACAGCAGCAAGATTGTTTACTACACTTGAATCTCTCAGGAGAAAACTGTAAATAAGGCAAAACTGAGGAAGAAAGTGGTATTACATAAAATATCTTAACATCATTCCTATCAGAAGTTTAAATTTGCATGTGTTTATGTATATGTAGTTCTGCTTGCACTCACCATCCTCAGTGAACTTCAATATAATAAAACTGTAGTTGTAATAAATGCAAGAGCTCATATTTCATACAGTGACAACTCTGAAGAGCTGGAGGGACTAAGCCAGGATGATAATGAAAATGCAAATAAAAGGAAATACAATGCCCGTGATAAAAAGCGAGGGCAGAGGAGGAAGTGCCAATCTCCTGGTTTGCTACTAAAGTTTCTGTGGTTAATTTATTGGGTATCAGGGAATGGAAGAAACAGGTTGAAAAGAGCTGACTTGAGAGCAAGTACTGAAAGGAAACAAATAACAAAAAAACCCAAATCTTTGTAGAGGGTGAGGACTATTGAGGTGGATTTTCTCTCCATTTTTCAACCACTCATTTCTTGTCCCTCCTTTTAAAGAATTTGTTCCCCACAGTTTTCTCTCTTTACAGCTTCTGCATTCCTTCATTTTGTGTCATTAATTCTCTTGCAAATAAAATGGCTTTCCCCCCTTATTTCAAATTACTTTTTCCTGTAGCAGACATCCTTTTACATTTCCTTTCTTCTAACAGGAGCTGTAATGTCTAAACTCTTCATTTTCCCTTTGTGTGGGAAGGTGTGTACTTCAGGCTTCTTTCGGCCCCTTAACAGCCTTGAGTCCCTTTATCTTGAACAGCTGATACTCTGCTCCTGTTCCTGCTGTTACAGCCTCTCACCTTTATTCCCCTGCAGTGCAAGGGACCTTCAGAACAGCATTTAGGAATACATTTTATCTGTTCAAGGCCTACAAATGCTGACTGTGATGTTGCAGATGTGGTGGATTAAGAGGGTTGCTGAAGTCACCAATATTTTGAACCAGTTTCTTAATACTGACAAAATGAACCGATGTTAATTAACCATTAGCATTTACTGACATGTGCCCTCCCTTAATAATGTTCAATTTAATGTGTGTATATGTATGTGTGTGTGTATCTCTGCAAAATTAAAAGCTTATGAAAACACACCTTTGGGCTGGTCTGTTCTTTCATTGAGCCAGTCTGCTCAGAATTTATGCTTTCCTCTATTCAGAGTACCTCTATTTCCTTGCAAATTTTGATTTTAATTGTTGGCTTACAACAGAAATGACTATATTATGCTTGAGCCAAATAACCTAAAATGTTTTTACAAGATATGAATTGTGCATTTTTTGACAATAAGGGGAGTATTTGCTTTTATGCCAAGCAACTTTTGGATGTGGATTGGATTTTCTGTCAGCGGACGGCTGGATCTGATCCTTGAAGTTTAGAGAATCTCAAACTGACAGACACTAAATATCTATGTATTTGGGCATTGCATACACTCTTGGGGGATGGGGTTGACAGGGGAAAACATGCATCAAAAATGAAGTGAGGTTATGGTAAATCAGGGTATGATGGTATTTTTCTTCCTTGTAGAAGAACACTCTCTTGAATAAAATGCATAGAAGTGTTTTTCATTTTTTATCTCTTTCTCCAAAAAGTCCTTCTAAATTCCAGCTGAATTAATTCCAGATTCTGCAACTGTGGACAAAATTTGAATTTCTCCTAGGACTAGAGTGACCTTCAATGTCTCTAGAGCAAGTTTTTGGTTAGCACACAGAGGAGTTTCCCTCAGTGTTTAACCTCAGTATAAGGTCATTGTCTGATATGCCTGAGCATGTCTGCTCCCTCTGGTGTATTTGCACAGCTAGAAAGCTAAAGCCAGTACTTTGGAAGTGCCATTCCTCCACGCTTTCTCAATACTTAGGTATGAAATGTCTGTGGTTGCTTTTTGGAGCAATGTGTCTGCTGCTGCCCAGCTGCTCTCACCACCACTTTGGCTCTGTGGATGGGCAGCTAATTGGCAGCCCAGGAAGAAATGTGAGCTATTGCTTTACTCCTGTGGCTTTTATTTTGCTTTCAAGAGGTTGAAAACAGTTACACAGATCAGTTCTGTTGGTAGTTTCTTTTTGATCTGTTGCTCTTGAAATCCAGTCTGTCCTATCCATCATGTTAAACGAGCAAAGGTAACAACCAAAATAAATATTTTCCTGTCTTCTCTTTCAGATAGAATTGAAGATGAATTAGAAATGACGACAGTGTGCCATAGACCCGAGGGACTGGAACAGCTTGAAGCACAAACCAATTTCACTAAAAGAGAACTTCAAGTTCTTTACAGAGGATTTAAAAATGTAAGAACAGTGCTGCAATGAACAGAGTATGTCCTCAACAGCCTCAACTGCTCAGCTCGATTTTATACTATTCCCCTGCTAAGCATTAGTAGTTTTGTATAAGATCTCCCTTACGACAGCAAAATGAGCACAATCTGCCTCTCCATCTAATATTTATGACACTGCAATCTGCCTAAAACTGGGTTTGGATGAATATTCAGCACATAATGGTCTCATTAAACTTGTTCCCCAAATGTCAGCAAGCGCACTTCAATTTCCTCGGCTGTGCCAGTACTTGAAGATAACCTGAAAATGTTTTTATGGCTACTTATTTAAGCCTTGTTTTCATCTCCTCATGTTCAAATATAAGTGGTACTGTTCACTCGAGATTAGGTGCCCAGGATGGATATTTCCTCCCTTCTCTAGAAATCTTGCTCTTGTAGTAGAGCACTTTAGGACTTTAAGGTCCTGCATAAGTAGGGAATAAGTCTGGAGTGGCAGGAGCCAAAGAGAAACCAAAAGTTGAATGTGTGTTAAGACTGAGGAGACCAGAGAGAGGCCCCAGATTTCTGGGCAAGCAGGCAGCAGTGGCAGCTGGTGTGACTGGGTGTTCAGAGCAGCTCCGTGCCCAGCCTTGTGACCCACCGTTCCAGCCAAGCTCCCTGGGAGCCCGGAGTCTGCAGCTCCCAAGCCTCAGCCTGGCTCTGCTGCTGCCTCTCAGGGGCTCCTGACAACCAGGAAAAAGGCATGGGGAATGTTGAGGCTACATGGAGCAGATGCTTTATGGACCTTGAAGAATGAGTACTCATTACATGTTTGCCTGAGGGTCAGGATTTAGTCACCCAGGTGGTTTGTGCCAGCTGATGTTTTAATGATGATTAACAGGTCAGAATCAAAATGGCTCACAAAACACAGAATGGTTTTTATATTCCCTTGCAGGACAGGTCCAGCATTTAGAAATCATTGCAGCAAAATGATGACATTTCTCAGTCAAGTCTATAGGGAAAAACTTGTCAAAAGAAAGCTGAGCTACCTTAAATACAGGCAGTTCTGAGGAACCTGCGGGACTTTGAGAAGGGCCTTGCTTTTTGACAGATTTTTGAAATTTGATCAAATCACATTTCCAGTGTATATTTGACTTTTCCAAGGAGTCTGGTAGTTTCACCGTTTATTTCTCTGCTCACCCTAAGTGGGCCAAAGCACAGCTCAGCTTTCTGTATTTTTGTTGGTGCATGTGGCATATTTCTGCAGCCTTTGTTGCACGCAGGAGGTCATTTCATGTGTGAAGTTGCCTGACTGAACTGGTATCTCCTTATGCTTTTGCCAGCCAGCAGGAAATCACAGGGCTTTTGAGACAGAACTTGGCAGGTTACCACCCTGATGTGACACGACTGCCTACAGAGTGAGGTTAAGCCCAGTTTTGCTAAGACCTCTACCGTGCCTTCTGTATCACTGTCGGGTGGGAATCCTGTGTGGGAGAGCTCTACTCTGAGCTGGGGGCATTTGTAGCTGCAAAAGCAAACCAGTGAGGCAGACCTGGAGCATTCTCAGCACACAGGACATTTACCCCCTGCCTTTTCCAATTCTGCTTGCACTTTGCACTACAGAGGCATTACCTCCCAGGGCAATTGTGGCAGACAAGGGCGTTTAACCTGTGACCTAAATCTAGGACTTCACTGAAGGTCTTGGTATTAATTGGCAGTGATAGCAAGGTCTTGGTTTATATCTGGATATTATGACAAAGCAGGCTGGTTTTATCCAGCTGATCTGCATACAATCTACACAAAGGTTTCATATGTAAGGTTAAAATTTACATGAAAGTGCAGTTTTAACACTGGTAGCTTGCAAATCCTGGTTTCAATGGTATGGGTAATTATGCACAGGAGGCAAACTGGCTCATCTGTTACCGTATTTGCTATTGTACCAAACAGTCTGTTCCTTGGGATGATGTTACAGTGCCATCTGGAGATTCAAAATCCCTGTGGGAATACAGTAATTTTCCTCCCTGGCTTGTACTCACTGCTTGCTCTCAGTGATTATTGCACAGGTCCTGTTTAATCACAAGGCAACACCTGGATACTCACAGAGCAATTTGCAGGAGCTTGTGTAGGGGACAGAGGGATGGAGGTCGTGGCTGCAGAGGATTTAGTGTGCAGGAGCAGGGATAATGTTCCACTAAAGGCAGCTCAGCACAGGCTGGCCTGGCCTCTGGACTAGTGCTTGTCTGACCAGGGTCCTAATTCTCAGTACCTTTAAACCTGTTCTTTCTTTGTCTCTGAATTCTGTTCCCCCCCCAAATTGTCTCAGTCTTTACCCAGGGTGTCACTAGTCTGGTCTGGTAGTTTTGCCCCACAGTTTTAGAGGATGCCAATAAATTCATCTCCAGAGAAGCCGAGCATGCTAACCGGGCCTGTATTTTTGCTGGCTGGCCAAATGTTCCATCTCTTTGCCTTCAGCTTGCTTTTCCAGTTGTGAGAGGGTGTCACCCTCCAGCCTCTCTTGGTTCCAGGACCAACAGTTCACATTTATCTAGCAGTTGCCTCTGCCTGCAGGATTCTGCATTATGTGAATGGTCTCCTTTGCACCTCTCTGTTAGCTGTGGCAAGAATGGAACCAGACTAACGTGAGGTGTTTGGTCCCATCTCTTTGGTTGGGACTAAAAAAGCAAAGTTACAGGCAAACCCATCAGAGCCTTTGGTGGGTTTTGCCTTGGTACAACTTAACAAAAGAAAATGTGGTACCTTCTGTCTACAAAACCACCAGAATTGTTTGAGCTAAACAGCAACATTGGCACAGGAACAGAAAGGCCATTAATAGGCATAGGCTGGAATTAGAAGAGAGTTTCTGCCCCCCAGAGGAGTAAAGTTTGGTGGCCAGTTATGGAATTGCTGGGAAGAGAGCAAGGAAGTATTAATATTATTAAAATTGATAAATTGATGTCTAATGAAGGGAACAGCTCTACAGAGATTTGAGCTTAGTAATTCAGGATCTTCCACTTAGGCCATGTTGCATAGTTTGTGTTCTTTGGAGTCGAGTACAAGGATTTGAAAGAACTGGGGGTTTTGTGGGTTTTTTTTGCTCAGTGGGGGGCTTTGTGCTGTTAGGGGAAATGCTTGTAAGCTGCAAGGGATAATTTCTTAATACTGAATCAGGAAACAGACAACCCAAATGACTGAGAGGCTGCTGGAGACATCCTTACCTTGCTTTAGCGTGAGCATTTTAGCAAATCTGTAACAAAGGGTAGTATGAAATGTAACTGTAAAAAAAGCAGGATTATGGAGGTTTAAGTGAGAAGTACAAGCAAAGGAGAAATGTTCTCATTCTTTAATGATCCCCAAAACATCTCCAAAGTGGGAGAACATAGAGCAACAAACTACATGGAATGTGTGAGTGCTTAGAGATGCAAATCTGGATTGTGTGTTTGTCTGTGGTCAGCTAACATCCTATTTCTAATTTAGCAAAACGTAGCCCTAGGTACTCATCCTCATGTTCTGGCCAGCTGAACTCAGGAGGGTCTGAAAGCCAGGGCATGCTTAGCTCCCCTTTGGTCCCCGCATCTCTGCTTTGCACATCTCTGAAAGTAGTCGGTAAAGTTTATTTCTGATTCCAGCAGAGAAAAAATGCAGCTGCTTTATTTATGTTTTATTTTCCTTTTGGTTTTGTGTGTTGGTGTGTTTGTTTTTTACATGGATTCAGCTCCTTTGTGGTATAGTGATTTAAAAGAGGAGGGTAAGTTCAGATACACAGCTTGTGCTGCCAGAGCTTGATAGTCAGCCCTAGGAAAATGAGGAATTTGTTGTGTGCTTGATGACAATACAAAAAAAAAAGGTTTGTCACTGTTTGGCATTTTTAAAGAATTATTACTGTAAGGAAATGAGAAGGATTAACCTAAAGCCCTGCTATCAAAGGAAAGCCTTATGAATACTACAGTGAAGGACTGTGTTCTTCTTACTGACAAGGATTTTTTCTTGAATGAGTGAATCTTTATTAACTTCAGTGGAATTTTAATTGACACTAAGCTCACCTGCTCTGTGTCACAAGTAAGATTTCTATCGAGTCAGCAGAATTAAGTAGTGCTATGGCACTAATGAGGCCTCTGGAGCATTATTTGGCTCTTATAAAACAAAAATTGTGATCAATTAACTGCAAATAAATTGGTAGTAGCATATGTGTCTGAAAGCAATCCAGTTATAGAGAGCTAAACGGGCTGATCAGTGTCAGCACTGCCTCTCCCCAGCACTCCTAGAGCTGTGATGCAAACTTTCATTTGGCTTCCAGATGGAGCACCAGAAGCAATAAGAACCACGTAGAAATTCAGAAAATTAAGCAGGCCCAATGCCCCAGCTGCCAGGGCAGCCCTTGCCCCTGTGAGAGAGCACAGGCAGCAGCAGCAGCCACATGCACATCTCTGGTAATAAACAGAGGGACGGGACCTCAGGGCTCTGCACTTGTGGGAAACATAGAGAAAAGAATGATCAGTCCCTCAACTACAAACCATCTTTCTGCAGGTGAAGTCGTGGTTCTTAGAGAATGCAACAGTTGTCTTACCACGAGGAGAGAAGGAAATAAATCTTGGTGTAGCACTGTGCTGGAAAGGATGTGCCAGTTGTGCCAGGCTTGGTTTTAAAAAGAATGACAATTTGGTGAAGTACTCTGCAAGGGCCCTGTGATCTTGTAGCAACAGCACTTCAGTGACCAAGGAGAACACTGCTACCCAAGAATGGCTGTGGATATGGTTCTGGGCCTGATCAATGATTAACAGATATCATAAATAAATATCAGATGATTTATTTAATGTATGTTAGCTTACAAGCTTCAGAAGACATGAATGTTTAGTAACTATTTGGGAGAACCTCTTATGGTAGCTTTTAGCTTCTATTTAATTATCTTCCTTTGATGATTTCTGCTTTACAGATGAAAAAATAACTACTTTTCTTGTGATAAGGAAACCAGGCAATGGAAGTTTTATGAGAAGCTTTGGAACAGTTTGAGAATACTCATCCAACTAGATATCTTTCAACTTACAAAATCACAAGTGGCTCGTAGAAAAGTTGTCTGATTGACTGTTTGCTGTCTCTGTCTAAACAGCAGTTCAGGACTGTCATCAGGCGGGGTTGTAGGAGTCAGGTTCCACGAATGGAAAGCTGGTGGTTCCTTGTGCAGAGGATATTTTGTGAAATTCCTGGCTGAAGCACCTGTGTTAAAGTGAGGCAGGGATCACAGCATGACACAGGGAGGGAGTGAGTATAGTGCCAGGAGCAGAGGAACTTTCTTGATCCCAAGTCTGCCCTTCAGCTCAGTATAAGCATCAAGCCTGACCATACGTGCCAGTTCTGTGAGTTTTGCGAGAGAGAGTTAGCCTGCTCAGAGAATCCACCTCCAGCACCTCCTACCAGCAGGGACACTGCTCTTGCTCCCACCTCCCTCCCTGATAGGAGCTTGGGGAATTAAATGGCTGAGTGGGGTCAGTGCTGCAGCACAACACAGACCCCAGGGGTCTCTATTGATCAGTTGCTCAGAGTGTGGAAGGAAGTTGACTTTTCTGTGTATGTAATTCTGTGCTCTGTGAAGAAGGCTGAGTGATGTGGTTATTTTATTGGTTTGCTCTGGTTCAATTTTCAAAATTGGTTGATAGGCAAATTTGAGGAATAGTGCCATCAACTGGGAAGTATTTTCTCTAACTGAAAACATCACATGGTTAGGTAGCACTGCCCGAGGCTCTGTAATGTATGTTATAGCAGCACTGAGCTGGTGGGGGTGTGTCTATTATTGAGGTTTGTTTGTAAGGACTTACTAGTGTGTATGGATTGTTCACCTGGCTACAGTCTGCTGCTGAGGATTAAAAAACAGCAATGAAACTGCTGAAAGCACAGTTAGAAATGTTCATAATGGTGAGCCAGCTTTGTGAGATGCTTAGGATGAAACTGCAGTCTGAATTACTTTAATTTCTCCAGCTGCGCAGCCTGTGCATGCAGAGCGCTGTGAGAACAGGAAGGTGATTTGTTTCATTGCTCTCCCTGGGCTTGTAGAGTTTTGCAAATGAACCTTTACAAACCTGTTTTTTCTTGATTCTTTCTCTCTTTCTTTTAATTTTGTTTTCCAACAGGAATGTCCTAGTGGGGTTGTTAATGAAGAAACATTTAAACAGATCTATGCACAGTTTTTTCCTCATGGAGGTGAGTGGAGTGCTTTGTCAGGGTTCTTGAAGCCCTAACATTGCCTACTGCCAGCTGGCTGCAAATCTGCTGCAGATCATCTGGGCGAGAAATGAGAATCAAGCTGAAGCTTTGAGGGGTTTTAGACAGAAACACAAACATCAAGGTAATGAAATTTTAGGCCCTTTGAACAGTTATTTCACATAGAAAAACCCCCATAAAGGTTGCCCCTCAATGTGAGCTCTTCATTCCACAGGTCCAAAATAGAAACTGTGGGTTGATGCTTTGTTCTGTTCTGACTTTCTGTTGGCAGAAAGTGGAATTGCTTCACCTCCATGTGGCTCATGCTTCCCTGCTGTTGAACTGCTGGGCATGTAGTGTCTAGCACAGGAGGGTCTCAGACTTCTTTTTGGCCTGAAAATTATTCAAAACCTCCTTAAAATTCTTAAAGCAGTTTTTAGTTGATAAGTAAACTCCTGGATACCTGAAATGATCATTTTTGGTGTTTATGGGACTAAGACAGGGCCATGTCATGAATGGGCATATTAAGGTATTGTATTAAATCTCTCAAATAATGCATTTTCTTGCCTTCTAAAAACATCAAGAATCTATATGTTGTAATTGGATAGGTTTTGTGGGGATGCTGTTCTCAAATTGAAAGAAATTAGTCATTTAAGTGGCTTTTTAGCAAAAGATTAAGTATTTGAGGCTTTCCAAAATATCCCACTCCGTAGTAGCTGCAGAACACAGTCTTTGGGGAACAAGGACAGATCTTTCTGCAAGGGTGTACGTGTGCATATACATTTACGTAAAGAAGGTCATTAACAAGTGTTTTTGCAACTAAATGTCAAAATAAAACGCATTATGCTCATGTTTTACAAGCCTTGGGACCTCAAAGAGATACACCTATAAAAGGTATGCATTAAATTTTAGTATGAACTTGATGATTTCCTGTTGTGATTTTCTAAACCCAGTAGTTTAAGATTCAAAAGGACAAAAATACATCTCTGGGTGAGATTGATCTCCAGCAGCCATGGGTCAAACTCAACTAACTGGAGCAAGAGCCTTCTAAAGCTGGGCATTTCCTGAGGGGGTCACTGCTGTGTCTCCCACAAAACAAGAAGGTAGAGAAAGAATGCTGCAGATTGCAGTCACTCTTTGATGTTTTTGCTGTGTTTCCCACCATTTGAACCAGAGACACTCATGGTTGGTGGGGATTTCCTGCTTGTTCTTTCAGGTAATGCTCCAAAATCCAAATAGCTTCTACTGTAATAAAAGCTTTTGGATTTCAAGGCTGTTTTAAGTGAGGGTGCCAGGATTTTGCAACTCCATGATTGTAGGAACAACGGGGTTAGGACAGACAGAGACAAGAGATCTCTGAAGCCAGGTCGTGGAACTGGGGGTTTATTGCAAAGGGTCTGGGTGCAGGGGCCCTGCTGCAAGCTGCCAGCCACAGCTGGAGCAGGCCTGAGAGAAGTAAAGAGAGTGGGGAAGAGAGAGAAGGCAAGAGCGTGGTAAAGGGGATGAGAGAGCGAGGAGGAGTAAAGAGGATAAGAGAGAGAGTAAAAGAGAGGATAAGAGGGCAAAATTCCCTTTGCAATACAAAAAATCTTCTTCTATGCTGAATATTCTAATTCTCACTAACCAATCTAGAACAAGATACAAATCCTACAGCATTTACATACAGCCTGTGAGAATCGTTACATTACCACACTGTGTTACACTTTAAACCCTAAAAACTTCTCTTTGGGCCCCTTCTGCCAAGCCAGCAGGGTCTGCTCTGACCTTTGGACCTGTCTGCAAGCAGAGGGTATTTGTTCCATCAAAAGGGGATTGCCTTCAGCCAGCCACACCATTGTTTTCCAGTTGTTCAGTAACTGAGGTATCTCAAAGCTTGCTTTCATTTCAATCTCGCTTATAGTTTCTATATTCTCAAAATCTTTTGCCAGACAATCATATTTATAAGGCTTTCCTGTTTCATCTTCCCCAACACGTGATAGCATTTACTGGTTCATGGAATACCTGGCAGTGTGTCGAGTTGAGTTGTACACAGAAGGAAAATAAATTCATGACTTGTTTAGAACCATCACTGTATGATGAGTTCCTGCCCTTTGTGCCTTTCAGATGCCAGCATGTATGCACATTACCTCTTCAATGCCTTCGACACTGCACAGAATGGCTCCGTGAAGTTTGAGGTGACTGTTTTGCATCTTGCAAATGTTGTGATTTTAACCTTTTCTGTCCGGTCTTCATTGCAAAGTAGTAGGACATGCTGAATAAAAGATTAGAAGTTTCAGTCTAAAGCCAGTCAATGTTTTCAAATCTGGTTCACTTAAGTTTATGCAGATGCAGTTCTATTTCAGTAAAGAAATATCTAGATTGTGCTAGTCAGGATCAGAGGGAGAAAGTGCAGAGGTTTATGCAGCAGAGAGGAGTGGCTGAGGAGAGTCCCATGTGAAATGAGATGAGGGCCGCAGAGAACTTGCATCTTGTACCTTCTGCAGTCATCATGTGTTGAACAAGCATCTCAGGTACTTGGAAACTAAGTGTGCACTTTAACTAGAAGGCCTGTTGCAGTGGCTACAAACAAGCTCTCTTCATGCTCAGCCCATAGCTGTAGGAGTGCAGCAAAGGGATGTATTAAGTCATAGACTTTGGGAGGGTGAACTTCATCGTTTTGAGGACTAGAAAATTCCTCTAAAACAACAAATCACAGGCAGTCTTGCTTTTGCTGTCAAATGTCCAAAACCTCTGTTAATTTCATTAAATGCAAAATGGGGGTGTTTCCATATGTATCTGTGTGTCTCTGTGGCAAGAGCTGCAGTGGGAGGTTTGCATGGGGCAGCTCCTCTGTAGTTGAAGGTGTTCAGAAACCTAAACAGTCTGAGAACAGGAAAATGTTGTTAAAATAACAAACAAACAAAAAAAACCCAAACCTAGAAAGTGCTGAACTTTCATTTCTGGCAGATCAGTCTCTTAATTGGTTGTCAAACATGAGAATTTTGTCCACTTTTTTATCAACAAATTCAAATTCCTCAGAGACTTGGCAAAAAGGAGCAGAGGTTTCTAAGCAGTGCTGCACTGCCCCATGCAGAGCTCATGGAGGTGACTAAAGCTATTAAATGAGTTATCAGGAGCTGTATAGCTCTGTTAGCCTGAAGTTCTGCCTGTGCTAAAAATCCCCTGTGGCTATGCTACTCTCAGTGCCTGAGCCACCAGTGCAGTATAATTAATAAATCACAGTTATCAGAAGCAGTATCTTTACTGTAAGCAAAAAAAAACAATTAAAATAATGTGTCCCACACTGAGTAATTAGTGGTGGAAATCATATCTGGTCAAATCTGGCAGATTTTGCCAAAGAGCTAAATCTAGGGCTCCCTGTGTTAGAGGATTTTATCTCTCAGATAAGATCTTCTCCCTTCTTTGCCAGCACCTCAGTCAGGAGGTAAGAAAGCATCAGCTTCTACTTCCACAGGCACAGTCCAGCTGTGTTTAATCAGGTGGTGGCAATCTGAGTGACAGGTCCTTGCAGCAGGGAGGAGGAAGGCTACTGGAGCGTCTGGCAGTGCTCTTAAAGACCAGACATCTCAGTGAATGCTTCAACCACTGAGTTCAGTCAGAGAGGACACATTTTTGGAAAAGGGAGCCAAAAGAGGTTGATAAGCATATGCTCCATCCTAAAAAGATGAATCTTTTGACTGGCATTGTATAAAGAGGGTGACTTAGAAAAGGATGTTATGAGAAATCTCACTTCTCTCACTGCCCCAAACCAGGATTTTGTGATGGCACTGTCCATTCTGCTGCGGGGAACTGTTCATGAAAAGCTGAGATGGACATTTAATCTGTATGACATAAATAAGGATGGCTATATAAACAAGGAGGTAAGGCTGTTCCTGACAAATATGACTGATTTTGGAAGGGAGAGTTGATTGGATTTTGTTGCAGAACACAATTAATTATACATGCAGCTAATTAAACTCAAATCAGAGTGGACTCATGCATTTGTCTGTGTGGAAGCAAAATGCATAGTGGTCTTATTGCATTATTTTCTAGACATATTTTCCTATATTATGGTACCTTTAATGAATTGTGTTATCCAGGAGCAAAATGCTGGTTACTTCTCTGAGCCACATAAGCTTTGTGAAGGGGAGGGTGATGGTGGCAGAACTTTGTGACTGAGGCTCAAGGGCTTGCTTTCTGCTTGGGAAGATACTCTGGGGGTCATCTGAAGCAGCACCACAACCAAATCCTGCATTGCCATCTGGCTTTATCTTCTTATCTGCTTGCTCCCGTTAGGGGAAGCCTTAGTTTTGACTTAGCATGGTGACCTTGAATATGAGTCAAATACAAACTGGTCCACTCAAACCCATTGTGCATCCCTGGAGGGTTTGCAGTTACTGCCACCAGTCTTGGAGCTGAGGGGCAATTTGTGCAAGGTATGGGGAGGGACCAGATTCCTAGTTCCAGCTCTGAGGGTCCCTGGCCGTGGAGAATGCACCTGGGACAGTGTTGGTGCCACAGCAGAGAGCTGAGCAGAGCCCTTGCTGCCAGCACCTGCTGTGTCAGAGCCAGGCCAGGGGAGGGGAGGGCGCACTGGGAGCATGCTGCCTTGTGGGGACAGAGGGAAGCAATTCTCTCTGTAGGGTGTTTGTGTGTCGGGTACATCTGTCTGCACGCACATGCACAGGCAATCCAGGTGCTGGTTTGTCGTAGGAGAAGGAGGGTGAAAAACAGGGCAGTGCAAGACAGAAATGGGCCCTTATTTCTCTTAATTTCCTTTTTGTGTTTGTGCTGGCATGCTGCCATGGCAGGAAATGATGGATATCGTAAAGGCAATTTATGATATGATGGGAAAATACACGTATCCTGTGCTCAAGGAAGATGCACCAAGGCAGCATGTGGAAGTGTTTTTCCAGGTACCGGAGTTTTTGTTGTTTTTTTCTTAACACTTGAGCTAGGCACTGATAGACTTACTTTACTTTCCTGTAAAGTTGAGTCTATATTTCGTTATATATTTCAAAATAAACCCTGGCAGCCACTCAGCCTGGCACTGCAATGTCTGCTGATTTCCTGGCTCCAAAGGTATCTCCCATGTCTCTTAGCCTGACCCTTTGCCTTGGGATGCACCACGTCCAGTAGGTCTGAAGCCTCTGCATGTGTTGCAGGCCTTCTGTGCTGCTTCTCTCAGTTGCCCTAAGGACTGACAGGAATGTGGGTGTGGGTCAGTCAGGCAGTGAATAAATAAATGATGCAATAAAGCTGTTAGAGATGACCTCAAAAGTGCTCCAAATCCAAACAAGTCCTTAGCAGTTGGCCAATTCAGCACTAGCCACTGGCCACTTAGTCTGTGGGCTAAGCTTAAGTGCCCAGCTTTATTCAGGTTGCATCAACTAAGATACTGTACTGTGACAATAGTGTTACCAATGTAAACTAATTTGTACATTATTTTATTTTGCAGAAAATGGATAAAAACAAAGATGGAGTTGTAACTCTAGATGAGTTTATTGAGTCGTGTCAGGAGGTAAGGACTAAGTTATAACTGCAAGGAAAGCTCTATCTCATGTCACATCATTTGCTTCCCTCTGGATAGACTCTATTTGAAACAAGATGCTGCTCAGGATCCTGGGTTTTCTTTGCTCTGTCGAAAAAAAAAACCCAAACCAAAACAGCTTCAAGACTGAGTTTGTGATGCCCTGTGAAGCCTGTGACTCAATAGCGAGGTAGGGTGAGGCAGAATATGGGAGATGATGTCTTCATGTGCAGTGCTTTTATTTTCCTGAGTGGACTGCAGTCCCTGATTCTGTAGACAAGCAGACAACTGTAGAGAAAACTCTTAACTGTCTTAGGTTGTTTTGGAGTTTTGTTGGTTTGGTTTTGGGGTTTTTTTCTTCATTTTGAGAGTCTGCTGCTGTCTCTGTGTACTGCCCCAGATGTCATTATCAGGTACCACATTGCTGGAACTGCCCAGAGTCAAAGGTGTCTCAAATTCTTGCAATTACAGCATTGAGTTATAAAACCAGTTGATGTTTTCATGGTCAAACATCAAAAGCAAATGCTGTCATCGTAGATTGCATGTGTTTTGGGCTTGCACTGGAATTTCTGGCAGGAAGTGCTCCCTCAAGGCAGTTTGCTTGTTGGTTCAAAACCTGCCATTCCATTTTGATTTGTGGAGCACATTAGCCAGGAGCATATTTGCACACCCAAGGTCAGGGAGGGGTTCTGGGGGTTGAGCACAGCCACCAACCCAGTGCCCTGCCCAGCACAGCCATGCTGGATGTCAGGCTCAGGAGAAGACCCTGTGCTTGGTGTGCCTCAGACCATCCCAGGGCCAAAGCACAAGCCAGCTGCTGTGCTGAGTGGCCTGGGCACTGAGCCCCAGTTCACAGAGGGGGAAAGCATTCTCAGAGCCAGGCTGCTGCCTGCTGGAGCAGCTGCAGAGCTCCCTGGTGCTGAGGCAGGATTATGAATTGTGCTTGTCCATGCTGGTTTCATGGGAGTATCTTCTCCTTGCTTTCAGGACGACAATATCATGCGATCCTTACAGCTCTTTGAGAATGTCATGTAACCAGACAGGCACTGGAGGAGTCTGAGACTTCTGTGGAACAAAGATCTTCTTTCTGGGTGAAAGATTTTACAATTGAGCCATGTCCAGTGTGTGAGGATTTTGTATGATATGTCCAACCAAATGGCAACTGAATGCAGCCGATCCCACCACTTCTCTCTGGAAGATGCTGCTGGACTTTTGTTTCACTTTGGAAGCATGTGAATATTTTAATAAATCCCGACAAGAGAGAACTGCTGCTCGAAGTTCAATGAGTAATACAGAGCATTGTTTGCTAGGCACAAGTCCTGCTTTTAATCTAGCAAGCTTAATTCCCTATAGTAGCACATGTTGATAGCTGTTCAGCCATCGATTGCAAGCGACTGCTCAGTCCATACCTTTGTTTGGCACAATGTTCTGTGGATGCCTTTGCTGTTAATCTGCTTTGACAAAACCCCAATCTGCCAGGGCAGTCTGTGAAAAAATGAACAGTCAATGTACCTGGGACATTAAACAGACAGCCCATGTAGCCAGTATCCCCATTTCTGCAGAGATCCTGCTTATCCTCTCACATGCACTGGTGCCACTACGCTGGGTTTAGTGGAGATCTTCCTGAGCACATTAATCAGGTGATCCTCATGCCAGGGTGAGTCAGAAAGGAGCAGAACGTGTTGCACATATTAATGTAAAAGTACAGAACAAATCCTGTTCAGGAGTGGTAAGTTTCCAGGAGACGAGGCAGGTGTGTAAGGGCTGGTACAGAAAGGTGAACACCTGCTCTGGTCCCAGCTGCCTGCTCAGTCCCAGGGACACCAGGTGATGCTCCACAGTGCATCTCAGCAGCACCACGGCCATGTGCTCTGGTCCTTTTACTGTAGTTTGGCACACCCTTCCCAGGTTCATCACTGGACATTACAGTCAGGTCTTACCCCCCTATGGATTTATTTAAATTTTCTTGTTTGACTTAGTGAAGAACAAGGATGCAGCTGTGTTTCAACATACAGACCTTGGTACCCACAAAGTGCCCAGCACATTTGATTGGGAGTTCCTTAATTGTTATTAGCCTCAGAATCAGCTCCCAGGCCCCATATTTTTTTCCTACAAGGCACTAGCATGCCTTGTATAAGGCCCCATTTCTTTGCTAATGCCAAGTAGAGTATTGGTTTAAGGGTTTGGGTTTTTAATTAATAAAACAGAAAAGTTCGTGTAGTGAATTTACACCAAGGTTGGATGATTTGTCAGCTGGGGAACATCAGAGCCTTCTGTCAAGAAGCCTTTTAGGAAAGCTGAACCACCAGAGTGCCACTGCCATCTCCAGGCAGACAGTGGCTGAGAAGCAAAGGGAAGAAGGGAACAGCCAGCTCTTCCAGCTGCTCAAACCACGCAGATGGGACTGTCCCTGCAGTAGGGCTGCATCATTCCCATCCAGGAAGCATCTGTTTTTATGGTATCACATACTAATTACAAAGTGTTAGCACTGAAGATATATTTTAAAAATTATGTAAGTGGAAGTTTTTTTATAATACAGAATATACAGAATGCCTCAGTTCTGTAGCCCTAATTTTATAAAAAATTCATCTATTGAATCATTCCTAATTACAGAAGCAGGTCTGATCAGTCCTAGTATAATGATAATGCCAATTCCCCAAGATGGGGCGTTTTCCCCTTTTACTGTGCCCCCCCCATACACTTCTGTGTAGTCTTAACTTTATTTCTCTAAGTTGTTCCCTTGCCATCAAAAGTGAAGTTCAAGTGAAGTTACATGTCTGCAGGAATGACACCTTAGTCCATCCTATTTATTGCCTTTCATACAAATACCATTAATGAATTCCTCCCAGCAGTGATCCAGCACCTCTGGTGAGGGGCTGGGATTTGCAGGAGTGATGCCCTGCTGTGGGAGTACCTTTCCTCCAGTTGTTGGGTCATTTGGGCTTTATTTAACAGGCACTTTGTAAAGACATCAGCTGTAGCTGAAATAATAACAGTTTACACCATTCCTTCTTGATTCTTCTTGCAATCACTTTCGCAAATGACAGAATTTAATATAATTACCAGGTTTTCCCTCTCACCAAAACTGCTTAATCTATTATTCTAAGCAGTTCACTTCAGCAGAGGGAGAAGTGGCCAGGACAGTGGAAATTAAGGATTTTAATCAGGCTAGCACAGTGCCTTTTTCCTCTAATAGTCTCGCTTCAAGGGTGCTTATGAGATGGCGCATACAGACAGAAGTGTTTGGAATGTGCCCTTTTCAAAAGAAAATGTTGTTAGTTGCATGATGCCGTAGTCCCTGAAGCTAAATTAATTTCTGGAGTTAGTGTGATGAATTTGGCCTCATCTGTGTTTCCTGGCCTGATGGCAGCAGTTCTTTGGGGGCTGTCTTTGTCACCAGGGCTGTCACTGTTTTCTCTTGAGTGTGGCTGCAGCTCAGCAGCAAAGAGCTGCTGTCACTGTCAGTGTGTGCTGGCATGCACTGCTGACCAGAGTGCCAGTTCTGACCCTGCACTTCTGCCATCTCCTTTGCTGCTCCACTGTGCCTGCTTTTCACTGCCAGGAACAAGGAGGGTGCATCAGGTCGAGAGGAACATGCTGATATCCACACTGAGTCTGCCCTTAGAGGACAACGAGCTTTGATTTTGATCCCACTGGAGCCAGTGCCCTCCCACACACCCCTGATGTTCTGCCCTGGGTTGAGCTCTGTGCTTCACCTGAAGCCCGCAGTAGCTGAGAAAGGGGGACTTGCAAAGTGTCCCCCACAGCTGCATTTTGCCATGGCTCAGATTGCAGAATCTATCTGTGGCAGAGTCCTTGCCATTGCAAACCAAATTATTTCCCTGTGTTTGCCCCTGATCCCACTGTTACAGCCAGAGGCTGGGATGCAGCAGTCCATGGAAGGCCTCTGGGCTTTCCATCAGCAGCATCTGTCCATGGCAGGTGTGCTCCAGTTGGCAGGTGAGACATCAGTGACTGTGAGAGAGCTGCTCTCTGCATGGAAATGGCTTTGGGTTGGTTCTCATGTTTTCTGTGAATGTTACTCTACTGTAAACTTGCCAAGTCTCCGCTCGCTCATAAATGGGGCTTGCAATATTTATGACAAACACTACTACAGATTTCTAAATAAAACACACTCTGCTGCTCCAGTCTCCCACCCTCATCAATCCTCCTGCCAGTAGACAGAAGGCAGTCAGATTCTCTGTCAGTGCACATTTCCTGCAAGTTATGAATGTTTAAATAATGTCTGAATCAGGACTCTGACTGTTTCACTAGTTACAAACATTAGTCTGCATCTTCATGCCAGCATTTTATAAAGAAAGCCTTTCAAACATGCATTTTAGGTAACAATCTGTTCACAAATAGGAATGTGATAGATGATAATGCAAAAAAAGAAAAAAAAAAAAAAAAGGAAAAAAAAAAAGTACCATGCCTGTACTGTGGCTGTTTGTTTTCCTGTTCCTCTGAATGCAATGCAATATTGTGAGTAACCATGAGCCAAGCTAAAAGCTTGAGACACAAATACCCTGAGGTTCAGGCATCATGGGCAGTGGCATTTTGGCATTTCCTGACTGCAATATGTGTTGAGAATGAACACCCTTGTGTCTGTGGATTGCCTCTGATGAGATAGTAGCAGCAGTGTGTCAAACTTTTCTTCTTCTTTATGGAAGTGCCATGAAAGACCTAAGGAAATGTGCAAATAATGTAAATTGTGATATCTAAAGCCATGTTAATGGATCAGCCATGTATAGCTTCACTGTTACAAATGCTATTCTCCAATGGCAGTTTGTATTCAATTTTGATGAATGGTTTTAAAAATGTTGTTTTTAATAATAAAAAGAAATACCTGTAGGAGGGTGTCCTTTCCTCAACCCAGTATCAACTGATAATGAGGAAAATTTTTTCTCAAGAAACACTGTTCAGTTAAAAATTTGCAAGGGAGCTTTTAAAAGTGGGACTCAAGCATGTATCTGTGTGGGTGGGGGCTGTGAAACTGAGCTGTGCCGTGAGCTAACACTTACATGCCAATGATTTATTTGCATCACTGATACAGGAGTGCTCTTACATTTGATGTGGTGGCGTATGCTGAACTGATAGTTTGGCCCTTGTGTAAAGTCCAGAAATGTTCTTCTATCTGCACTGTTGAGAGTAACTTGGGGTAGTGAAAACTGCAAGCTTACAGGCATGGCTTTTCTCTTCTGCAGTTCTGCTTCAGTATAAGCAGGAAAACAGACAATCGTGTTGAAAAAAAAAATGCAAACACTGTTTTATAGATAAGGAAAACAACCCAAAACGTCAGTGTCCCTTCAGCTTTGGCTTATTGTAAGCATTGTAAGCATCCATTCTGACACATTGAGAAATGCAGAAGTGACTTTGCCAGACTATATATATGTGTGTACATATACATATACATATATATATATATATATACACACACACATATATATATTTGCTAACTCCATTTTGTAGGGTATTATCTGTCTACCAGTACATCCCAGGATAAAGAACATTCATCCATGCGGAAATATGGAAATAAAGGTGTCTGTGTGAAACGTGGTCTTGGTGTCACTGCAGTGCCTGCCCAGCACTCGCTCCCGCAGGCACCTCCTGCACCCAGAGACGGCAGGGCCCTCTGGACAATGCCAGACTGGAATTCCTGCTCCCTCTGTAAGAAGAAGGTGTGCCAACTGCCCACTCAACACCTCTCTCTCCCTGGGATGTGTCCCAGCTGCTGCCTGGCAAAGCAGGCTCAGGCTCCAAGCACGTGCGTAGGCTTTTTGTTTGCTTTGTGGCTGAGGTTTGTTCCAGTGCCTGGTGAAGCCTGACTTACTGCTGTGAGATACTGGACAGCTCTGGTTTTATTCTGAGCCCATTACTATTGCAGTCTGAGCATCTCGTCCTGCTGCTTCAGAGTCCAGGGCATTGCATCTGATGGATGGAGGGGCGGTGGGGAGGGAGCAGCTCTGCACTGGCCCAGGGGCTGTCTCTCACTCTGGAGCACAGTGGGGGAGCCTCAGGTGTGTGCCACAACTCAGCATATGCAAGGTTACTTTTGAACCCAATAATAGCTTTTTTTTTTTTTTTTTACTGAAACATTGATTCTGTAACCTTTGCTTAACCATGCAGGTCCAGCAAACTGGAAAGAGAGGAGTTTTCTGGGAACACATTGGCACATGAAGTCATTTCATCACATCAGATCTGCACTGAGTGGGATCACTGGTGATGGACCCGTTCCTGCTGCTTGGCCAAGAGAGACTGCTTCTCTGTGAACAGGACCCCTGTTCCCATCACCCTCCAGGAGGTGGGAAATAATGAACTGACAATCTCCAGAGCTTCCGTGGATGTGGTTATTTCCAGACTGTTCTGTTAAAATTTCCCTTGTTGTCTTGCAGAGGAAAAGTCTCTCTTTCTCCATCTGTTCTTGTCGAGACTGGGAATTGCTGTAGGGCTCTGGCTGGAAGCCCCCATGGCAGGAAGGTGCCTCCTGAGCACAGGGTGAGTTGTCACATTGCCTGGGACATTCTGCTCACCTGCTGTCCTGGCCAGGTGCACAGCACCTGTGAGGAGCCTGGGGGGGTAAGGGGTGATCCACACTCCTTGTTCAGGACAAGGGCTGCTGCAAGGGGTGGACACCTGGGGGTGGGGAGAGGGGGATGTTTCCTTTAGAACCTGGGACACTTCCAAAGTTTCTTGTGGGGATTTGCACCCACAGCCAGCAGCCATGAAATGGAGAAGGGGAACAGCACCAGTGCAGAGTTCCCCTGGCAGGAATCTGCTCTGCTCTGAAGTCTGGACAGTCACTGCCCTCACCCAGATAACAAAGCAGGAGAATGAGCCTGAACGCTCCTGGCAGCTGTGAGTTCCCTTCCCTGCAGCACATGGGGACATCCCCAAACCAAACCCAGCCCCAGTTCCCTCTGCCTCGACTGATGGAGCACAGCAGGGACACACTGCCCCAGCACTCTGGAGTCTGTGTTTGCTCTTTACATCACAGAGAGCCAAGGAGTGAATACATTGATGTTGTGAGGGATGCAGGGAAGGGCCCATTGCTAGTAATGTCCAGTCTTCTTGTTGTTAAAATGTCTGTGAAATGTTAGTGCTGATCCAGGATTTTCCAGAAGAATAATAAGTTATTGAAAAATGTTGATTAAAAAAAAAAAATCCAAGATTGATTTTACAATCCCAGGGTTAAATTGAATTTGTTGACATTTTCACAGAAACTGATCCAACCTTTGTGTTCTAATTATCTTATTGATTTACTTATAAATCAATATAAATTGAAAATATATAACAGTGTAAATATACACAAAGATAAATGTCAGCACAATGTTTTCTGTCTGAACAAACCTTCTAAATTTTAGAGAACTCAGAATACAAAGAATTACCAAGGCTTTGTTTTCTTCACACAGCTTAAGCTGTTACAGAAGAGCATTTGTCACCAACCATTGTAAGTAGGAAGAATAGTACCCATTGTGGTGGGTGAGCATTGACAGGAGGGAGGCACACTGTCTGTTCTGTCACTGATAATGAGGAAAATTTTAGAAAAACCCATCTATGTGTATGACAAACTGAGTTGCAAAAATGCTTCTAAATTTTTCTCAATTTTTGTTTCAGACTTTTTAAAATTTACCTCACTTTATTTGCCTTATTTTATTTTGCACTAAGCTGTGATATCATAATGCTTAGATCTTGAGGAACATCTGCTACAAACAAGTTACTGAATTGCTTTTGGTTCCTTTGGTATTCAAATGATGGAGCTATGTACAAACAAATGAGATGCTTTGAAAGGCAAGGAAGGTAAGAGATTTCTATCAGCAATACTTTGTAGTGATTTAACCCATGAAATAAAATTCACAGAATATTGAAGGTTTTAGTTTCTGTCCTATTCTAGCAGTGAATATTTAGTACATGTCATAAATAAAAAATGGGAATGTATGTTGTAGATTTCAGCAGCTTCAAAGTGTCCAAAAGAAGAATTTCAAAACCTAAAAATTCCCTTTTCTGGGGACACATTTAATCCCCATTTGGACCAGAAATCACGTTCCAGCCTGTGAAGAGGATGTTTGAGGGCTTGGGCAGCCCTGTTCAGCATGGCCCAGAGACATCAGTGCAGAAATGGGTGTGACATTGCAGAGACCTGCAGGTAGTTTTAGATACAATTGAAGTCACGCTCGACTGCAGCCTGTTCCTTTACTGCAGCTTTACTCTGGGTTTGGTACAAATTTGCAGTTCCTGGGCGAGCTCGGTGCTGACACTGCGGGAGCACCTGGCCAGCTCCTGTGTCCCCGGAGCCCCAGCAAGGCCTGGAGGAGCTGCCTGGTCTTGGTGGAGCTGAATGGAGCCAGAGAACCGGGGAGGAAATTTTGACAGCTGGGAACTAAGGTAGTGTTTCACAGAGTGGATGAGTCCCTGAGCATTAGCTGTGCCTTTCCTCCAAGGACAAGCCCATGGAGCGAGGAGATGCCTTGTTATAGGCATCTCCTTGTTTGCAGAAAGTCAGCAGCCGTGGGCTGGAGCTGCCCTGGGGGAAGAGCCAGAGGTGTCTCATGTCACTGACACAGTCTAGAAGGGATGGACAAAACCCTGCCTGGGTCTGTGTTAGTCGAGAGAACACAAAAATGTGACAAAGCTGGTCAAACCTGCTCCCTGTGCTGGGACTTTGGGAGCTTTTTTTTCACTTGGCAAAGAAGGGGCAATAGTAGTGTTTGGCTGGTCTTCTGTGCTTGTGCTTTCCAGGTATTGTGTTCTGCTCCGTGTCTCTGCACCTAGTCCCTGGCTCTGCAAGTTTCTTCCTTGTTCCCAAGGAGGGGCAGCACTGCAGCTGTCAAGCCTCAGCTTCCACTCACCATACAGGCTGAGCTGGGAATTAACCCAGGGGATAGCTGGCACTCAGGTGTTGGGGTACTGACATGGGAAAAAGCAAATGGCCTGAGGCTTCCATGGGGAATAGGCTGCACCCACCCCATGGCTCGAGACACCTCCCAGTGCTCTCTACTCCCTGTATGGAGCTGGGCAAAACAGCCAGTGTTGTCAGCGTGTGTGGGGCCGTGGGGCCTATGGATGTGTGTGTGTGTGTGTGTGTGTGTGTGCAGAGATGTGTGTGTGTGTGCAGAGATGTGTGTGTGTGCAGAGATGTGTGTGTGTGCAGAGATGTGTGTGTGTGTGCAGAGATGTGTGTGTGTGTGTGTGTGTGCAGAGATGTGTGTGTGTGTGTGTGTGTGTGTGTGTGTGTGTGTGTGTGCAGAGATGTGTGTGTGTGCAGAGATGTGTGTGTGTGCAGAGATGTGTGTGTGTGTGCAGAGATGTGTGTGTGTGCAGAGATGTGTGTGTGTGCAGAGATGTGTGTGTGTGTGCAGAGATGTGTGTGTGTGTGTGTGTGTGTGCAGAGATGTGTGTGTGTGCAGAGATGTGTGTGTGCAGAGATGTGTGTGTGTGTGTGTGTGTGTGTGTGTGCAGAGATGTGTGTGTGCAGAGATGTGTGTGTGTGTGCAGAGATGTGTGTGTGTGTGTGTGTGTGCAGAGATGTGTGTGTGTGCAGAGATGTGTGTGTGTGTGTGTGTGTGTGTGTGTGCAGAGATGTGTGTGTGCAGAGATGTGTGTGTGTGTGCAGAGATGTGTGTGTGTGTGTGTGTGTGCAGAGATGTGTGTGTGTGCAGAGATGTGTGTGTGTGTGTGTGTGTGTGCAGAGATGTGTGTGTGCAGAGATGTGTGTGTGTGTGTGTGTGTGTGCAGAGATGTGTGTGTGCAGAGATGTGTGTGTGTGTGCAGAGATGTGTGTGGATGTGTCGGATGTCTATGGGTGTATGGATGTTTGTAGCACAAGGATAATGTCTCACATTCTGCAGGTTCTCTTTTCACAGCCTATACAGGCTGTAACAGGACATTTGGGGATCAAAGGGTTTGGAGTATTAGGACAGGAGTCTCCAGTGAAAGCAGTTTGTTGATGTAGAGCAGATGCTTGTCATGCTCTGGACAGTCTCTGCCTGGCAAATGGAAAACAAAAGGCTGTGGATTTGTTCAGAACTCCTCAAAATTTAAACAAATGCAACTAGAAAAAATGTGGTGGTAAGTGCCATTGAATTAATATTTATTAGACTTTCATTTTCCCTTGCAAATGTGACATGGTGTCAGGTGTGTGTCTCAAGATTGTGCTTTTCAGGACATTACAGGGAGGAGTGCAATGTTCCCAAAGTGGCCCTCAGTTTTCCCAAAGCATGTTCAGTGGATGAGCCTTGCAGAGACCCTGTTGTCCCCAGCCAGGGTGGCATCTGAGCCATGGGGGGACAGCTGAGGACACTCCTGTCACTTGTCATTCCACCATGTGACACGGCCCAGCAGCTCTGGAGCACAGATCACCAAGGCTGCCGGCTGGAACCAAGCCTGCAGGGCGGTTTTGGAGGGCAGCAGCTTCTCCCTCAGCCATTGTTGTTTGAGTGCTGACTGCCTGCATGTGGCACAAACTATAAATAACTGCATGAGCTGTTCCTTCCCTCTGAAAACAAGGCCAGAACTGCACATCAGCGTTATTCCTCCTCTACCAATCTCCCAGGGCACTGGCAGAGAGATGGCCCTGGCATACAACAATTCCCTGTGATTATCACACCAAGTTCTGCCCGGGCACTGCTGGTCCCCACGGTGGGGACATCCTGGTCAGTACTTTTCCAGGTACCACAAAGCCTCTTCAGGGGTGTGTGATGATGTGGCTTGACCACAGATGTAGCAATAAACAGGCTACAGGGCCTTTAAGGACTCCAGACATTTTCTCCCTGTCAGATAATTATCAGTCTCATACCCAAGGGCACGTTCTCCATCAACTCACAGGTGTTTCAATGATTTTTGGTTATTTTATTTGTGCCAGTCTGGTGGTCTGGTGGTGCTTTATACTGTAACAAACTTTAACTAAATAATCATGAGGGAAAATGTCAGATCTTTTCCTCCGTTTTTATGGATTCCTTTTTGGTTTGGTGTGTGCATTCCCAGGCAGACAGGTCAAGATCAAGATCAAGGATTACCCTGAGAAGGAGAGAACTGGAACCTGCTCTATCCCAGATGCCCAAGGAGCATCAGTCTGGCTCCAGCCCAGAGCTTGTGGGGGCTGACTCCAGCTCCTCACACACAGGGGCAGGGATCCCTGCAGGTAGCACCTGCTGAACTCTGGGGAAATCACGTAGACATTTTCTGTCCTTTGAGATGCAAACCTGAACCTAAGTCTGCAGTGATTTGGTTTTATCCCTTTAAAATATTTTCACAGTTTTTGGGGAAACTTACATCATAAAATTCTCCCCTTTTCCTTATTTCCACAGTGTTCAAAACAATCTACTCCGAAGGTAAACGTTTCAGTGAATGCTTTAGGAAAATGAAAGGTGTGTTTTGCGATACCATTCACAGCTTTGAAGACATCTAAGTTCGTACTCTCAAAAGCAAGTGCAGCAGTGTTTTTGTTTAGGCTATTTACACCCCATCAGAGCTCAGAGCTCAGTTAATGTTTCACCTCAGGCTGCAGTAAATTAGATAAAACAGTATTTCCTCATTCCCAGAGTTACCCTTTTACTCTGTCTGCACTGCTCCCTTTGCTGATACAGGAAAAAAACATTGCTTAATCCCTTTTAACAACTATTGAGACTATTTTTAGACACAAAATGTTTCTTTACTGCATTGTCTTTTGCTGAGGCATTTTTCAGATTACCAAGCCTCAACCCCTGCTAAGTAATGAGAGCTGTCTTCCTTCTGACAAACCTACCAGCACTGTTTGATGAGTTTAGAAAGATAAACCCGTGTGAACCTCGATGATTTTTCCACCTCGTTTTGTCTCATCCAAAAGCAGGAAAGGCTTGCTCCTTGGACATTAATTTTGGAAATTCTGAAGTGTGCTTTGGGTAAGCTTTTTGAAGAGGTCCTTACCAGGGGAGATAGCACACACACCTGGCAGCTGACAAACCTGTGCCTGTGCTCTGCCAGGGAGCAGCTCCCAGACCTGCCATGCTGGAGCTCCTGGGGAAGTGCCATGGGACTCCTGCTCACCTGTAACAGCAGAGGACAAGAGCTTCAGGTGAGACATTTATCTGCCTTTCACTCCTCTGCTGGGAGCACACATATGCCACATGAATAACGTGAAGCCACAGTCTTCCACTGGCCAGAGCTCCTCAGCGAGAATTATTACTCTCAAATAGTGAAAATAATAATAGGAAGTGTTGTCCTCTAATCAACATCCAGTTACCTCAACAGCAAAACACTGGGATATGTCTGTGTCTGCTTTCTGTGACTGTTCAGGACAAAATGAGAGCCCAAAAGATTTTGCATCGGGTATATTGCTGCAGTGCTTGGAGGGATGCTGAGAGCTGTGGGGGTCCCTGCTGCATCCTTACCTCCTGAAGCTCTGTGGCTGTTCAGTGGAAATGCTGCTGTGCCCCTGGGATGCACCCCACTGGTCACTGCCATCTCATTTGCAGAGCAGCATAAAGCAATCATGGATTAATTTCAAGTGTTTGGGGATTTTTTTTTCCTTAAAAAGATTCCTCACCTCTCTCTTGACAGAACAATATAGGCCTAGCTCCTTTGGGAGGAAAGTTAAACTAAAAGAAAGCCTTTTAATTAAGCTTTTTTTGATGTTTATGGTGTTCAGAACATTTCCAAATACCAGGCACTATCAGTAGAGATAAATTTCTCTCTCTTGAACATGAAAACTAGAAATTAGTACTTACTGCAGCTCTCATTTAATGAGTACATCTTGATCTGTTTTGTTGTCTCCGCGTGTATTTCATCCTATTAACACAGAAGTACACAACCATTTCCAATAAATCCTAATCTGGTGTAAGTAAAATATCTGTCCAGCTTTTGACAGCCAAAGTCACTTGTATGGGTGAAATATTTATTTAACAAGTTAGGGAGCAGAAAGGAATGATGTCGTATCAGGTAAGAGCTTTGCCCAAAGATAAAACCCCAATTGTGCTTTTATCTGAGATAATAACAGAACGTCGAGCAGTTAAAACTGTGCATCCTATTGATTGTGCGTTCCCAAACTCATTCCTGTATCTGACAAGAGGTTACACCAACCTTCTTTTGCATTTAAACTGTGTTCTTTGTCTTTAAAGTGGAGATAAAATCATGAACACTGGGTGCTGATGGGCGCACAGAGAAAACGTTTTCAGGTTGTCATAGGCAACGTCATAATGGAAATAATTAAATGGGGTTACAGATTGGGAAAAAAGCATGCCTGGTATCAATCCAGAACTTTGCCACTGCTTGTGTCTCCCTCCCTCCCAAGCAGACTGCACCCCGTCTCCCTGTCCACATTCTCTTTTTGTGTCAATTTCTCACTTTTGAGACCTGTACTAAATTTCTCCCAGCCCTCAGGGAGCTCAGAAGGGAATTCAGATGTTGTAGGCAAAATCTGCAGCATACAAGCAGCATTCCTGCTGGGAGGGTTTGTGTCACAACAGCTCAGCAGCTCACTGACATGTCCCTTGGGCATGCAACAAGTACCTGTGCAAAGCCCGTGCAGCAAAGAGAAGGCGTGGAGAAGGAGGAGGCTGCTGCCGAGGCAAGCTCCTTGAGCCACTTGTAAAATTCTCTGTGTTTAAGGGGCTCTGTGTGCGGCTTTCATTGGAATTTTCCTCTACCTATAGCAAAAGAAATAAGCTGAATCTATGGTCTGTTTTACAAACCTTTCTGTTTCAGTCAAGTGGAATGAGTGTAGCTCTTTTTTAATCCTGAATTGTGTCCTTCACGTGTGTTATGAACAAAAAAAGGGTTACCCATTTTTTTTTCCAAAAGTTGTAGAATTACAAGTTTAACCGGTTCTGGCAGAGGAGTGCTTTTGTTAGCTGCTTGTTGTAATCACCTGTTAAGTATCGGGTCGTTAGCCATCTATGGTTGAGAATTCACTCTATTGTATCAGCATCACCCTGCTTGGGGCCAGGTGGGAGGATGGCATCCCCCCAGATGGTAGAGGGGAGGGAACCAGGAGTTGATACGCAGATAAGTTTAGAGCCAAAATGCAATGGGGCAAGCCCCCATTCCAAACACAATTATTAAACCCCTAAACCAGCGAGCCCATATGGAATTCAGAGATCAAAGTGGTCTCTAGGCATCAGGAGTGAGGTGAGAAGCCAGCAGAGACTCTGAAAACCTTAATGGCCCCTCACCACAGCTTCAGAAGATATTGGTTGGAGGCAGGAGCCGAGACTGCAAACTCAAAGTGAGGTTATCGGGCATGCATACCCCCGCCTGCTCTCATGAGGTCGGACTCCCAGCTGTGTCCCCGGTGGGAAAAACTGCATTTGTCTCCTCCTCCTCCTCCTCCTCCTCCTCCTCCTCCTCCTCCTCCTCCTCCTCCTCCGGATCGCTCCAGGGAGCTGCCACGGCGAACCCGCGGAACCATCGGGTCTCCCAGCCTTGAGCTGTTCACTTTCAACAGAGGCATCAAAATAGGAGAAATATCTTCTGGCCTGTTTATTTCAATGTGTACCTTGCGGTTCTGAGCTGTTTGTATGTACAAACTGAAAAATAAACATCAGAAACATTGCAGCCAGCCACTTTTGAGATAAAAATCGACCTCCCTCGGGGCAAGGCGAATAGCTCCCTCCAGCCTCAGGGATCCAGATGAGGTGTTCAGAGGTGATGGCCATGCCCACGTCCTGCCAGGAACCACGGGAGCAAGGCAGCAGCACAGATTGCTGGCCAGTGCCACCAGCCAGGACTCCTCCTTGTGTCCTGCAGGTGCTCTGTGCTGCAGGGCTGCGCTGTTGATGGCACCGGGCACGGCTGGGGCCGAGCTGGCCTGGCCCCAAGCTGCCTTTGGAGTTTGGAGCTGACATTTGCGTCTTTGCAGGACCGAAACTGTGCACCCCAGAGGAAGAAATGTAACAATTTTCCGGATTCTTCCTCCTCCTTTCTAAAAGGGATGCCTTGAGTTTAAAACAAAGCAGTTCATTTGAAAAAAAGACTAATGAATATAGCCGCCCTTGCTCTTTTGCAAGTTTAAGCACCTCATCTTTCCTGAAAGAACAGCTCTAAATAATTTTATCTGCAAGCTCTAAGCAGGAATTTGTATTCATGGTAAGACACTTATTGAGTTAATTTATTTAATGCTGGGGCATAATTTCTAATAGTGGAGGAGTCCCTAGGCTTAGTGCAATTGTCTCCCTGTTAGGGCATTAATATTTAAAGGAGTTATAATATTATGTCAATTGATCTGTGTCTTTTAGGAAGCAGGTTAGCAGTTATTGATGGTCACTTGTGTGAAGGATTAGCTCAAATAAAGCTAATCCTTGGTATTTGGCAGACCAATGCCTGCCCCCTGGCCAAATCCCTCGCCCCGGCAGGGAGGGGCCCGGTGTCTGGGGCAGTGGATCCGAAAGGAATGTGGAGAATGCGGAGGGAAAGAAGGCAGGGCGGATCTGGAGGGTGCTGCTGCTCCGCAGAGCCGGGCTCAGACAGCAGCACGGGAGGGCTGCAGTGCCTTCCTGTGGCTGCCAGTGCTGCTGCTTTCAGCATTTCTGGGAGAGCCGCGAGCCTCCTGCGATCTGAGCCGGGAGCTGTCGGTGCGTGTTCTGCAGGAGGCTCATTCATCTCGACAGACAGTCCTACTGCTGACGCTCAAGACAAATAACTTGACCTCTGTGTACCTTAATTTCTCTGTTATTAAAAGTGGGGAACATTTATACTATTTCTTGAGTGGTTTAAAATGAGAACTGTTCTGAATTTTAAAAAATTCTTGGTTGTTTTACTACTATATTTAATTCCATATTGCACTAAGAAACATGGTGCTGAATGGCCTTTAAAAACAAGGTAATGTGGAAACCAATCCAGATGAAATACCTTTGTGCTTATTGTAGAAATTGAGTATTTATTGAGGGAAACTGAACGCTGGCATGGAAGGACGTGCAGCTGCAGTGCAGCTTTTACTGTGCTGCTTGCAAGAGCAAAATAAATGTTCTGGGTAGATGTGGGCCGTGGAGGTGCTCAGGAGGGTTCGTGGCTGGTTTTCCCCCAAAACTTCCTGCAGTGGGGAGTGTTTTCACTGCCCTGCAGAAAAGCAGACTAATAGATGTGTAAGATGAATGATTGTCTGAACTGTGCTCCTCGAGGCCCCATCTCCTATTTTTTCCTTGTGTGCTTATCTGCCAGTGGATTGTCAAACCTTCAATTAATGCGTCACTTGCAGCTCCTTCCACCCTCCCTCCCTCCCTTCAGCCCTGCCGGCTCCTCTCCCGTCCTGGGCAGGTGCTCTGAGGCAGGTGCTCAGCCAGAGCAGAGACACAAGACAGCCACCTCCTTCCCTGCCCGGAGAGCTTAGCACATTCCCTGCTTCTCCCAGGGCAGGGATGGAGCGCTGAACTCCCCCAGCTGTGCCTGCCAGCATGGGCTGCAGGGAAAACCAGTTCCCTTTGTCATGGACACCGCAGATGGCCAAGGAGAGTAATCCTGAATTACCAGGGGAACTGCACAGTTTATTTGACATTTACTTGTTACCTGGAAGCTTGGAAGAAAAATTCCCGCGTGTTCACTGAGGATTTTGTGGCCATGTGTTTGCTGTAGCCTCTTGGTGTATTGACTATGCCCTTGGTCACCTAACAGTGTTTAAGGCTACATTTTTCTGTGAAAATGAAACTCTTTGCTGGACAGAGAAACATAAATACACAACATTATTACAATTTCTTCCCACTACTGGTAATCTCTGATGAAAGCTCCTGCCCTGTAGCAGCAGAATTGCTATTCTATTAGCTGACACACTGAGCAGTGAAGAAATACTGTGATGATATTCAGCTCTGGGCACTGGTGTCATCTTTCTCTTGCCCAGGAGTACTTACAGATTTCAATTTCACTGCCTCCCAGTCTTTGGTATATTTATTGTCTTTATGGTCATCCTGTGTAAAACATGGGATATTCATGAGGGATGCCCATGAGAGGTTCCTCAGCTGAAGTTCATGAAGTCTCATACTTTAACTGAAGTCTGATTTGTAAAATTAACTTCTTTCTACAAGTTTTTTCAACAACCTGGACCAATATCTTCATTCTTTTCAGTCAAAATTGTGGTCTAACATGGCTGCGAGTGGGTAAATGATTCTCTCTCTGGTCCTGCATCCTCACATTTTAGTGAGGAGCCCTTGAGAGCCTCTAGAAACACCTGAGTACCATTTCAGAGAATGGGCTAGAAGAGCAAAGCCTTGTTGGAAATTCAGATGTGGGACTGGCATTAGAGCATATTGTGTTTTGAAAAAACTGCATCCTTTCTCCACTGGGATGCCTTGAATTCATAGTACTTGAATGTTGAGGTATTTGACTGGCTCAGTGTGGGCAAAGTTGTTATTTCCTGGTGCTCTGCTTGTCCCATGGCACAGCACCAGAGCTGTGTGTCTGGCTGAGGAGGCAGAGTGTCCTTTGGGCTGTACAGGAAAGATCTAACCCAAGCAGAAAACTCACAGTGTTGGGGTTATTGTGGTGCAGCCACACTGGAAGCTGAGGCTCTAAATGCCATGTGATGAGAGAGGTGCTAGGTCTGAAAAAAGGTGTGTGACTGGAGCAGCAGTTCCAGCAGGAAGCTGGAGATCAGAGTGGAGCAGAGCACGGCTCAGAGCTGCCACTGTGGCACCTGCTCTAAGGCCAGCACAAGCCCGAGGAGTCTTGGGCCAGCAGCCAAATTTGGTTCCACTCCCAGAAAAGTCAACGAAACCCCTTTGAAGTGCAATGACCTCATGCTCTGCTGCATGAGTGGCTTGCCAGCCTTGCTGTTAAGAGCAGGGGTTTATCCCACGTGCAATCAATGGAGCACAGAGTTACAGCTCTTCTGTGAGGCTGGGCAGGGGAGCCTGGGAATAAAAGAAGCTGAAACTGCCATCTGTGGGCAGGATCCCTCTTGGCTTCAGTCTGATGCTCTGGGAACTACCCACACATTTTCCTGCTTAATCAATCTGTTCCCGTGGTGCCATTCTCAACATCAGCTATTGCCATCCCATACTGAGAGCAGAGGAGAGGAGAGGAGCTAGAACTTGTCAAGGACTTCAAGACCCAAGTTGTCACCAGGGCTTTTTATGTGGTAAGTGATAGAACATGCTGAAAAATGATATTAGCCAGGAAAAAGGGCAGGAGCCACTACATATCAGGTATATTAAACATCACTCTCTGATGGTTCTGACTGTGTGGCACTTCTTCTCCCTGTCTCCTTCCCTTAAAATAATTTTTCCTAAACCACAAGACTCTTTCTTTTCTTCTTTACAGACAAGCAGAGCAAATACAGAAACAATCTCCAGACATGTTCTGCAGATATTTTTCCTTCTTCGGTCTGTGTCTTTTCCTTCCAACCCAAAGGTAAGTGTAGGGTTTGTTTTGTTTTAAAGGGAACATTTGAATGATGTTTCACATAAATAATGGGGGTCAAAAGGAAACTGTGCTTCCAGTTATCCAGCCCATCCAAAGGTGGCAGGGTGCAGTCAGGGATGTGGTATAGGAGAGAGCAATCTGCATAGGTGCCTAAAACACATTATGTCCATTAACAGTGCAACCCCTGAGTTCCTGTTCAGAACCAGCACAGGTTGTATTTTTTTACCAGAAATGCCTCCCACAAGGTTCCCAGCTCTGCTATTACCATCCTTGGTAGTGCAAGTCCCAGATTTGTTGATGTATTTACATATATGCTGTGCAAAACCCGATTCTGCTGTAAGGTCCTGTGCAGTCTGAATCCTGCAGCTCCAAGGCCCTATTAACTCAGCTGTGAAGGAAACAGAAGAAAAGCCCTTGGTGAGAGCTGTGAGTATCTCCATGGCTGCTTCCTGCCCAGAGCAGGCTCCTGGCACTGGGAGCAGCAAAGGCTCTGCCTCCCACCTCCTCCTGCCCAAAGCAAGAACAGACTCCTAACCTTCCACTGGGTTACACCTAGGTGAGGCTGTGCCACCCTGCACCTCAACACTCCCCTTTTACAGTCCAAACCCTATCCCTCTCACTGTCTGTGTGAGGGTACAGACCTGTCAGCCCCATAACACAGCTTCTGCCTTCAATGACCTGCCACAAAATGCAAATTTTGATATTGGAATCTAGAGCTGGACCCTCAGTATCCCCAGCAGCTGGAGCAGCACTGCCCACAGAGCCAAGGGGGTATCTGTGAAGTGCACAGTCCTCCACCTGTCCCCTCCAGTATTATTCTGACAGCAGCTGTAGAAGCTGACACTGACATGTTATGAGGATGAAGCTTATTTAGGGGGCTAGAGATTAGAGAGGAAGAGCTGTTGGGCTGTGAGATTTGTCTCAGGTTGTCATAAATGGGAGGAAAAAAGAAAATAATATTCCTTATAGAGACTGTACAAGAGGAGTGGGAAGGGGAGATTGGGGTTTATTTCTCAGGGTTGTGATCTACAGATCTTGCTTGATTTTTCTGTTTGAGCAGAACATTCTTAAGATACTGTGTGTGCAACCTGGATTTTAAGAACATTAAGATACTGTGTGTGCAACCTGTAACTATCAGCTGAGGCAATTTGCCATTTTCCCACCTCTTGAAGGTGCTAATTATTCAGCCAGGACAGCAATGTGAGCAAATGCTTGTGATTTCAATTATCTACTTGGTTTTAATAACGATCTTATACTGTTTGTTTGTTTGTTTGTTTGTTTGTTTGTTTGAGCACGAACTGGAAGCAGCTGCAGCTGCATACCAGGTGTGCCCAGCCCAGCAGGTAACAGTCGGTGTTTGTGTCCCCAGGAGCTCTCTGGGTCATGGATCCAGCTTGCATGGCAGGAGCACGACGTCCCTCACCGGATTTGAGAACCTCACCGTGGGGTACAACAAATACCTCCGGCCCTACTTTGGTGGTATGTTGGCTGCACACAAGGGAGCATTGAAAATCAGTCTGTAATGCTCATGTGGAGAAGAGAGCAGGCAGTTTCAAAGGTTGTGTTTCTTTCAAATTAGTTGGTGTCCCAGGCTGCCCTTTCTCTGCATCCGCTACTGTCTTGGATAGCTGGTGCATGTATGTGTGGGGCTTGGGATCAGGTCCAGCTGTGAGGTGAAGAGCAGGGAATTTATAAACTTTAACATCTCTCTGAAAGACTTGACTAATTAAATTCTGCTCTAACTGTACAAGCTTTTGTTCAGAGCCTGACCCTTGTGATTTTCTGCTTTACTTTTGGTCATGTACAGCTATTATGGCTATTTATGCAGCTCTAGAGGAACAAAGCCATTCTTCTTGCCAGGAATATTGACTTTTGACACATGCTTTCACCTCACACTGCGACACAAATCTGTTTCAAACCCTAGTGAGACTCTGGGGAGTTGGAAGCAGGCAGGAATTTAGGAACTTATCTGGGACTATTGAGCAATTTGGGTGTCAGGCCTCCCACCTTCCAGGTTGGTGCTCTCATCACACAGAGGAACAGATTTTTCAGAATGACATTCAGAACCTGAAAAGTATCATTGAAAGTTTTAGAAACAGCAATGACCATTTTTGTTTCTATTAATTTTGGTTTTGTGCCTGAGCCATTAATGAAACCCTGCTTGACCGAAAAATTTCCCATCAGCTTACACAAGGCCATGGATATTTCCCATTGCAGACTGACCTGCTGCTACTGGCAGCCCTGAGCTGCTTCTTTTTTCTGGCCATGGTAATAAATGACCGAGACCATACAGAATTTACCATCTTGCTCTGCCTAGAATGGCTGGTCTGGTGCAGTACTAGAGAAGCTCCTCTAAATCCTGTGACACCAGTGAGCAGATGGTTCTCAACAACAGAGCAGAGATCACTGCACCTGCAGCAAATGTTAAACAAAAGCAGCCAGGACTCTTGTGTGACCTCCCCTGGAGGCTGAGTGCTCACGGCCGTGTCCTGTGGTCAGTAAATGCAGTGGATTTGAGTCTGAATTGACAGAGATGTGAACAACAGCTGCTTTCAAAAATACGCATCTTCTGCAAATGAAATAAATCTCTGAACCCTTTCAAAAAAGCAATCAAAGCCAAAACCACCTGGAAAGAGTTTCAGAAATTGTGTCCATTGGTTGTTCCTCATTCATGTGAGAGCAGCAGTTTCAGCAGTTCCACAAGGAAAGGCCCCACTCTGTTGTCACGCAGGCAGAGAGGGCTGTGCTGGAAAACATCGAGCCTGCTGTGGGGTCCCCGTGTCCCCATGTCCCTTTGTCCCTGTGTCCCCTTGTCTCTGTGTCCCCGTGTCCCCTTGTCTCTGTGGCCCCATGTCCCTGTGTCCCTTTGTCCCCTTGTCCCCCTGTCCCTGTGTCTCTGTGTCCCTATGTCCCTTTGTCCCCATGCCCCTTTGTAACTGTGTCCCTTTGTCTCCGTGTCCCTTTGTCCCTCTGTCCCCATGTCTCTGTGACCCTTTGTCCCTGTATCCCCTTTTCCCCATGTCCCCGTGTCCCTTTGTTCCTTTGTTCCCGTGTCACTCTGTCCCTTTGTCCCCGTGTCCCTGTGTCCCTTTGTCCCTGTATCCCCTTGTCCCCGTGTCCCTGTGTCCCTCTGTCCCTTTGTTCCCGTGTCCCTCTGTCCCTTTGTTCCCGTGTCCCTCTGTCCCTTTGTCCCCGTGTCCCTTTGTCCCCGTGTCCCTGTGTCCCCGTGTCCCTGTGTCCCCGTGTCCCTGTGTCCCTGTCCCCGTGTCCCTCTGTCCCTGTGTCCCTTTGTCCCCGTGTCCCCACGTCTCTGTCTCCCCGTGTCCCTTTGTCCCCGTGTCCCCGTGTCCCTGTGTCCCTTTGTCCCTCTGTCCCTCTGTCCTCGTGTCCCCGTGTCCCTCTGTCCCTCTGTCCCCGTGTCCCCGTGTCCCTCTGTCCCTCTGTCCCTCTGTCCCTCTGTCCCTCTGTCCCTGTGTCCCTCTGTCCCTCTGTCCCCGTGTTCCCGTGTCCCTCTGTCCCTCTGTCCCTCTGTCCCTCTGTCCCCGTGTCCCTCTGTCCCCGTGTCCCTCTGTCCCCGTGTCTCTGCCCCCCGTGTCCCCTGTCCCGAGCGGTGCTGCCCTCTGGCGGTGGCTCCGGCGCTCGCAGCTCTCGGTTCGCGGGTCTCTCTCGGGCGGAGCGGGTCGGGGCTGCGGCCGCTTCTCCTCCGCATTTCCCGGTTCTCTGCAGCCGGGGACCTTCTCTCCTCTTGCTGTCTCCTCGCCAGGAACCGGGGCTGCCCAGCACTCCCTGAGCTGTGGGAAGTGCTCTGTGCCGAGGTTCCTGGCCTGGCCGCTCCGTGCCTGGTGCGGGCTGGGATCAAGGGACAAAGTGGCCCTGGCTTCCTGCCCAGTGGCAAATGCCGCTGCTGACCTCAACTGCTGAGCTCTGCAGCCAGTGCTAATGGGTATTTGCCCTCTGCTACCACCACCAAACACAGAACTCCAGCTCCCTAACAATGACAACTGCATTTCAGATCATAGAACTTGTGAGCCTAATGCTCTGAAACTGTGTCTGACCCTCTGGGCCTCTGCAGTTTTAGTGACAGTGAGTGAGGCTGAGGACAGTGCCCACCCTGCACAGCATCCTGAGTGGCTTTACTGTGCCCTCCACACTGCCCTTCTCTCTGCTGAAGCATTTCATTCCCTCTGCAGGAGAACCTGTGCAAATTGCAATAAGTCTGGACATTGCAAGTATTTCTAGTATATCTGAGAGTGACATGGTAAGTAAAAAAATCTTTTATTTTACAAGATAAGATTGAGATATACCTGAGAGACTTCACATGTATTCTTGTGTGTCCAGCACAGAAATGATCATTTTGAAACTGCTTTGCTGTTCGGGGACTGTTGATCACTTTCAGCAGTGGGATGAAAACAAAAGCTCATTTATGACTGCAGACTGTTGTCCTGGTTTAGGGCAAATTTGGGAGGAAACTCCCAAAGGGGCTCCTCTAGAAAGCAGATTCAATTGGCCCCTCCCCCAACAGGTTCACGAAAATATTTCCTTGGAGACAAGAGAAACAAAACCACAGTCTGCGTAACTTCTCTGCTCCGGCTAGCTAAAAACTAACTAAAAGCAAAGGAGAGCTCTGTCCCACTGTCTGTCTGTGCTGCAGACAACACAGTCCTTGAGAAGGAATGTGGGGGAGCAAGTGCAGTTTCTGAAAACAAACTGCACACTTCTTTTCCCCCCCTTCACTTTCAGAACCAGTCTTAAAGGTGCAGAACTTAATATCCAGCATAAACAGAACAGACAATTAGGAATACAAGCATCATAATGTCATCCTAAGACAACTGTGTGGATGCCATGGTAATGTGGGCTCACAAGAAAAAAGAAGTGGTTCCAAAAGTCCTACTGGTCAAAAACTCAGCACCTTCTGGAAATCAGACCCCGAGTAAATAGAAAAAAATCAATCCTGTGTGGCATTCCTTGTGAGAAGGGAGTTGAATAGTCCAGCAGTGCCTGTGGTGTCCAGAAGGCTCAGCAAAGCATCAGCTTCAGAGCTGAGTGGGTGCTGGTTATTCTTTTCTGGTGGGGCACTGTGAGAATGCTCCAATCAATGTTGCAGGTTGATTTTGGCAGGCCAAACTCAAGTTAATTCCAGTGTTCTTAGATTCAAAATTCCTAATAAAATAGAAGGCACAAGTTTTCTTTTTTTACTTGTTTGGGGTTTTTTTTAAGATGTCCCTGACATAATAAGGTTGGATTCACTTACCTTTTTTCTCCAAAGTGCCAATGCCTCCTTGATAACCAGATTTATAGTATGTGTGGAGTTTCCTAGCTCTAGGCAATGACTGATCTCTAATGTCAATGACTTGTGGGGTGGCCTCAGGTGTGTGCTTCCCATCTGTTCTCTTACCTGCAAAATGGGCACAAAAGCATCAGTTATAAAAACTGCTCATTAAAAATATAAAGTACTGTAAGCATAATCTTCAGTTCTCAAATTCCACACTTTAGAATCGAAATGTGTCAGAAATATTACAGAGTGAATTAAACTGTGACGAAAGTGAAGCTTGAAGCCTGGCTGCGATAGGTTGGATAAGGACGTGTTGTGTCCCTGTGGCACACGTGGCGTGCCCCAGCTGTGCCGTGCAGTGCCAGGACACGCGTGCCCAGCCTGTGCCCTGTTCCGCAGGATTACACAGCCACCCTCTCCCTGCGGCAGCGCTGGACCGACCCTCGGCTGGTCTTCCATGGCAACGAGAGCTTCACGCTGGATGCCCGCCTGCTGGAGCTGCTCTGGGTGCCAGACACCTACATTGTGGAGTCAAAAAGGTCCTTCCTGCACGACGTCACCGTGGGCAACCGCCTCATCAGGCTGTTCTCTAATGGCACTGTCTTGTATGCCTTAAGGTACAGAGACCTCTGGCTTTGCTGCTGCTGGCTCAGAATAGATTTCCAGAATTACCTGGACAGGAGCAGGTACCAGCTGTCACAGCTCATGAGTTTGGGGTCAACAAGCCAGCTGTGAGCATTCTCTGTTGATCCATTTCCCCCTGTTCTGGCTTCCAGAAATGCCAGTCAAGGATCAGGATCTCCCATCACGGTACATGCTGTATCCTGAGGCCTGCTCAGAGAGCTCACGAGTTCAGGTGTCACAGTTAGATGGGGGCAGGGGAAGAATGGAAGGAGGACATCACAAAGTAAAAGTTCAAGTGATAGTGATTTGCTTGTCCAGTGATGACTTGTGTTTTTTACCAAGAAGTGTATTTGTCCATGAACTGCAGGGAGGCGCCCGGCACTTGAGTTAGCGATTCCTACAGTGCTCTCCTAAGCTTGCATTAACTGGGTCCCAGTTATCTCAGCTGCAGAGCAGAACTCATTTCCTCCACGTCAGAGACAGCTAGAGTACATGTGCAGTTAGTCACTGTGCCTCAAAACACAAGTGCTGACTCCTTAAGAGGAGGAAATTGTAGCAATGGGAAAAAAAATGTGAATCTGCACTCTGTATCCCACCAGATCAAAGCAAAATTCCTCCCTGGGCTACATTTTCATTGGTGCTTGTTCTTGAGGGTTCTCAGTTAATTCATATCATAGGTCCAAATAATCTAACTGACAGAGCAGAGCTTTGTGATCCAGTTTGCTGTGTAAAACATGCTTTTATTGCAATTTTCAGAGTTCTTTCTCTCCCTACAGAATCACTACTACTGTTGCCTGTAACATGGACCTGTCAAAATACCCTATGGACACCCAAACATGCCGACTGCAGCTAGAAAGCTGTAAGTATAACGTTCTAGAAAACTCTAAATTTGTTTATTCATCAGTAACTACACATCTTGAATATCTGGATTAAGCACAGTGGCTTTCTGGAGTAGATTTTTATTCCCGCAAATTATAATGTCCAAAAGAAAACAACTTGTGTCATCATTCTTCAAAGGTTTGTGTTGTAATCCACAGCCCAGAGAATTCCTGTCATTGTGCCGTTTATGCAAAAAGTGGTAATAAAGAATATTTATTAAGGTGTAGATAATTCAGTCTTGCACAGAAATGATGAAGTAACGTTGGTTGGTTTTCAAAATTCAGATTCTTTTGAACACACAGCTTCTTCAAAACTAACTTGCAGGGTAAGTGCCTGTGGTAGAGTGCAGGAAGGAACAATTCTCACATCTTTAGGTTGCAGCCGGTTGCAGCCCCCAAATCCCCACTGTGAAAGGACACGAGGAAGGGTGAGTCTCACTAGAATTAGAGCTGAATATGGCTCTCAAACTCATGAGCTGAAATTAGGGCCAAACCCAGGTTTGTGATACCTGCCCCCCCATAGGGAGGGGATACAGAGGATGGGGCCCTTGTCAACAAAAGAGTATCAGACTGAGAAGTCTCAAGAAGAGGAATTATCAGTGAGTTCTGCTCTCACTTAGATTAAAAGCTCACCTAAGGCAATGCTGGCTGAGAAAGACTCCAAGGCAACGCGGGCCACTGCAGGGCTGCTGTCCCAAAGCTCAGCCAGTGCAGTGCTGCTGCTCCAGACCTGTGATAAGCAGGCAGCCAGCTCCTGCTGCATGACACAAAACCAAACTTCCACCATCTCAGCGTGGAAAGACCAGATTTTAACTTCTGGGGTTGCAGCATGAAGCACCTAGGGAAGCACATATTATTTTCACATTAAAATCATATTAGTTCACTGTGGTTAACTTTATTACAAAGAATAGCTCCTGAAATAATAATGATTGGCCTCTTCTGCTAAAGCAGAGCATGTTTAGGCCTGGTTTAAAACTGATTGGGTCCTACATCATGCTCAGTTGCTGTATAATTCCAATGAAATTACATACATATTGCCCACTGGAGATTTCATTAGGATAAGTGCCCAGAAATAATGCTATTTAAATACACACCAGATGAATTAACAACAATCTATCACTTATAAAATTTTCCTGATTAACCACGATTTATAAAACCACTTAGGAACTTTGAAAAGTCACATGCTTAGGATTCTACTCAGGGATTCATGCTCTGGACACCTAATTTAGGAGTTCATCACGCCCAAGCTCTGGTAATTTGTGTCTAATAAGAAAACACAATTAGATGTAAATAGAGCTGCAACTTCACCTGATTCCTTCTATCAGGACAAATGGTTTATTATCAGTCACAGGGTCCCTACTCATGGTCTCAAAGACGGGCTCTTAAAAAAAGAATTAAATCAGTGAAACTGATGGACTTGTTTCCTAAATTAAGTCAAATTTTTGAAGGGAATGGCAGGCTGGCAACCCAATACAAGATTTACCCCTCAGATTGAGGCACCCCTCAGTCTAACCTGAGTTAATGTCATCCCTGGAGGCACACACTCAGATGGCATATATGGAGTCCAACTGCTTTGAGGCAGGAATTTGGTGTTACCTGAATGTTGCGTGCATTTTTTTGTCCTCAGTAACGTAATGCCTTTGAGGATATGAGGAATGATGTGTAGAAAAGGGGTTGTTTTGATGAGCAGGTTTCCTGGACAATGGGTACCCAGTCAGAGGAGCCTGGTTCATAACCACATAGCAGTCTCAGCTGTAAGCTCCTGACTACCTAAAAATGCATTTTCTGATGTTTTGAAGCACTTGAATAGATGACTCAGTGAAATGTGCTTCTGCTCTGTGGTAAGGGGCTCAGTGGGACCTGAATTCTCTTTCTTAACCACTGTGTTTCTCCTGTTCTTTTCTCAGGCACCAGAGAGAGTCTGTGTTTGAGGGTTAACCACAGCAGTACTAATTTCCCATTGTATGTAATCAAGCTGTGTATGACAGCAATGGATTGTCTTTGACAACATGAATACCCCGTGTAAACAACTGCAGTAGGCTCTCAGCAGCCTTGCACGTTGTGTGTCACTCCCAGAGGTGTATGTTCCTGTCCACATCTGGAGAAGCAGACCAAGGGCAGCGAAGGAAGCACAGCCGATGTCCCCGTGGTCAGACACAGCCCAGGGGCCTCTGCCCAGTCCGCAGTGCTGAGGCCAGGGCTCTGCTCCCCGCAGGAGGCAGAGCAGGGCACAGCTGGGCTCTCCCTGGCCACAGCAGTCACACAGTGTCTGTGTTCTCCTCAGGGGGCTACGATGAGAGCGATGTCACCTTCGCCTGGCTGTGGGGAAACAGCTCCGTGCGCGGCATGGAGAGGCTGCGGCTCTCGCAGTACACGGTGGAGCGCTACCACACCCTGGTCTCCAGGTCACAGCAGGAGACAGGTAAATCTGGGAGGGGAAAAGCAGGGAAAGCTTTGGGTATTCCCCATCCCACCTCCTCTCCTTCTGTGAGCCAGGATCGTTTGACTCGGTCCTGAACCAGTGAAGCCTCTAGCAGATCTTGGTCTAACAAAAAGAGATGAACCAAAAGGTTGTGACATCCTGTTAGTCACAGTCAGGATATTCTGTAAGATGGAAATCCACAGAAAGATGAAAGTTTAAAATATACTGTATTCATTTGATGGATCTTAAGGTTTTTTTCCTTCTTCCTATTTTCCTCCACACATACCTGAAGAAACTCTATCTCTTCTATCCAGATGTGCAGTGTATAGGTACTGTGGAAAGCAATGTTTATAGTAACTAGGAGTAAAATTAATTTTTTAAATATACATTTGTTTGTAAATTACAATTCTATCATGATGGAATAACCTATTTTTGTAGATCAGAATTCAATGTCTTTTTCATTATCATATCTTTTCTCCAATTACAGATAGTATGAAAGGGGGCAAAACTTCCTTAGAATGACAGGGTTTTAAAAATAACAGTGTGTTGTTGTTTTGTTGCATACACAGCCCATGAACAACATGGACTTTGTTTCTACACTTTAAAGGGAATTGTTGTTTATAGAACAGAAATACATCCTGAAAACACTACTGATCCAGCCTCCGAACACCTATATTAGTATTTACAACAAATTGGTTTTTAAAAGATGGAGAGCTCAAAAATATACCATTATCAAACATCACAAATCACTAATGACAATGGGAGTCTGATTGTCTGTGATGATAAGGCACAGGGGTGCTTTGGGATGTGAGCCAGAGCCTGCTGATAGCAAGAGACAAAGGTTTTGTCTCTTTTTCAGCCATCAGGTAAGGCTGAACATGGCAGTGCCCTTCAGAGCAGGTGTTGGGAAAGGTGCTGTGCTGTGTGACAGGGTGGGTGAGAGCATCAGCCCTGCTCTGCTCGGAGCTGAGGCCCTGCTGTACCATTCCTGCGATGCTCAGGGGCAGGAGCCCCTTGGCAAAGCATCTGCTGTTCAGATGGGGTTGTTCAGATGCCTCTTTGCCTGTCAGTGCTGTGTGTATCCTCCTGTGTCAGCTGTGTTACCTGCGTAAGCTCTGCTGAGCTCCATCAGCTGGTGCTGGTGCTGGGCTGTCCCAGTTTTACTTTGGGGGTCCTTGGCAACCTCACATTCACCAAGTCTCTTCCTTTCATAAACAGGCAGTTACCCACGACTGATATTACAGTTTGAACTGAGAAGAAACGTCCTTTACTTCATGTTGGAGACCTATGTGCCCTCCACTCTGCTTGTCATGTTGTCCTGGGTTTCTTTTTGGATCACACTGGACTCAGTGCCTGCAAGAACCTGCATTGGTGAGTTTTTGCCTGAAGAATGGAGAAGATTTAGGCAGACAGAGGAGCCTTTGGAGGCTGGGTAGATGGTACTTTTCTTGAGCTACCTGCTCTGGGATAAATGGTCTGCTCGCCTTCTGCTGTTCTTTGGGGCAGAGCTGGGTTGGTGTGGAGGAGATGCTGTGGCAGGGACACGTGCCCACCTGCAGGGCTGTATGTGGCTGAAGCTCTCAGGAGATCCATTGCAGAGAGTAGAGGACAGGGCACAGGGGGTGTGCTTTGGAGGAAGCAGGATGGAGGGATTTCTTTACTGAAAGCATGAAAAACAAGAGAGCCAACTGCCTGTTGGAGCCAAGCTCCCAAAGGCAGGGAGAGCCTGTGTGAAGCTAGTGAATGCTACAAAAGTATTTCAGTTGCTATGATGGATGATTGGGATTTGGTAAGAAGTGATGTGCTTTAACCAGCCAGCAATAGAGAGCAATGACATGAACAGAAGGGTAGGCCAAGACTTCTCCAAAGTGTCCACAAGAAAAGTGTCTCTCTGTTTCCAAGGAGTTACAACAGTGCTTTCAATGACAACTCTGATGATCGGCTCACGAAGTTCACTTTCAAAAACCAACTGTTTCATTAAGGCCATTGATGTTTATCTTGGCATCTGCTTCAGCTTCATCTTTGGTGCCCTTGTGGAGTATGCAGTGGCTCACTACAGCTCCTCACAGAAGCGTGCAGCTAAAGCACAGGAAGAGGTAAGGCAGCAATTAGTTCTCCATTAACTGAACAAGACCAATGGTCTTCTTGCTGTGGATACATCAACAATGCTTCTCCTAACTGGCACTAAATCTAAACTTTTGGGTGTAATGAACACACGAATAGCACAGGAATGCTGTGTCTCTGGCAGACTCGTGAGCAGCAGCCTTAGCTGGCAGTCCTGTTGGGTTCACAGGACCACATCCAGAAAGGCACTTGGGCTGGGCACTGGATTGGGTCCACAGCCCTGAATTGAGTTCACGTGAGCAGGAAGCACCTCTGCTCCTTTCAAATGCACTCAGAGAAGAGCCAGTATACCACAACTCATCGCTCTTCTATCAAATAACTCCAATAAGGGAGGTGCTTCCCTCTACCAGAGGAAAACTGAACCCTTCTTCCTCCCTTCCCAGAAGATGCTTCCAAACATCTGTCCCACAGTGTTCTGTGGGGATTGTGAGAGGGAGTTATTCAAGGGCTCAGCTTTAGTGTGAGAAATTAAATAATCAGGTATGACTGTGGTCTGGTTGTCATCAAGGGCCCAAATCCTGTTGGGGAAAAGGAGGTTTCCCACCACAATACTGAGTTCCCAGCCATTAAGCTACTGTGTCGACAGGAAGAGATGGATATCCTGTAGGAGATGGATGTTGGATTACCCAGAGTAAAACTTGCTCAAGGATCTGAAAATATCTCTAGAAATACAGTGGTGGAAGCAGGCATCTCTTGGACCTCAGGCCCTCCTAGGATTAGGCTGCAGCTGAAAGGTGTGTTTGAGTACTGGGGTGACCACAAATGAAGCTGTACCCTTATGTCTTTATCCTTATGGTCTTCTTCCTCTGCAGGAGAAGCTAGACCTTAAAACTGTCCACTCTTGTTTCCTAGGGGCCTGCAAATGAACTGACTGAAGAAATTGAAGAAGTTAACATCACCAACATCCTCAAAAATTCTATCACCAGCTATAAACAAAAAATCAGCTTCACAAGCATTGAGATTTCCAGCGATAATGTTAACTGCAGTGACTTGACCATGAAAAGTCATGAGAAAATCAAATGTGTCTTGAGGAACAAAATGCACAGGATCATTGGTTATTTCACAATTCAGAACCCTGGCAATGTGGACCACTACTCCAAATTGCTTTTCCCTTTGTTTTTCATGGTGGTCAATGTGTTTTACTGGGCTTATTATCTATATTTTTAGTAGAAATTAGTTGCTTCATTCTCCTACTTCAGCAGGAAAGAAATTGTGCTAGTGGGCATCCAGGTACCTAACCTCAGTGAATTCAGTGTGGACAGAAAGCTTCCTTGTGTTCCCTGAGGTACCCAGCAGAGGTGTGTGAGATGTGCATGCCTCAGCAGCACTGACTCTGACAGCAGCTGTTCAGCTGAGTGGCTGGGCTGGGCTCTTCTGCTCCTAGGTGCATTTCATTCCACACCTCACCTGGCTGGAGGTGGGTGTGCAGGACTGCGCTGGCGGCTGCAGAGCGCTACGGGCAGCAGAATTATTTTGGTAGCTTGGAGCAGGTTGAAACCTTCAAGATGGGATGTCCCAGAGGATGGATAAGATCATGACTGTTATTCTTTGTTTGCCAGAGAGAACAGAGGGACTGTGATTGCTGCCTCAATACCTGCTCTGTTGCAGTGAGGGCCCTGAGGCAGCAGCAGGAGCTCAGTGCAGTGCAGTACAGTGGGATGCTCCTTTGCATGGTGCTGCTTTGTCCTGGATGGTGCAGTGCCAGGATGGTGGTGCCTCACTACTTTTAATCTGTAACTCACTGAGATAACCCTCACTTGCTGAAGTTCTCCATCCCTGAGACAGATGGAGGGTTGTTGTTTGCTGAGCTGCATTTTTTCAGAGATTTGGGAACATGAAACAGAGGCAGCAAATCATTTTGTAACCCATCTCTTATACTCTCCCTGCTGTACTGCACGTGAACAGGTTCTACCACTTTCCATGTCTTACCTCACAAATTATTTTTTGTCCTGGAGAATGTTTCCCTCAGCCTTCACTGCCACAAGCAGCTCTCACTCCTTGCCAGCCATAGGTGCAAATAGCCATTTGTCATCCCCTCCTCTACGTGGCCGTGCAGCTGTGGCAAGTCAGCCGTGCTGCTGGGTGCAAAACATGCATGGGTTGGGGTAGGCTAGTCTAAATCACCCTTTCACACTTTCACTTTTAGGTGGAAACACTGCTACTTTTTTGAGAAAGATCATATTCTAAGTGGGCTCTGGAAACTACCTGAAGTCAGCTTTGTTTATCCTGCAATCAGCAGAAGCCAAAATTTTCTTTTAAAGGTAAATGAAATGTGGCCACACAGTTTCATTAAAGAACCAAATGCTTTTTGGTACTGTGTAGCTTAAGAATACTAGAAGTCTTTATTTGCTGATTGTAAAACAAACGTTTTATGGCAGATTCCCCCACCTGGCACCCTTTTTTGGTCTGTGCTGCTTTCATCACTGAGAGGGGGCAATCCTGCAGTTATGGGGCAGAATCAGAATTGCCTGCAGTGGCTCCATTCAGCAGAGTTCTGGCTGGGTGAGGCCTCTCAGGCTGTAGCTTATGTTAGAGTCTCAGCATGCAGTGCTTGCTTAGCTTAAGGATCTCTTCTTGGGGGTTCCTAGAGAAGGTGAACAGAGCACGTGAAACTATAGATTTTTGACTTTAATAACTTTTTATTGAACCACTTCACCGCACTGTAGTTTGAGGGATCTAACCCACATATTCATAAATCATCACTTTAACAAAGAGCAGCACAAGAAGACAGAGTGGAACAGGCTGACAATGGCAAGTGGATAAACACAAACTCCAATAATGAAGTGTTGGCTTGTATATACTGGCATTTGAAGTCCATTCCATAAAATGTAATAAAGTGAATGTTTGTGATATGAACACAACCCCTCAGAGAGATTATCTACTAAAAAAAAAAAATCATTATCTCTTCTCTGTATTGGTTTCTTTCTTTAAAACCCAACTAAAATGCCCTTATGTGTTTTACACTAGCCACCAAATATTAATATTAACAAAAGGAATTTCTTTGTACAAAGCCCTCCAAGATGATCAAGTCCAGCTGTTCCCCCAGCCCTGCTAAGGCCATCACTAGCCCCTGTTCTCAAGTGCCACATCCACATGGCTTTTAAATTCCTCCAGGGATGGGCCCTCCACCACTGCCCTGTGCAGTCTGTTCCAGTGCCACCACCTTTCCAGTGAAGAAATTTCCCCCAATATCCCCCCTGAGCCTGCCCTGGCCCAGCCTGAGGCCGTTCCCTCTCCTCCTGTCCCTGTTCCCTGGAGCACAGCCCGACCCCCCGGCTGTCCCCTCCTGGCAGGAGCTGTGCAGAGCCACAAGGTCCCCCCTGAGCCTCCTTTGCTCCAGGCTGAGCCCCTTCCCAGCTCCCTCAGCCCCTCCTGGGGCTCCAGCCCCTTCCCAGCTCCCCCAGCTGCTCCTCACATGACTTATGCTACAGACCCTTTCCCAGAAAGGCCTTCTCCAACCTGAACAATTCCCTGATTTCAACAGGGGCTGCTCTCAGGGCTTGCTTTCATTGGCCACAGCTTTTGTTATGACTTTGCTGCTTTGATGTGGCTCAGGCCTGGCCCCAGGGGTGAATCCTGTTTCCCTCAAGAGACAGGAATAGCTTATGCAAGATCCATGTGCAGCAGAGACAAGGTGAGAGAATGTTGCCTATATCACAGCTTGGATTCTGGTTGCTTTCCTAGAGGAGGACCAAGATTGAATATCTCTACATTGAATATCTCTACATTGAATATCTCTACATTGAATATCTCTACATTCACTGTCATGGAGAAGACTTGGTATTGCTGTGAGAAAAAGCAGGAGCATCTGAAGGAACATCCCCCAAATTTCCTCTCTCTGCCTGATTTCCTGGCTGGTTTTAGGGACAGGTAGTTTTTGCTAAAGTGACTTTCCATTATAAAGTTTCCTTTGCTTTGGAAAATATTAACTTTGCTCTGTAGACAGACAGGCCCTACAGTTATAGCTGGAATATCCTAAAGATTAGTTCCCAGTAATAATAGGCTAAACTACAGCACCACCAGAGGCAAAAACTACATTATTTGAAATGAAACTTCTCATAAATATCCAGCTATGGAGTAATTTTATATCAGCTGCTCTTATATAAACTGGACAAGGTAAACTGTCCTATCCATCAGCATTAATGCTGGCAATAAATATTACTCTGTATTCATTGTCTGCAAGTTTTGGAGATCTCTCTTTCCATTATACTTTCCCAGGAAACACTGTGGTTGCCACTCTGAAGAACTTTGCTGGTAGCACCACCAGTGTCAACTCTGAGCTTCAGCCTCCTCGTGTTCCTCCTATGTCTGCCTCTGCAGGGGAGGGATGGAGGGGCACCCCCAGCAGCCAGAGATGACCCTGCTGCTCAGACTGCCTGCTCAAAGCACCTGGAAACATGGCTGAAGTCAGAACTCTGTCAGGGTTTTCTATTTAGTTTTCTTCCTGCCCCAGTCCAAATGCTTAGAGCACATTTGTTGCAGGTCTGCAGCAGGAGCCAGGCCAGTTTTCCACCATCCCACTGCACGTGTAACCCAAAAAGGTTCAACGAGAATAGCAAGGGGCACGCATGGATGCTGCTGGACACTTTCATGGCAGTCACACCCTGGTGGCAGAGGTGAGTGGGTGCCACCAGAGCCCTACCTGTATTTCCCACCCTTTGCTGCCCACTGCCTCCAGGCCCCCCAGTCCACTGCCCCATTTCTGTCCTGCTGCTTGTAGCTGGCAGCATGTACAAGACTTTCTTGTGTTGCTCTTTTATTCTCAGGGTTTGTGGGCCAAGGTCTGATGTGTTTTCCCCAAGCCCTGGTGTCTTTGAAGCCCTGCTGTGTGGTAGCACTCCCATGTCACTGGTGATGTGCACAGCAGCTGCCTCAGACACAAAAATTGCTTTACTCTGCAGGAAACTGCAGTAAAACATGACACCTGAAAGTACTGTGGTCTGTGCAAAAGAGAGGACTAATGGAAAAATGTCACAGTACAGCTAGTCTGAAACTGAACAAGATCAATCTAGCCATAACAAATCCAATTTGGCTGACCTAGCTCATTTTAGACAAGAGGTAGCAGAGACCTCACCCAGCCCTGTTCAAACCTAAATGCAGATTCCCCACTGGTCAGAGAGCTGGGCAGAGAGAGGTCTCATCCATTCAGCTGTCTGGCCCTGAAGGATTCAAAGCCCCATAAAAAGGGCAGCCACAATAAACTCACTGCTGTTTGCTGATCTTGGTCAGTGTGTTGTGCCATGTGTCTGTTCCAGCCCATTCCCTCATGTAACAGAAAAGCATTCCCAAAACAGAGGCAGAAGGGCCACAAAAGTTCATGGCTTGCTCTCAACAGGAAGAAGAACAATGATGGCTTTTGCTCCTGTAGGGCAATACATGATGGAAGAGTGTGGAGAAAGGGTTGGGAGGAGCAGGCTGGATTTGCCAGGCTGGAAATGTGGGCAGGGCATGTGGGTGAAATGTCCTCCTGGTATTTTCTGTGAAGGTCTCCTCGCTGCAACTCTCACCTCTCGAGAGAATGACTTGATTAACAGCTGCTGATGTTTCCAGGACCACTTTTCTGTTCTGGGATGGGAGGCTCAGGCGATTCTGGATCAGATTGCAGAGTTTTCAGAAATTAGGTCTACTTAAAGGACAGAAGAGACACTGAACAGGCTTGAAAAGAGCCTGGACCCTTGATATGTCTGGCCCCTTGGAAAGAAATAACTTGTAGGAAGAGGAGTCAGTGAGCCTGTATTGAAACAAACCCAGCATTTGGCACCAGCACAGGGCCATCAGGCACTTCTTTCATCTTTTCAAGTTAAAATTTGTCTGCAGTGACCAACAATGAATGTGCTGAAATACATAACAGCAGAAATCTACAGTGAGCCACTGTTGGAGACAGGTGCAAGGTGAGTCACCAAAAGTCTGGTCAAAGCCTTTCATGGAAAGGTCAGCTTAGAGGTAGGGGACAGACATTAATTTTGATTTTTTTTTTTTTTTAATTATATGTTAAACCCTAAGAAAATGAACCTACATTTTAACCTACAAAGAAAATAATTAAAATCTTGTTAAAATATGCAAAAATTATAATTTAATAATAAAATTATAGTCTAATAGCTCCACTGTATTTTGCATATTAGGGAACAATTGCTTTCTTAAAGCTCATAGCAGAATAATTTTCTGGATGCCGGAAAATAAGTTAATTATGGATCTCCTGCCTTTGATTAATGGATTTAATAATCATGTTACAGTAGGATTAACTTAGAGTTCATGTGCTTACAGCACTAATGATGAGATGAAAGCAGTGTCAGCACATTGGACTGGCCCCAGAAAAGGCCCCGTGTGGAGGTGCCAGGACTGCCCCAGTCAGCACTTCTGGGAGGAACCAGCACATGGCATCAGTCAGGCCCATTTGCCACTTCAACAAAATGAAATACTGCTCTCAGGGGAGCTAAGCACCTTGACTGAAGCTCAGTTCTGGATACTGTGGGGGTAAAGTTTTCCCAGGAGATGGTACAGTAGCAGGTAATGCAGGTAGCCACTGGGCACAGGCACCTGAAGGCTGCTCTCCCCCAGTCTAACAGGCTGAACCTTCTTTAACTCTTCTTTTGGGAACATAACACAAGTAGAAAATTCCCTGGATAGAAACCCAGCGAGTCAGCCAAGATTTCCTATTTCTAAGGAACCTCAAGTATAGGTAATTAGTACAGCCTAAGAGACAGAGCACTCTCGTTTCTAAAACTATAAAACCATATTTCAACCGAAGGAGCAGTGCCTCAAAAATCACCAGCAACAGAATTCCAAGTTGCATCAGCCACATACCTTACTTATTATGATACAAAGCAGAACAATGTGATACAAATCAGAAGCTGAGCATAATACAGCCCTGGGCTGCTTTGCTGTGTCCCCTCCCTGCCCATCATCCAGCCTGTGTTTCCACAGGAAGGTGGCAGAACTCCTTGCACTGATCCTGCCATAGGGAAATACTGGGGAAAAGCCAGGGAAATTGCTGCACAGCCAGGGCAGCCCTTCCTGCTGGGACCAGGGCCCGTGAATGCTGCTCCACCTCCCTGCCCAGGGTATGATCTGCCAGGGTGTCATTTCCCAGCTGTGGCAGCCAGCTCCCCAGCACTGCAGCTCCTGCCCTTGCTGGGGCTGTGAGCCTCCAGTGCCCTTGCCTGCAGGCAGAACCTGGGGGCTGCTGGCTGAAAGCACAGGGCTCAGTGCTGGTTGTCCTGCAGCTCCAGTGCTGACATTCATCCACTGCTGCTCGTGTTTCCTTCTGGAATATACTTAGGGTTTTATTCAAGGGATGTGCTGAAAATCAGCATTTCCCCTACCAAAGCAAGCTTCAGGGATTAGAGACATCCTGAAATAATGCATGTTTTATTCCTGAAGCAGATGTGACTATGCCTTTAATGTGCCTCTTCAAACCCAGCTGTGCATCCTGCTCTCTCTCCCTCCCCCTCTGCTCTGACTGCCACACATCCTTCCAGTGTGGGGAGCTCTCCTCATCTTGTCACAGCTGGCTCGATAATGAAAGACATTCAGAGATTTACCAGGTCATTTCTCCATGTCATTCCACAGTGCTTTAACCTCAATTTGTTCCAGGTGATCTCAGGAATCTGTGACCAAGTAACCCTCAGCTGCAGATCATCTGCGAGGTGGCAGCTGTGTAAACGAGGCTGCAGGCACTTCCAGTTCCTTACTCAGAGGCTGAACCCACCAAGAATTCAGATTACATGAGTCAGGTAAATGTCAAAAATGCTTTCTAGGATATCTATGATGGGTTTCCTCTGTGCCAGCTCACAGGAGGTACCTCCTTGCAATACACTCACTCTTTTTCAGCAGTAAGATCCTAGGTTTCCTGAGAGATGTCAGACAAACCTCACCCTGCCAGGGTCTGCAGCTCCTTCCTGCTTTAGCTCCACTTTGCACATATGGCTTCACCCCCATAAACATTCCTTTACTTCATATGAGCCTTAGTAAACCCTTGTCCTATAGGTACTCATCCCCTACAGCTGCAACATAAGCTGTACAGACACATAATGAAATACTGTGAGGACTAGACCCTATAAAGCAAAACTAAATGTCCAATTAAGACTTGATAAAGAAATGTGAAATAAAACACATCAAACAGGACAAAAGAATCAATTTCCCATTAAATTGAGGTTACTTTTTTTTCTGACTCTCAGCATCAATTTCACACATAATTTACTTGTTTACAGTCTGATTCAGAGTTCAAAGCAAAAATTTGCATATCCAGAATATGAATTATCCCAGTGATCAGAGGAAAAACTCAGTGCCCTGCAGGTGTCTCCAGGCTGGCTTTGAAAAGTGTTATCAGTGTAGGCTGGGGGAAATTGCACTTTGTGCTGTTCAGGAGAAGGAAGTGATTTTGAAGCAGCCTGCTACTTAACTCAAAGGTAGATGTAATCTCCAATGGTGCAGAAGGCACGGGAGCCGAATTTAGGAAAAGCCGTGGAAATGTTTGGGATGAAAAGTAAATATATGACCTCAAAAGATTTTCCTTTGTGAATGCAGCCAGAGGATGCAAGGCCGGTACAACAAACTGCATCCTTCACTGAGCTTGTGCAAGGAGTTACACACCATGAACAAAAAACAGAGGAGGAAAAGCTGCTTGTGGAAGATTTTAAGAAAAGTAGGCCACAAGCATGACTTCTCTTTTATATCAGCTTGTTAACAGTGTCCTAGTTCTATGTGTTTGTCTTCAAACTGTGATGCACGTAGGATTAGTTTAAGCTAGCACCCAGAGACATTTCCTTTGTAGGTAGTGGTGATCTTTGACCCATGGCATTGAGCCATGCTTGCAGGGCTGCAGGTCCATGATGCTTCACTTCCCCACAAGCAGGAAGATGAATTGCTGGTGAGCTGCATGTGGTTTGAACAATGGTGACAGCAGCCTGTGGGCTACAAAATCTCAGCAGCAGGGCAAAGGAAGGGAGATTTCTGCCAGGAGATAGGGAGCACGTCTAAATCCTGAGATGGAGAAAGAGCAGTGCAACCACCTGGTGAGAAATGACCCTGCAAAGCCATCTCCCTGAACTGGCATCCATAAACACACAGAAAAAGCATGGAAAGAAATCCAAGCCACCTCTTTCATCTTCCTTCATAACCTGCAGTGTAAGCTCATCTTAAGAAACTAAGGCAAAGAAGTGCTTTGAAAAGATGAGAACAGCATCTAATACTTCAGCAGAATCTCCTCCTGAAGCTGCAGCAGTTTGCTCACGTTTGCCTGTGCTCTAAACCTTCACACGTTGTTCTTAGAGCCAAACATGGACCACGTTATTTTGCATTGCAAGGCACGGACACCCATAAACACTGAGCAGAAAATACATGGAGACAGAAACAATGGGTCCTTTAATGATTGCAGGCATCTTTCATCTTAAACCTGGGAGTTTAAAGTCAATTGCAGCTGACTTGGATTGCCTCTTGCTTGTATAGAGCCTGTAAATAAAGTGTTAATTCAGAGCCCTTAGCTGAGATCAGGAATGGATCACATTTGATGTTGCACCCAGCTCTAGTCTCCAGAGTACTGGCCAAGCCCCAGGGCACTGGGTTTTTGGGAGCTACTCTGTGCACCTATTTATCTTTTTGTGGACATCTATTTTGCCTGATGTAGGCAAGGGCCTCCCCTGTAGGGGAGGGCCACTCATAGCAGTGACTTTTTTCATTTTGCACTCCTTTTCCCTGATACCCTTTCCACAATAGCTGCAATGTAATGTTTCAGTGGAGCAAGGCTTTGCAAATTTGGCTCAATGAGACATGGAGCAAACAGCTTTTCAGAGAGCTTCAACTCAGCTGTCAGAAGGGGCAGTTTGGTCTCTGTGCAAGCTGTACTCACATTCCAAACTGCATTAGGGAAAAGCTGCTGGGTTTTTATGCATTTTTATTATCAGTTCCAGATTAGGAATCTGCTACTGATTTTTTCTTAAAGCCTGTGTTCAGAGTACAGCTTATATTCTAAAACAAAACCAGGATTGTGATGTTTTACTCTCATTAGCTTGCTCTTTTTTGGTTTGCTTTTTTTTCTTCTCCCTGGCTTTACTCCAAGGACCTTTTCTGCTTTTTGTTACACTCTCGAGATGAAGCACCGGATGGTTACGGCAGTGCTGGTAGCACTGGTACAGGTTTCACAGAGTTTCCCTGCCTTGTACCACCGAGGCTGGTGGAGGCTGCTAAGGGAAGGAGATAGTTGTGGAAAATGTGATTTGGCACTCTGCTCCGAGCCCAAGGACTGTCCAGCCGGGGCTGTGCTGGATCGCTGCGGCTGCTGCCCAGAATGTGGGAACGCGGAGGGTCAGATCTGCGACTTGGACCAGGGCAACCATTTCTATGGGCAGTGTGGGGACCACCTCGAGTGCAGGCTGGATGCTGATGAAGCAAGGTTTGGGGAAGTCCCTGAACCCCAGTGTGTGTGCAAATCTCAAGAAAGCATCTGTGGACCCGATGGGAAAACCTACGAAAACATCTGTCAGTTCAACAAGGCTTACGCTGCGAAAAGAAACATCAGCATGAAACATAAAGGGCCATGTGAATCAGGTAATGTGTACAGAGGCACTTCCAAACTGAAAAAAGAGCTGATTCTTATCTTCAGAAGAGTTACTAGCTACTCTAGCCCAACTTTGTTAAACTAATACTGTGGTTTTGTTACAATTATCATTATTCTGGTATAATGCTACTTCGTGTTAAAAATGTGTGGTACTTTGTCTATCATAAACCTCTATATTAGACCACTGGATTAAATCTCATGGTAGCTAAAAAGGCATCAATCTACAACCTGGGTCTGTTCTGAATAATCAGAGTATGATTACTATAATCAGAGTATGATTTTTTTCCTACAGAAGTTGTGTGTGGAGGTGGGAATCAGTAAACAGCTATGATAGTCTGGGAGGAATGGGCAAATGATTGTTATTATAACACGACTGACAATTTTAAAGTGGTGATAGTAATGCAGATCTCTTTATATATATATATATATATATATATATATATATATGTATGTATATCTCCTGTGTATACATATACACACATAGGTACATGTGTGCATGTGTGTATCCCCCTGTGAGGATACACAGTAAGCAGTGAAGCAGGGGCAATAGAAGAAGATAGGGTTTAATTAACAGCTCTGGTTTTTTTACCAAAAAGGTCCAAATAGTCCAACTCAGAATCATCATAAAATCTAGCTAAGCCATGAAAGAGAGATCCAAATAGTAGAACAAAATCAAGCTGAAACAATTTCCCTAAAGGACTCTTAAAGTGCACAGTTTTCTTTGATAAGTGTTGGAAGGATTCTTAGGTGGGTGTACAGGGGACTCCTGTTCCCTGCTCATATGCTGTTACCTTTCTTTGCATTGCTACAAGTCCTTACTCCTGGCCATCTATCACTTAAGACATGACTATAAAATGAAAATGAGAAGGCGCTTTTGTTTGTTTCTAAATGAGAAACTACTGTGAGTTTTTAGGTTAATAAAATATTTTCTCAAATGAAGTAGAAGAGGTCTGTGACTAAGACTAGAAGTCTAAGACTTCTCTAGCAGTCTTAGACTGTATGCTGTGGTTTTATATTGAATGAACAAGGGGTATTGACCACTTAGAAAAAGTGATGAACAGTTAATATCAGGCTTCCTTCCTATTTCTCTAGCTGCGAGAGAAGGATCCATTAGAGAATCCTTCATTTGCTATCCGGGTATTAGGCTGGGAAACGAGGCTTGTCAGGAAAGGGACATGCATGCCAGCCCGCAGTACAACTGAAAGTCTGCTCGGCTGGGACGGAGTCTTTGTTTGGGACTCGGTAGCAGAAGTTCTTGTGGCATAACCCCTCCAGCAAGGTTTCGGCCAGAGGTGCCCTCCCTTAGCGAGTGCCGCTAGCTGCGGCAGCGGTAGCTGCTCAGGCACACAGGCTTAAAGCAGTGGTCCCTCTAATTAATTTAACAGAACTGACCGGGTACAAGAGATTTCTTAATTTGGAAGTACTGCCCCTTTTAATTGCTGGTGTCATCCAGCAGCCCCCAGTCGCCCCCGAGGCGCATCGCCCTGCTGCTCCTCCAGCTGGGGAAGGATCTTGGCTGCTGTGCTATGCCTGCAGACATCACCCCCGGCGCTTTCCCACCGCTTCCTCGGCTCCCCAGAAAAGCTGGAGCCTCTCTCCAGGAACGCAGAGAATTATCCTCACCGCTCAGCTTTTTGAATCGCTCAGAAGCCTGCGCAAAGCTCACAGCCGTGTCACTGCTGCGCGGTTTAGTTAAAGAGGCTGTGGCGGAGGAAAGCGCCGAGCTGCGGCGTGCCCGCGCCGGGCAGGGTGCGGGGCTGACAGCGAGCGGGGTCACAGATGCCTTTCTCCGGTCCCCGAGCTGCCGCTCCCCGCGCTGGCTCGGAGGCTTTAGAGCCCGGCCGGAGCCCGGGGCGCGGAGGGGCTGCAGCGGGCTCGGAGGGGCTCGGAGGGGCTGCAGAGGGCTCGGAGGGGCTCGGAGGGGCTGCAGCGGGCTCGGAGGGGCTGCAGCGGGCTCGGAGGGGCTGCAGAGGGCTCGGAGGGGCTGCAGCGGGCTCGGAGGGGCTGCAGAGGGCGCGGAGGGGCTGCAGCGGGCGCGGAGGGGCTGCAGCGGGCTCGGAGGGGCTCGGAGGGGCTCGGAGGGGCTGCAGCGGGCTCGGAGGGGCTGCAGCGGGCGCGGAGGGGCTGCAGCGGGCGCGGAGGGGCTCGGAGGGGCTGCAGCGGGCTCGGAGGGGCTCGGAGGGGCTGCAGAGGGCTCGGAGGGGCTCGGAGGGGCTCGGAGGGGCTCGGAGGGGCTGCAGCGGGCTCGGAGGGGCTGCAGCGGGCGCGGAGGGGCTCGGAGGGGCTGCAGCGGGCTCGGAGGGGCTGCAGAGGGCTCGGAGGGGCTCAGAGGGGCTCGGAGGGGCTCGGAGGGGCTGCAGAGGGCTCGGAGGGGCTGCAGCGGGCTCGGAGGGGCTCGGAGGGGCCCCACGGGCGCGGCTGTCCCGGGGGCTCCAGCCCAGCCCGGGCCCGGGGGGCACCGCGCTCCGGCCCGGCCGCTCCGGGGGCAGCTGGTGACAAGGGGCAGCGGGAACCCGGCCCGGAGAGCGGCTCTGACAGCCCAGCTGCAGCACGGGCTGTCCCGACGGCGATTTGCATGCGAAACAAACACTGAGCGCTGCGGGGTTTTGGTACCAAGCTATAAATATAACCTTCACTCAGCTCAAAGTACTTTGTTTTGTTTTTCTCTCCTTCAAAGCATCTGCTGTTTCCTCTCGGTGCCAAATGGACTAATTGTATACAGCAACCAATGAATAAATAAATAACAATAAACTCCTTTCATCAGAGGAGTACAGCCTTTCATCTTTCTTCTCTTGCCAGAAAAAGGAGAAGAAAAGGGCCCTAGCTCTCTAAAGAAACATGAAAAAATTCCTTTTTTTCCTGAAAAGTAGTTTTGATCAGTTTATCCAATAATTTACCAAGGTTTCTAAGTACATTGATTATATACAGATTCTCCACACTTAAACCATCCCCTTTCACATTCGAGTATTTCTCATTGATAATTTAATGAACTAACAGAACAATATAGCAGTGATTCTCTTTATATTTAGCTGTGTAACATGATTTATTTTAAATGTAAATTTTGGAATAAAAACAAATAAGCCGCAAAAATTTCTGCCATTTCCATCTAATCAGATATAGATTAGCAAAAATTAATAATATACTATATGAAAAAAATCCTATTAATTATGTAATTAATTGGTCTGGAGTAATGTCAGGTTGATTGTGAAAGGTAAAACAGTATTTTGACTTTTCCTGGCTTCTGGTTTACATCTTCTCTTACACAGAGAGATAATTAAGGACTGACTGGGACTGTAAAAGGAAAGCAGCTCCTGCCCATTCAGCTCTGGACACCAGGACACCAGAACACTTTTCTTATCTATCAACAAAAAAAAAATTATCTACTCCAGGAATCAAAATGACACATTGTCATAACAGTACAGCTTTGTTTCTAACCAGTTATGCAAACAAAATAGGCACAGATGACATGTGAGAATTTGTCTGAACACAAAACCTGAAACACTCAAAATTAAAGTTTATAAACTTCTGTTTAAATTGTAGAATGTTACTTTAATTTTCTTCCATAAAACACAGCAAGATGATATTGCGAGGTTGTATTATTTTATTGCTGAAGTCTGGGTAGACAGTGAAAGCACTGGTTGTGTGCTGACACTCAGAAAGGGCAGTTTGGCTAGACCAGAACTGCTGCTTGCTGTGAGCCTGGTCTCAGGTGATGCCAGTCCTGGTCAGCCCTGGACACAGCTGCAGGACTGGGACCAAACCCAGGCATTTCCCATTCTCTGCTGTATTCTCCTCACAGGTAATGGAAAGAGGAGTATCCCTAGTGTGGAATTAGCCTAGTGCATGGCAGGCAGTGCAGGACAGCTGTAATGTGGATTTGTCATCCAGACCTTTGTGTACTCCAGACTTCAGATGTGCTCCCGAGGGGCTGAGCCATGGCTGGGACAGTGACATGGGCAGGACCCCGTCCTTGGCCACCCCTCAGTGATGGCAGGGGACCCACAGGACACCTGAGATAGCAGCACAACAAAAACACTCACTAGGCAGCATCTGCCTAGTGGAAAAGTTTTTTACACTGTCTCTGTGTGGGAGCAATTAAAAAAATTCCTGTGAGTCAATGTAGACTTTTGGTTTCTTTTGTACATTTTAGGCTTAACTACGGTGGATGTATATTAAAAGGAATGGGGTTTCAATTAATTTTAAGATTTAAAAGTATATTTAATATCAGACCCTCTGTGATCAGTTCATAGGCAAAAAAAAAAAAAAAATCTCATCCAAGATATTCAGTTAATGAATAAAGATTTTTGAAATAATAGATTCTGAATATACAGCTCTCATGAAAGAACAAACATTTAAGGATTTAAGTTTCCTAGTTTGAAAAACCTTACTTTTAAAGAGTAACAAGATTGTTTAATGAGGCATTTATAAATGGGAAAATTTATCACTTTCTGTATAATTTGTTTACAATTAATTTTAATCAAGATGCATTTAATATTTTCTGCTCACGCACTAGTCCTTAAAAACTGACAACTGTGTTATAAATTGTTGAAATTGTTGTTATAAATTGTTGAGAACATGGAACAGGCTGTTACAGTTTCAAATGCCGAAGAATAAATGCTGCACCTAGGTATTGATTCAAATATTGCAAGTAAAAATATATTAATTATTTGCTCGAAGTTTCTATTTCCAAGCATCTGGGATGTGCGGAAAAAAAAAATCAATACAAGTCAAATCACCCAGAAAATTCATTCCTTTTTGAGCACTGCTCTGGAAATAGAAAATAGGTTTTAGAAGGCAAAACATTTCTTGTTGTCGACTAATAGATCGGGGTGGGAAAAGCAAAGGTCTCCAGCCCAGGAAATCGGTGCTAACAGCAAACCCACGGTTTTGTCTCTGGCGCCGGACACCCTCCTGCGGGCTGGGACGGGAGCGGAGCGGACGCTCGCCGAGGGGCGGATGTGCCCAGGCCCGGCTGGCAGCCCGGGGAGGCTCCGGTGCCTCCGAGCCCCGGGCTGGCTCCCTCTCGCGGCTGCCGGCAGCTCTTGCTTCGGGAAAGGGAAAAGGGAGCGCCGAGGCCAGCAGTGAGCGCTGCAGGGGCCGACAGCGCGAGAACAGGAGGAAACAAGTGGAAATGTAACAAGATAATAAGCATAACATGAAACCTTACAGAAATAATTGAATTTCAATCCTTTTCATTCTAACACCAATATTGGATGACATCAATAGCAATTGAGGATAAATGTAAAATTAATGCTGTTGTAATGTGTGACTTCCTTGGGTAATGGTGCTTGACAACGTTTAGCAGCTTCAAGCAATGGTGTACTCAGAAAACGCCAGCAATAGCAGTGTTCTGGCTTTCAGCTAACCAAAATGTGAGCCATTCAGAGCTGTCATACAATCAAATCTCTCTGTGACTGACGTGCTGCCAATTTCCTGTGGTTTCCTCTGAGCCCAGGTCAGGCACTGTCAGCTCTGCTGGGGGGGCGAGCCTGGGCCACAATGACAGCTCATGGGGCAAAAGAAACCCTCAATTTCAGCTCGGGTTCCACTATCATCTGCAAGAGGGAAAACAGACCTGAATAAGCATTTTTAGAAAGCACAGACACAAGGTTCTCTGAGCTTTAAAAGGTGCTTGGAATCATGTATCTCTTCACAGTGTGTGGGACCCAAAAGGTAAACACAATCTGATGGTAGCCTGTGGAGCAGGGATTAATGCTAACAAACGTTTTGTTTGTGTTCTTTGTGTATTGTCTCCTAAAGCACCCTGTTGGCTCTTTGCAGCTCCTGTTATTTCTGTGCCACCTCAGGATGCCCAGAATTACACTGGCAATGATGTCATTTTTGGCTGTGAGGTGTCAGCCTATCCTATGCCACAGCTTGAATGGAAAAAAAAGGGGAATAAAATGTTTCTGCCAGGAGATGACACCCACGTCTCTGTCCAGGTAAAACTTGAATTTACCTTTGCATACAGTTTGGGAACAGGAGCAGGGTGGTTAATCTGGGAATTCCTCCCACAAAACACAAGGCTGTTGCAATAAATGGATTGCCAGTAGGGGCCCTGTGGCTATGCAAACAATGATGCTTTCTGTCAGTGCTTTGGCAGTCCCAGCAGAAGGAACAGCCAGGGTACCACTTGTGTCTCCTCAGGAGGCTTTACTGGAAACCACTGAAACTGTCCTGAAGTGTGAAAGTGCCCATGGAACGTGGTGCCAACCCAGAACCCCTGGCTGCTGAGTGTCAGCCTGATCAGGCCCCCCTGGCCCTAACAAAGGGTCCCCTTGGCCCGAACGATCCCCCCAGACTCACTGTCCATCTCATCCTGAGCTTGAGCATAGATGGAATGCTTTGAAGAAGCAGAAGTGGTGCTGGGACAAGGGACAGCAGGAGCACGGGGAAGAGGGAAGGGGAGCAGGAGTGTGAGCACTGTGCAGGGTAGTGAAGGTGAAAGAGCAGAGATGGGAAAGCACGAACTCAGAGGTGCAGAGCAGCAAGAAGGTAAAACAGAATTCAGCAAGAATAAGCAGAATCAAAGCATGATGGCATTAAAAAAAAAAAAAAAAAGAAAGCAAAAGTTGTAAAGATATTTAATCTATCCACAATTATTTTGAGAAACATCATGGTGTCTCCTAGCTACTTAATTTCAACCATTTCTCTTCTTCTCCAAGGCAAGAGGTGGGCCTCAGAAGTATGGTGTGACAAGCTGGCTGCAGATTCAAGGCCTCAAAAAATCAGATGAAGGCATTTATATCTGCCACACCAAAAATAAGCATGGTGCAACATATGCCTCTGCAAGATTGAAAGTCATTGATGGTAATTTTTTTTAATTTGGATGTAAAAGATATAAAAGTTCATACAAGCAGGATGCAAAGGATGGGGTTGTTGGAATGAAAATGAAGCAGAGGAGAAATCACCCAAAACTGACCATATTTTCACTCTGTGCTTTTATTTTACTTTATCCCCTAATGGATTATATTGTTATATTTTGCTGCAAATTATACCGGCTTCCAGAAAACAGAAAGCTGTGGATTGGAGCCATGCAGCTGAGACACATTATTCCACTGTCCTTATCCCAGAGAAGTCCTTTGATGTTAGTAGGACCCAGAACAACAGCTGGGGTAACTGAGGTAGTCTTTGAATCATGGCAGGTTTGCTTAGCTGTTTATTTTTCATAAAATTAGGAAGGAAACAGTTGTTGTTCCTTACTGAGAGTGGTTCAAAAGATGTAAGAAATAGCTTGCTATTGATTTGCTTTGGGCCCAGCCCTCCTCCATAGAGAACTGTTTTTCTGGGCAAATTCAGGATAAAGATGCATTGTCATATTTATCTCCTGGTCTAGGGGAGTTTGTCACTCGTCCAGTTTCTGTAAGTGCCTTTCAAAGCTTTATTTTCTCTGGGAATATTTGCAGATGCACAGGAGCTGCAGAAGACTGACAGCACAGTTTACTAGTGTTAGGAATTAAATGCATTTTCTACATGTCCTCAGCCCAGCAAAGACATGGACCTGTTTGAGTGGGTCCAGAGGAGGCCACGGAGATGCTCCAAGTGCTGGAGCACCCCTGCTCCAGAGACAGGCTGAGCAAGCTGCTGGTGTTAAGCCTGGGGAAGAGAAGGCTCTGGGGAGATCCCAGTGCCTTTCCAATCCCTAAAGGGGAAGTTCTAGAAGGAGGGAGAGGGACTTTTTATACAGGCAGATAGTGGTTGGACAAGGGAGAATAGTTTCAAATTAAAATAGGAGAGATTTAGATTAGGTGTTGGAAAGGAATTCTTTACTCAGAACATGGTGAAGTACTGGCACAGGTTTTTCAAAGGAGCTGTGGCTGCCCCATCCCTGAAGTGTCCAAGGCCAGCTTGGACTTGGAGCAACCTGGGATAGAGAAGTGTCCCTGCCCATGGCAGGGAATGGAACAAGATGAGGTCTAAGATCCATTTTAAACCAATCTATTCTGGGATTCCATGATTCTATACAGAAATTTGCTCATGACTTTCAGTGGTATGAGGTCAAGCTATTGGCTAAAACCCCTGTCCTTTTAATAGATAAAAAGGATTCAGAAAATCTGGGCTTGCTGTACAAATCCAAACCCAAGCTTTCCTCTGTGTTTCTATCTTCATCTAACTTAATCTGGATTCAATTACATCTTGCAGGCCCATCTCCTGCATTTGCATTTACTGCTGGCAGTAGAAGTGCAAGCTACAGTGTTGAATACGAGGAGTATTATGACAATTCTGATGAGGAAGATGATGAAGAATATGAATCCGGGAACTATGATAATGACAACGATTCTGAAAAATAATTTTTATACATCTCTTGTCCAAATCTTTTCACACTGTTATATTTCCCAGTAGTCTCTGTTCTGCAAATGGCTCCTCTGATAACACACATACTTACTTGTGTATCCACCTTCCTGAAATGTAGCTTTGAATGAAGTGTATCATGCTACTCACCAGAAGTAAGAACAGTTGTAACACCAATATATTTCGACTATTAAATAAAATGCTTCTACTAAGTATGCGAGAGGGATGCAATTTTATATTATTTTTTAAATTATCATCTAATTTCTTTCACACATTCTAATTTGTTGAGCAAAAATGGCAATAGTTAAACAAAATTTTTATTTTGTATCAATTTTCTTTTTTTCTGTAAAGTACTAAGAAATATTAAGAGATTGTTCACATGGCAACAAGCCTAACTAAGTATGGAGGTTGCAAAACAGTCTTTAATTTCCTTAGTTCATGTTTTCTCATAAGTTTCAGCAGGATTTTCCTTCTCATATGAAATTTTCTGTGTCTCATAAAAGGTGAATTATCTGTCTTTTGGGGGATGTTTTTGTTTGCTGTTAATAGATATGTGAAGCAATCAGGTCTAAAGGCAGTAGGGTCTGTTTTACAGTCAATACTCTAACACAGCCAGAAAAGATTCCTTGTGCATTCAAACCTCTGAGCACATTTTGGCGTCCTTCTTGTGACAGCTCCTGCAATGCTCCCCACAGCAACAGCTCCTCCCAGCACCCTCCCAGCAGTTCAGGTTTGGGATCATGGTCTTCCCCTGAACAGGGTGCTGGTTGGTGGTCACTCCTGTAGTTTAAAGGCAGCAGCTGCTCTGTGGCTGATGCATGCCCTTCAAGCACAGAGGGATTGTACTCTGGAGCTGGGATCTGTGCTTTGTCTGGGGCTGTGAACAAGTTACCCCTATCCCTGAGTGTTGGGAAGATGAAACAGGAAAGCCTTACAAATATGATTGCCTGGCAAAAGGTTTTGAGAATATAGAAACTATAAGCGAGATTGAAATGAAAGCAAGCTTTGACATCCCTTAGTTACTGAACAACAGGAAAACCATGGTGTGGCCGGCTGAAGGTAATCCCTTTTGGATGATACAAGACCCTCTGCAAGCAGGCAGGTCCAAGGGTCAGAGCAGACCCTGCCAGCTTGGCAGAAGGGGTCCAAAGAGTAGTTTTTAGGGTTTAAAATGTAGCACAGTATGGTAATGTGGTGATTCTTATAGGCTGTATGTAAATGCTATAGGATTTGTATGCTGTACTAGATTGGTTAGTGAGAATCAGAATATTCAACACAGAAGATGATTTATTGTATTGTAATGGGAACTTCGCTCTCTTATGCTCTTGCTTTTGCTCTTGTTCTCTTGCTTTTACTCTTGCGCTCTTACTTTTCTATGCTCTTAGCTCTTGCCTTTTTACGTTATTACCCTCTCATCCTCTCTCTTCTCTCGGGCCTGCTCCAAGCTGCAGCTGGCAGCTCCCAGCAGGGCCCTGTACCCACGCCCTTTGCAATAAACCGCAAGTTCCACGACTTGGCTTCAGAGGTCTCTGGTCTCCATCCGTCCCGACCGTGCTGCCCCCAGTCTCGCCTACAGCTGAGCCCTCAGCATTGCCAGGCTGCTGAAAGAGCAGCAAACCACCAGAACACGTGGACATTGCTCCAACCGACCCATGAACCAGCCAGCAAAGGAGTTGAGGTCAAAAGCACAGCACTTCCAAGGGCTGAGTGCGCACCCTGAGAATTTCTCTGATTGCTTTTGGTAGCTAATTACCCATTAATTCTGAGATTCCATCACCCATTAACTCTGCGTTAATGGGCAATGGAAAAGGCCCACCCTGCTCTTACACCTCTGGGTGCCACGGGCTGAGGGCAGATGAACAGCAGTAAATTACAGAACATATTCAGGACTAAGGCAGCTGAGGCATCTGCAGGGAAGCCTTGGCATGAGCAGGCTCCCTGAGCCGAGGCACAGCCTGGGCAGGGGTCCCTGCACACACAGAGCTGCCACCAGCTGCATCCACGGTGACAGGGAGCCTTTGAGGGCACTGTACACACACATTGTGCAGGATTTTTAATGCATGTACAATGCCTCACAAATTCTTCTTTTAATGTGCCATTTGTGCCTATTTTTGCTATCAGAAATATTTTTATTTTCAAATTAAAATTCTTTGAGAAATTGGCTATAGATGGTGTTTGCCCTGAGGTATTATTGACCTCTGTCCAGCAAACAACCAAAGAATAATTTATCTCATTTCAGGTTTCATGGGGTATTGTCAGCTTATGAGAAGAAAGTGTGTCATTGTGTTATTGAAAAAGATTAATTAGTTTTAATTAGGAATAGGAAGTGGCTTCATATTTAACTACTGATTTTGTTTTTATGGACTCTTCCTCATCTTCTTAGTGATATGTTAATAACTTTTTTTTGCTTATCCACTATATATTAACTTAAAATTATCTGATAGAAATTACTGATTACTTTTTATGGAACTATTTAATATGCAGACATATCCTTAAGATCAGTTGTGATGTGCATTGCAAATTAATGAACAAGATTACTAAACTAATCACTAAATGGTGACAATATAGATTGGTATAAATAGAAATAATCTTGGAATCATAAGCCATCAAAAGAAATTGGAATTCTTGAGGGCCTTTTGATGTTGTTAATGGAAAATGAAAAACAGAAAGAAAAGAATTTTTGAATGAGAAAATGTGCAGCAGAACTCTAGCAAATACCTGCAAGTGCTTGTCCTGATTGAGTATGTCTATTTAAGCTAACAGTCCCAGAAACAAAGAATTCTAAATTACATACATTGCATTTCTCTCTCCATGTATCTTTATATATAATTTATAAGTTCTTGTAAATTATCAGCCATTCCTTTCAGTAAGAAAACTGCATTTTATGAAAAATATCAGTGTGATGCAAAAGAAAAAAAAGGAACACTGGTACCTTGAAAAATTCCTAGTTTCTTTTTTTATAGGAGGGGACAAAAATGGCTGGTTTTGTGTATATGTTTTAATCGAGCAATTTATTATTAAATTTAAAAAAGCATGGAGAATGTTCAGTCCTCTCTAAGCAGTAGACTGGAATGGATCTCATTGAAAATGTATTGCCTGTAGCAACAGATCTGTTCATGTAACCCAAAGGAACAGCAACTTCAAGAAGGGAGGTTTATTCCACCCAGTGGGAAATGAGCCAGGCTTGAGCTGAAAATGGTGTATTAGTCCTGGTACTGTATTTTGCAAGGGAGACCTAAAACTTTCTTTAATTGAGCTTCCACAGAAGACTGTTAGACTTTGTGACATGAACGTCTGAACTTCATGGCACAGCTTCCTCCTGTCACACAAGCATCTTCACTGTGTCATTTCCCCCTCCCTTGTGAAGGTAAAGGAACTGTACAGAAGTTGGAAAGAAATTCCACTGCTTGATGCAGAAGGTCCTTTGGGCAAGACCCTGACATAGGCTGGGGTACTTTCAAAATCTAATATTAGTACTTGCTGTGTTCAAGTTGTGTCAGCTATTAGTCTAGGAATCCATTAATGCTTTAGCTGGAGCAACGTTTTTCCCCTTAAAATAATCAGGATACAGCTGACAGAAATTGGATGCAGAAAAGCAATTGTCTGTGTTCCAGAGATTCAAATGATTCAAGTGATGGTTAAAGCATGAGCCGGGGCTGCCCTGTGCAGTTGAACACAGCATGGGCTCCCTGCCTGCCCTGTGGAATAGCTTTGTGCTCTCCCTTCTGTCCTGGTGCAGGCATCACCTCGGGCAGGAGACCCACACCAGGGGGACAAACGTTTCTGGCCAGGAGCAAACACACTCCAGGCAAGCTGGAAACTGGCTCGTCTTGCAGGAAGCCCAGCTCTCACTCACACTTAGGTACATATGTATCCACAGACTCTGCTCTTGTACTATTTATTTATGTATTCATTTATTAGCCCCATTTCCATAATTTTGCTTCAGACAGTTAATGAAGGGTTTTTTGTGTAAAAGCGTATGGTTCAGTGATTCACCTGAGATAGCTCATGTACAAAGAAACCACTCTTCCTATCCTGATTAAATTGTCATAATAATGATTTTTCGACCTCACTGCTGAAGATGAATCCAGCAAATACACCCAGTTCATGTTTTCCTTCCAGGTCTAAAGCAATTTCAACTTCCAGAAACATTCCACCGGTGTGGGCCCCTTCTTTGCGGCTACCGCGCTTCACACGGGAATTTTGCGATGTGGTCAATAAAGCACCAGGGAAACATCAGCTGCTCAGGCCCTTTATCATCGCGAGGCTCCAGCCGCGCTGGCCCGGGGGGAGCTGGCACCGCCCGTGTCCGCTCGTGTCCCCACCGCCCCCGTACCGCCTCCGCCCGTGTCCGCCCCCGGTCCGCCCCGGTCCGCCCGCCCGGCCCGCACACCCCGCACCTCCGGCCGGCCCCGGCTCTGCCGCTGCCCCCGCAGGGCCCGCCCGCTCGGAAGGATGCGCGGCTCGGAAGGATGCGGGCTCGGAAGGATGCGCGGCTCGGAAGGATGCGCGGCGCGCCCAGGTTGGTGCGCCCGGCGGGACCTGGGCTGGTCGCTGGGGCGCGCCGGGCGGTGCGGGGCCGGCTGTGGGGACGGGCCGGAGCTCGGGGGGAGGACGGAGGGCGGTGCTGAGGTCCGCGGTGCTGCGCTCAGGCCGCGCGGGCCGGGGGCCACGGGATGCGCGGGGCCGGCCGGGCAGAGAAGCCGAAGGTGCCCGGGAGCCGCCCTGCCCGAGCAGCTGCGGCGGGGCTGGGCCAGCGGAGCCGAGCCGGCAGCCCCGGCCGTGCGGCGGGAGCGGGACTGGCGCGGGGCCGGGACCGACGGCGCTCCCCTGCTCCATCGCCTGCTCCTAGCGCGCTGCTCCCGGCTGGGACCACGGCGGCTCCACGCCGGGGCAAGCAGCCGCACCTGCTCCTCCGTGCCGCTGCTTCCTCAAGACTGTGCTGGGCTCCTGCGCCGCTTCTTCCCCGAAAACCAGACTCTGTAGAACCGGTCCGAGATGAGCATCAGCCACTGAAACGGCCTCGAACTTCGGGGAAAGGAAGTAGGGGCGGGAAAGGGCTTCGGGAGATACCCACTGAGCTGTCAGGCATGTGCCCGGCATCCCTGTGGCTTTGCTCCACTGCTGGCACCAAGGCTCTGGCAGCGCGAGAGAGGTCATTTTTGGTATGTTTTTTAAATGCTTGAGTACAAGGCAGGGCACGTAAAAGGACTACTAAACTTAATTTCTTTCCCCCTCAATTATGACAGTTCAGGAGTTATGCCTTTCAAGTTGCTCTTGGGTAGAGCTGGTTGAACTTTATATTAATAGAGGGTTTTCAGTCAGCAAGTGTTTAAAATCAAAACATTTGTGGGAATTTTTCTGTGCCAGCAAAGTTTCGATTGGGAACCTCCCTGTTTTCCTGCCAGTTTGCTTGGCTCCATGGCTACCTGCCTGGTGGGCTGCTGCAGAGCTGGGCCTCCAACATTTCTGGTACTTGGATCTTTGACAAGCCGCTAGGAGAGATGCCTGGGACTTCAGGTAGCTGGAGAGGTGGGACTAGAACTACCCACAGAATTTTTTTCAGCTTATTCTTGAATGTTATGAGAACATTACAAGTGTGTGGGAGAGGGAAATAGTATCTAATGTTTTCCCTTAGGATGTAAATCTGTTTCTTGGAAAAAGTTCCTGTTCTTTGTGATCAAAAATGCCACTTCTTGTTCAAGTCTATTTCTACTCCCAAATCAGTTAAAGCAGACAGCATCTGTTTGACTGCTGGACCATCTCTGTTGACACAATTGTTTTCTTAGGAATCACTTTTCAGCTGTTGATTAGGGTTTGAGCAAAGGAGGTGTCTGCAGCTAACTAGAGCAGAATTTCTACCACTGCAAAGTCCAGTACCTGGTGGGAAGATGAAGACTGAATTGAGAAAATTCATAGGGACTCTTGCCTGTAAAATCTTGAGTACAGCTGGCTGTGAGAGCTGCTGTTCCAGAGTGAAAGAATCAGTGTCCACTGTATGGGACCAGAATGAATTATTACTGTTTTACATGCTGGTGTTCTATGAATTCCAAAACTACTGTCACGCGTCCTAAAATAATGACTGTGTATGTAATGTACTTTGTGTTGCTAAATATTTACCTCTATTCAATGATTTAATGTTAATTATTGTGCTAACCATAGGAATTCTTTAAAAAAAATCCATGGCTTAAGTTTCTATTGGAACTGTTAAGCTCATATTCTTTACAGAAAACTTGTGTTGCTAATCTTAAAATGCTTCATTGCAGGAAGTTAAATTCTGAACTATGTCACTTCTCAACCCAAACTGGTTCTTTTTGTCATCAAGTTTTTATTCATGTCATTTCTAAAATTACAAAATTAGGATGACTTGATGTGCTGAAAGATCAGCTCATCTTCAAAGACATTATTGCTGATGTAGGAAAAAAAAGTTTGGTGGTAAGAAAAAATTGTTCACTTCTGCCATTTTTTTGGTTGTTTTGTTTGGACCTCTTAATTTATAGTTATTGGCATGTCATGTTCCTTGGCTTCATACTGGGGTGGGAAAAGGGTGAAGTGCATTGCTTGAAACAGATTGTCCCATGGGGAAGGACCAGGGTGGTTTTGCTGCCTGTGTGAGGTTGTAGGGTTTGATGCCTCACAGAGCTCATAGTGCTGTCATGGCTTTTTCTTGGTTTTCCTTTTCAGAGCACTACTTTATAGTGTGGTTGAAAAATAGCAGCCCTTGTTGTCAAGCCGTTGTGTTTAATGCCTTCATTTTTCTTCAGCTCCTGTAGAAACACATTTCTGATACATGTCTGTGTGAAGGTTTAGCTTTTCTCCACTTCTGATGGGAAAAAACAATGGGAAAATTCAAGCTACTTGGCAATTTACTTGCAGCCCGATCCATTATGTGTGTGTGTGGTGGTGATCCTGGTAACTCAGCAAGGAAGTGCAAAGCTAACAGGTTTTTTTCTTGCCAGTGAGGTTCTCATTTGCTTTTCAGTCTTACTTTGTTTGTAATACTGTTCCAGTTAATGTACTTTTTGAATTACTTTGGGAATGTCCAATAAAAGATAAGTTGCAATAATCTGTTTATTAAAAATGAACTCAAGTACACTTCTCCATGATTTTGCAGTTATTTTTATGAATGTACTGTAATTGGAGTTTGCATTTATTATTGAAATGATTGCAGTGTGACTCTTCAGTGCAGCTCATTAAAAACAGTGATTTAAATACAAAATATAGCTTCATAAGACATTTCTTTAGTTAAATTAAGAATTTCTGCAGAAAAGAAAATTAAACCATGGTTCAAGTGAATTAAATTTTATATAAAAACAGAAGAAATAATCCCTAAACAATACTAGTATATGTAATAATTAGCATATGGTAGTTTCGAATACATATACGTTAACATTCTGGATTGAGGTTCATCCAGTGTTAATTTGAGTGTGATTTAATATTGGGAGAGGGATTAGCAGCCAGGTCTGCAGTTCTTTTCCCAGCTGCCTTCATAATTCAGCACACAGAGTTTCACACCTAGTGAAGGGAAGGGTGCATTTTCCTTTTCCACATGTTTGTGTGATCTAAGGAATATTCCAATGCTCACAGAATATGAAAGGTCAAAAGCAGAGAGGGCAGCAATGTAACTTTTGCCTGAGAGCTCCCCTAAGTTGTCTCCTTACATGCTTTGGTGCAAGTGACAGTACCAAACAGAGGACAGGCAAAAGTCAGGCCCCTTGGGAAATAGCCAGATTTTTCATTAGTTGAACTCTGTGTGATCTTCAGAGTTGTAAAAAGGAGTGTGATTGCAGCAAATAGCAGGAAAATATTGACAACTATGGCTTGGTGTTTTGGACACCAGGGGAGCTGAGGCTGCAAACTGCAGCTGTAAAAGTACACAGAGATCTTCCCCAGATTAAATGGCAAGGCCTAATTGATTCTGAGGCAGCTGGTTTTAGTTTGTTTCAACAAGGAGCAGATTTAATTGTTCTATAAAAACTTTGGCATAGCTGAACGAAGACAGTTAAATGTTGTTAATTAATTGCACAATTCTGCATTGTATCTGATTTTAAAATGTTCCAAGGATCTTGAGCCCTGATGATGAACTTGTATGCTCACATGGAATATTGAACACCCCCTGCATTGCTTTTTAGACAAGTTCTCAAAAATGAAATGTATCATTCAGTTCAAACCAATGCTTTTTAAACTACTGTGGAGGGAAGAGAATGGATTTTTTTGACAGGTAGCATGTATTTTTGAGAGTGCCCTCTGATCTTTTTCACCCGTGCGCAGCTTAACTTTTTCTAATGATTTGAATTTCATGCAGCTTGCCTTTCAAGTGCTAGAATACTGAATGTCTGAGATCTCTGAGAAAAGTGTAGGAGTGAATTTCTAGACTCCAATTCCTTGGAGTCTGTTTTCAGATGGATTTTTGTTATCAGACAATTCTTAAAATTTATGATGAGAGGGTTGTTTCAGAGATAATTAGGGAGTGTGAAGGTCTAGTTCCATTAATGTTGATAGAATTTGGCATGAAAGCCTTCTATACATCTTAGAAAGTCTCAGCCTAACAATTCCTCTTCATTCTAGAAATGTTGGAAAATATTAAATACAATCTGATTCTAGTCATTCTGGAAGATGGTAACTACAAAGTCTGATGTTTGAACAATCCTGTCTTTTTCCCCCACAGGGCATTGTGGACCATTGTGTGACAGGAATGGTTCTCTCAGAACTGACTCAGGAAATGGATCTGGTAAGCGTGTTTTTTCCTTCTGCAAAGGATGCTGGTAAAGCCTTTCATGAGAAATATTTCTTAGCCATGAAGGGATTAAAACACCTTTCTTCTCTGACAAAAACACATATAGACGCAGGAAACTCTTCGTGCAGGGACTCGTCCAGAACCTCACACATCAGTTCTCTCATCACAGTCACCAGAGCTCATCAAGCAAAATGAACAACCAGCTGTACTTCTGCTCGTGAGATGTTCATCTAATCAGGCTTCCTACCATATAGGCTTTGGAGTTTTGGCATGCAGGGAGTTAATATTTTAGCAGCAATGTTCATTAAACAATTTTAGGTTACTTTGCATTTCAATTTTTTATTTCAAACATTTAGCTGGGTTCTGCTATATTGTGTTATATTTCACAGCTGGGTACACAAGATTTATTCTTTTAATAGTTCTGTTCTTTTGATGGTTATTCATTTATGTGGTTTCCACTGTATTTCTCACATTACTTGGCTTTTCTGCATTTTAAATACAGAAAAGGAAAAGTAAGACGCATTTTTGAAGAAGCAGCAGTTAATTCACCTTAACTGTAGGGGACAGTCGTAATGTAGATGTTATAAAGAGAATGTCAGTAAGATGAGATCAATTGATCTTGAGAAAGAATTCTGTTGGAGCCTCAAGCAAATCTTTAGCAAGAATTGTGACAGTGACTGAGGTTTGGCTTCACTTGTGTAGCATGCCTTCCTTGCTTTCTGGTGGACAGTCCCAATCTCCAGACTATATTTACCTCTTCAGGTTTGAAATGTACATCAACTTTCTCACTTGTTATTAAAAAGAAAGTTTTGCTGAATTACTTTTCCATTAAAGCAATGTGTTCCTTTCAGCTGTCAAAGCTGACTTGTTCTTTTAAAATCTGGTGGACTTCTCTAATGCTAAGGAACAGGAGGTACCCCATAAAAGTGTACTGGTGCTCCAGGTATTTTCATGAGCAAAATTCCTACTGATGAGGCGTCAAAGGCAGTGTGGCTCAACAGTAGTTGTCATTCTGATCTGTAATTTCTCTTTATTATAATAATTTGTTTTATTTTTATTCATTTATTCCTAAATTATTTTATTATACCATTACAATTACTCTTTTTGCTTTATCCAATGTTGAGGGTTTCTGTTTCCCCTGTTTTCCTGCCTGATGGGGTGTAACTGGAGAGGCCCCATCACTGTCTGGTGTGCTCTGAGGGGTTGGGTAGGAGATTGTAACCCAAGCTTTTTATATCTGTCCCTAGTGAGAGCTGGAGGGAGCATTTGTGTGTGTATGGAGCAGCAGGCAAAAATGGGCAGTGCATTATTTTTATTTAAGCTTGGTTGAAAAAATGTCCAAGCTTGGTTGAAAAATGTCCAAGCTGACCCTTTGCCAGCTCAGCAGTGTGCTGTGAGTGACCAGAAGCCTGGCTCTGCGCTGTATAGGGAGGGTGAAATAGTTAATTACTGAGGAAAATGCTGGCTAATGTTTCCAACTGATTTATTGGAGAGCGCTTGGAACAGAAAGAAATAACCTGTACTGTAAGGATGTGGTGAAACACTGTAGGGTGAATTTAGGAAAACAGTTTTGTGCTGATTCATTGTCTCTGTTTTCCCCCCACCCCATCAGAGGACATGAGTCAAACTGGTGATAAATCATATTTCATACACGGCTTTTGCCCCTGGCATGAGCTCCTCTGGAACCAGGCTGGGACAGGAGGACTTCTTCAAGGCTCTCCTGGGATGTAACCATTCAAAGGATGTTCCCGAATTCCAGCCCCACTCTTGACCCCTAGAGTTAATTGCAGATGCACTCTCAAAGTGATTTTTTTCAATGGTTTGATTACATTGTTTACCAGTATCCTTTAATTTGCAGTCAAATTTTTGTTGTGTCCCAGCAGGCCTAGGGCAGGTACAGGAGCCCCTCATCTGCAGCAGATTCCCATGGTCTGGAGCTCAGTGTTTGCCAGCTTGTCTAACAAATGCTGTGTGTGAAGGCACCTGAGCTCCCTGTTTTGGTGCTTTTGTAACCACTTTCCAGCAGGCTGAGCTGTGTGTGCAGCCTGCAGCTCAGAGGCAGCAGAAGGCAGCACTGGGTGCTGCTGTAGCAGCTTGGAGAGCAGCAGATGGCACGCTGCCCCCACAGCTGTAAATCCTCACATACGGGTCCTGCTGGCAGCTCTCTGCAAACCGGCAACAAACTTGGAAGCAGAAAAGTCAGACATACATCAAATGACTAAATTAATACAGATTTATATAAATGTTCAGGATTGCTTGGATCGTTTTATTTACAGAATGGGTAATGGAAATTTTGCATGCTTCAGCCACGTTGTAATGATTCTGTTTGCTTATATGCTTGCATACAGACAAACAGAAAATGGTTAGATAACCCTGAAGAGTCTAATGGAAATGTAGAACAAGTCTTCTATATAAATATACAAATTTTGTTCAATAATTAACTCATATTCTTAAGCATGTGCATGTAATAAAAGCAAACTCATTATAGCACAAAAGAAGTGGCTAGGTAAATGAATGCTTTCATATTAACCAGCCCACTGGGGCTTACTGTCTGAGGAAGGAGAGCAAAACCTTGGAGATTTCTTCCATGATGCTGAAATACACTTTTAATGCCTTAACCATTCCAGTACAAAAATGCTGCATCAAGATTGACTGGCTTTGGAACAGACAGACCTTCGAATTAATATGTACATATTAAATTTCTGTTGAATACTGGCCTGGACTCTCTGGTACTGTACAGGACTGTTAATACTGGTCTGTCAATTGTCTATCAGTACGTATTTTGTTTTAATGCTGGCATGACTTGATGTCACCGACATGTTTTATGAAAAATTCTTTCCTTAGGATTTTTCCCTCCTGAGAAGCTGAGAGGCCTCAGGAACAAACTGTAAACAATTCTTATCTGCTGCTGTGGAATGCACCAGGTGGATCTGGGATTGGTCTCATCTGGTTGTTTTTAGTTAAGGGCCAGTCACAGATCACCTGCCCAGACTGTCTCGGTCAGAGACAAACCTTTGTTACTCCTTCCTTTTCTATTCTTAGCTTAGCCTTCTAATGAAATCCTTTCCTCTATTCTTTTAGTATAGTTTTAATATATTATCTATCATAAAATAATAAATCAAGCTTTCTGATACAGGGAGTCAACTTTCTCGTCTCTTCCCTCATCCTGGCACCCTTGTGAACAATACTGCAACTTAGTTTTCAGAGTGTCACTGTTTTATGATGTATTGCTGCTTTGGATGCTGGCAGGGTAGGAGGAAGAATGGTGTCTGGAAAAGCAGTGCTGCTAAGCAGACATTTGCCCTCAGAGGGGGAAAAAGCCTGAGGAGGGGTTTGCAGCCTTCCCTGGAGCAGTTCAATGTGCAGCTATTCCTGGTTCCCCTGGGACAGGCTGGATCAGCAGCCTGTGGGATGGGCAGGGGTTGGCTGTGACTGCCCCTAACTGGCCAAAAGATATTGCCAAGGGTCAATAAAACTGGTAAGTCTTGCCGATTAATGTTTCAAAGGAAATGGAACTGAGCGAAGGTAGTAGTTACTGGAATTTCTTCAGTTCACTTAGAATCATGAACTTGGAACAAGTTTAAGGTGCCTCCAGAACTCAGGAGTTCTGGCTCTTGTAACAGTTCCGTTTCCACACATACACTGTCATAGTGATTGTAAAAAAAGAGATTGCTTTTGCTGAAGATTTTTCTCATGAGATTGCATTAGGAGTTATTCTGGAAGTGAAAAATAGTTCTAGTTCTTGGAAATTATAGGCATAGAGGCAGGAAGTTCTTTCTATTGTTAGCTCCATTGCATTTTCCTTTTCTGGGGGAATGCTTGCAGTCGTTTAACATGTTGTGGTTGAAACAGAGCCATTCAGTGGACGGTGCAGGCGGAAGGCGCCCATGACCGGGTTGCCGGGGCGGGGCGGGCTCGGAGCCGCCGCTGCAGCGGAGCCCGACCCGGCGGGCGGCGCTGGCGGAGCGGAGCGGAGCGGAGCGGAGCGGGCGGGCCCGTCCACGGGCGGGCAGGGCGTGTGCGGGGCGGCGCCTCTGCTGCCCCTTCGCTCTGTTACTCAAATGCTCTTAGCAAGCTCTTCCCGTGAGCGGTGACCGGCTCCCTGCTCGGACCTTTCGCAGCCAGCGGGAGCCCGGAATGAGTTCTGACAAGTCCTGGGCGGTCAGTCCGTGCCGGGTGCTGCAGCTTGAGGGAGCCCTCTGGAAGGGAAGACCCCTGGCAGCGCGGTGTTCCAGCAAGCCGTGGTTTCATTTTGCCCCACCTTTAAATAGCAGTGATGGGGACCCAGGGTGGGAGGGCAGAGTGAAAATCCTGGCTGAGGGGTTTCTGGGGAGCAGCCTCATGTACACGCGGGGAGAGAAAGTCGCTGCCAGGCACCAGAGGGGTGTCGGTCCCACAGTCTGGGAACCTGGGCTTTCAGACTTGGCACATCTGCACTGTCATAAAAAAGTATCTCAGTGGTTTAGAATTTAGACACAGTGCGTTTAGGAGGGAGGGGAGAAGTAGCTTTCTTGCTGGATTGTGTTTGCAGCAGCTGAAAGCCAGACGTGTGTAGCCAGGTGTCGCCTAAGCACTGAACACAGGCTTGTCCTCTCACCTGCGAGGGGCGTTCTCTCGGCTTTTTATTCTGAGATTTCTTCAGTACCTGTATATCTCTTTGATTACATTGCCTGCAGACTCAAAGCATGACCTAGCAAAAAAGAGAAATACACTGTTGTGAGCGTGTGACCACTTTCCCCCGTGCAATACCAGAGCAGAGATCTGCAGCAGTCCCACTGCCCTCAGTGGGATCCTTGCCAGTGGAGCTGAGCTGTGAATGGCTCAGCAAAAGCTCCGGGCCCTGGCATCTCCATGATTAATGATATCTTAACCCTTATGAATGATTATCCTTTCCTGGCTGTAAAATACATACACTGTTTTATTTCATTACCACGAGGTGAAGATCCAACACTGACAGGTGCTGGGAATTAGCAGGCAGTTTTGAAATTGTTCTGTGCACTAGAAATTAGATCTCATTTTAATTCAGCTTTTCCAAACTAGTAAATGAGGTTAATGCCATACATATTCAGCTGATATGGATGAAGAAATTGATATAAAGTAGATCAACATAGCTACAGGGCTACTTTAATTTATACGTAAAGAGGCAGTGATAAATGAAAGTAATGTAGTAGTGGTCACTAAACTCCTCAGCCATCAGGGATTCAATAGTGTTAGCTGCTCATTAATGACATGGTTGGGGTTACCTCAAATGGAAATTTGAAAAGAAATAGCCAACTAACCCTTAATTATCAAAACATAGAAAATACTAATTATGCCTTAATTAGCTTTTCTTTTAATGTACAAAATTGTTACTTTTTGTGTAGCACAAATGGATAGTTACATCAACAATAAATAGGTTGTTTTAATAACTTTCTTTTACCTCTGGGAAAACCACACTCCAATTTTAATATGCAATAATGCTTCTCTCTAGCCTGTAGGAGATGAAAATTATTAAGTAGCTCTATTTTTTGAAGATCTTACAGCAGCTTTGGGAAGAATTATTTCACCATGCATCAATTATTTTTAATTGAACTGAATATATTTCAGATTGCATGAAATGCCTCTCATTTAAGTGTAACATTTAGAGTTTGTTAAGGAAATATTACAGTGAGAATTGGATACAACTTATTTCTGTGGCATATTCTAGGAAGAATAAAAAATGGTTGTTTCAGAATAAAAATATTGTCGCTGGTATTTTTCCCTTCAATGGGCCAAATCTCATTTTTGTTCTGTTTCATAGCACCCACACTGTTCTCATCCAATCTCTCTGCAGTTTCCATAGGAAAAGAAAGTCGGGATTGGCTTTGGTGGGTCTGGGATCCTCTGGAGCTGATGGAAAGCTGCAGCTGCTGTTGAACAATTCCTCTCCTGGGGAGGCACCCAGAGCCTTCCCCGTGGGTGTGGACAGGAAGGAGCAGCCCAGCACAACTGCCTGTGGTTTATGAGACGCAGCAGCTCAGTGCTTGTCCAGCAACAGGGTGGCAGGGGAGCACTGAGGAGTGCCCACCATGAAAAATCCAATTTCACTTAACAGCCCATGCTGAATTAAATAGAAGGTAAGTGTTAGTACAGAAGTCAAAATAAGTAGTTCTTAGTAACAAAACCTTAGCAAACTTTAAATCACAATGTCTGTCCTTCAACTGCTTTTGGAAATCTCTTTATTGAATTTCTCCATTATCAGGAAATTCTGTACAGCGAACACACTCTCAGGACATAGAGACAAACATTCAGAACTTTGTGGAGTCATAAACACTGGGTTCCTCGTTAGGTTGAGTTGTAAAGTGTTCTTCTTTTTACATGTCCTCAATTTCATCATTTTTACATGGTTGTTTTATGTGTGAATTGGTGTTTGTCTTCATGCACTGTACTGCACATTCCTTTCTGCCTTTGCTTGGGGAATTTTTATTCTGCTTTCTCTTTTCTCCAATGACGTAGTCCTGCCTTCTGCATGATATAGTCCTGCCTTCCTCCTTCTATTACAATGATGTTTAAAACATTTAAGTCCTTAAAACCTCCTTTTCTTTTTTTCCCCCTGAATTGCAGTGTATTTGCTGTTCTGTCACTTATACCTTTGTCTGTCTCACTCGTTACCTTTGGACTCCTTGCTCATGACAACCAAACCTGCATGAGTCATTACAGAGATATTCTTTACTCACATGGCTGCAATTAAAGCACTGGTTTAAGTGCCATGCTATTTTATTTTAGAATTTTATAACACGAATCAGGCAATACTAACAATAAATAATAAGCACAGTTCAGTTCTTCACTTGACTGTTGCTGAGCTTTATTTTGTAGCTGCTAATAAAGGCACATTATCCTGTTCAGGGATTGCAATTATCACTGAAATGTGTATGTCCATTAACTGCAACATTAGACTGAGTGTATAATTACTGTCTAGAGCCAATATCTGTGTGAAGTTACATCTATGATGCTATTAAGCTATAAGCAATATTTGTAAACTAATATTTAAGCATTTCAGAATTGATTCCATCACTTGCCAACTTAAAATCTAATCCTACTTCCACTCCAAATTATTGATGATTTAAGTGTTTGGCAAATAAATTATTGAGTTATTTGGATGTGAGTACAATTTGTGATGTGAGAGAGAATACTGCTTTTCTAATAGCAAGTGCCCAGAACAAACACAGCTGGTGGCAGGAGGAGAGAGAAGCTGTGGTGACAACAAAATGCTGATAAAGTGGTGGTACAGTGTGTCATAAAATGCTGCAAACAGAATGAATTTTTCTCAGAGTTACATTTCAGAAAATTTATACAGCAATTTAACAACATAAAAACCCACTGCATCCTTAAAGGACAAGAAGGAAAAGACTTTTCTAGTAATACCACAAGTGTGTTTTGAAGAGGAATCAGGTTGAGTTTGTCCATTGATTTGCTTTAGGAAAAATTCTGGTGTTTCTGCAGACAGCACATGAAACTGCCTGTGAAATTAGGTGGATAGTTCATTTGCAAAACTAGTCTAAGTCACCTGTCAGTAATTCCACGTGTGGAGATGTTTGCATCTGTAATGAAGTGACCTCTGGATACATTTTGGTTTATATGCAAAATATGCATAGCAGTAATTGACTTTTAAGTGCTTCTGTAAATTAATATTCTGTTGTATTTCCTTGGCATGTGAGTGATAGCCAGCCCTTTGGTTAATTTGGTTACCTGTCTCATTACAGTAATGGATAGTTAGGGAGTGCTGTTTGGCAGTAAATGTTAGGAGAATCAGTCTTTCAGCATTTTACATCTTATTTTGAATGCAAGTCCATTTCAGATTTTTCTAGGACAGAGGAACTATTGCATTGCTTAATGATTTTTTTCTGGTACAGATAAACCTAAAAGATCCCTAAAAGAATTCCTCTTTCTGCTTTACAGCAGTTGTTTTGGATTCAGCTTTCTCATGTGTCTGTTTTGTGGCTTTCCAGCCTCCACTCTGTCTTTGATGGCCAGACTTGGTTGTTTGGACACTGTTTGCTGCCCACATCACTAAATATGACTTTGGATTTATTAGACTGTTGGTAATTTTTATGTTGATTATGCTCTTTGTTTCAAAATACACATATTTCACCTCAAGCAGATTCTCTTCTTTGAGTAACCTCTAACTGCTGGACCTTTTCACTTGTGCTGCATTTCCCAAAACCAACTTAGCAGGAAGGAATAAGTAGCAAATAGGGCATCCTGGGGAAAAAACCAACCCCAGCAGCCCAGGCTAACTTGACTTACTCATCTAAAATATATTGGTTTCATTGCTGTACATTGGCCTTGTATCTTCATTATTTAAGTAGCTTAATGAATTAATTTAACAGACCTTGCAGTAAGTAAATTAACCATCAGAGTTCAGAGCAGAGTGAATAATTTTTTAATATTAGACTACAGCAATTTTTATGATTCAAGTTAATTATTAAATTGCTTATTGCATATTTGTGTAATTCAAAGAGAAAAATTATGCAAAGAACAATCCAGTAAATCCCAGGAGGTTAGAAAATTCTTGTTGATACTGGGTGAGTTATTCACCCTTCTGTTTGGGTCCTGGGTTCGTGGTGTGCACTGTCCAGCACTGCTGAAAGGGGGTTGTATGATTTTACCTGATGGGTTGTAAAATCCATACCTTCAAAATGACTCATGGATTGAATTTAGTTACCAGCAATTAGTCTTGTACAAAAACAATCCTCTGGATGATCATCTGGATTTTCCTTTAGAACAATGTTGTCAGATTAGATTTACAAAGGGGAACATGTATTTGTCTGGCATTAAACAGGAATTGTTCCACAGCGCTAACTTTGGTTCATTGAATATTTTTTTCCCTGAGAACACACTTAAGTAGCAATCTTCCCAGGTAGCTCCATGCACTGATGATTTCTATTCTTACATGTGAAACAAAGATGAAATTGAGTAGACAAAGTGCAGACTTCCACCCTTTATGACCTCAAGGTCAGTTGGTTTTGACCTTACAAAAAAGTGAGTGTTAAACACAGCATGGGAACTGTCCATCACTGGGGGCTTTTTGTTATACTTGTAAGTACTGGGCTAATCCAGAATTGCAAAGGACATGCTGTTCCTCCTTTTAGCTTTTACTTTCATGTCACTACTGCTGTTTTTTTAATTAAATAAAATTGGTCAGTTTGTATTCCTGTTGTGGTCTATGAATTGGTTGTTTCATGCTTTTTGGAGTTATTTACAAGTAGCTGTGTGGAAAGAGCAGTGTTGGCCTGATCAAGTGTTCATGGAGCAGCATGTGCAGAAACCTTTGTGGTTTTAGTGAAGCTGTTGTCACCTGACCCCAGTGCATCACGGTGGAGCTGAGCTCCTAAGGACTCTTCTTCAGAGCAGCAGTCATGTCCAGTATGTAGGATGAGAAACATTTAGGGTTTGAGATAAAAATGAGGCTTCAGCTGCTTCCTCTGTTTTGCAGTTCCTTTGATCTGGAAACTTTCCAGATGCATGAAGTCATCAGATTTCTCAATCAAATTAAAGTGGGGTGTTTTTGTTTTGTTTTTTTTTTTTTTTTGACTACCCTTGGCTTCACGTGACTTATGTACACACTGTCTGGAAATGTCAGATGGAGAAAACATCCACATCACTGTAAAATGCTTCATGGTAAATAAAGAGAAAAGACTCCTCTAAGGTGGGTGAGGTGTCACATCTACTTCCTTCCTTTTCCACCTGTGTGACAATAACTGTACCAAGAGAGGCCTGCCCAGAAATCTCTGCAGAAACTGCATTTGCTCAGTCAAGGACAGAGCTTCCAGCAAGCACTTCTGTTTCTATTTGGGTGGCAGCTCATGGCTCATCTGAACGTTTGCACTCTGATAATTTTTTTCCTTTTCTACTAAATATTTGAACCATTTGTACTTTTCATCCCATTTTATAGTACCATTAGGAAAAGCTGTAAAGTGTTTTCAAATGCCAAGTTTAACTGGGAAAATACTTAAAAAAAAATACAAAGGCTACTTTGCTTATGTGATTGACTCTGGTGTTGAAAAGCCCAAGTGCATGCAGGTGTGATGCTAGAGGGTACCAGATGGTGTTTCTTCTCCAGGAAAAGGAAAATGAACCCATTGCCTCTCTACTGTTTCCCTTTTTTTTGAGTTGCACGAGAAATTAACATCTTTCTGCGAGACCATGTGGCAAACCAGCCTACCTTGGGCCATTCTTCTCCTCAGGGAATATTTGGCTTGACATCTGCAGTTCTAGGAGCACCTAGAAAGGCCCAGGTGAGAGATCAGTGCTTTTAGGAGCTTTCCATCCAGGTAAGGTCAGCCATGGGAGATGAGCAGCTTCCCTTTAGGAATCTACAGTAGGGCAGTACAGATATTTTGAAGAAGCCTGATTCTTCAGAATCTCTGTTGACGTTAGTTTATTTTTTTCAAGGCCAAACTGCACAGGCTAGAAGGTCTTTAAGGTGTTAAAGACTGGTTCTAACTGCACAGGCTCTGCAGCTGCCTTCAGTTTATACAGCCCCCTGCAGAAGTTTTTTCAGAGTGTTGGGGCACCATGGCTGAATTTAGTGCAGTACCAGGACTGCTTTGTAAAGCTGCCAGTACTCTTGGAAGCTCAGGTGATCTCCTGAACTACTGGGATTTTAAGGAAATTCATACTTTGCAAAGTAAATCTAATGATTAGTATTTATTAGTAATTGTGGCGATCCTTCAAAAAATAATTGTATTTGTGCATGCTGTGAATTCCTTTATTTGTTTCCTTTGCAAATAAATCCGTCAGTCCCCGCTGTGGGGATGCACGAGCTGTGAGGGGCAGAGGGTCAGCAGAGGGAGTGCAAGGAAACGAGCAGGGCTGCACTGTGTGCCATGGACAGGGCTGGGAGTGCTCCTGCTGAGCATGCACTGAGTCATCAAATGCCTCTTGGTTTGGTATTGTATAAAGATTTCATCACAGGAACACTTCCAGGCTGCCTCCATGAATACTGAGACGGTTAATGATAGGAAGTTATTTCTAGAGGTGCATAAACCTGTCAAAGTGAGACTGATCTGTGATCTGGGGAGGTGTTTCTGTCACCAAACCTGGATTATTTTTTGCAGTTCAGCTTTGTTTTAGTTTGCCTTTTGCTTTCCTGCTGTGCCAATGAGTGAATGCTTGTGCAGATATGTCCCTCCTGGTCACCCCTGGAGGGCCAGGTGGAGGGGAAGCAGGTGGGTGGAAGCTGCTTGTGCTGCAGTTTCCACACACACTTTGGTGGCATTGAGCTTCCTGCTTGCCTTGACACTCCTTTGGCCCAAAACAAGGGAGAAGGTACTTTTGAGAAATACATGTTTTATTTTTAAGCATGCTTAACCTTAGTAGTTATGACAAATTTTTAAAATATGTGCATTTGAGACAGCATTAATAATTCACGTGTGCTTCATTAAGAGAAAGAACAAACTGTCTGTAGGGCCATTAAATTCTTACTTGGCTAAGATCTTCAAAATTTAGATGACCTAAAATGGTACCTTGTTGGGGTCATAATATGCCGCTTGAAAAAAAATACCCTGTGATTTAGTTTTGATTCTGACAATACTCAAAAGGATTTGTTATGTCTTAGAGACCTCTCTGCAAACTACTAATGGGATGAACACAATATATCACTTTTATAATAGTGAGCTATTAAAGGCAAGCATAAAGCAGTCTGAAGCCCATAAGTGCTGCCAACAGCTCCTGCTTTAATGAATTCCCTTTTAGATGTCCATTAAATGCTCATGGCAAATGTACTCATAATGGAAATGGCAAATCTAAATGGGTAGATATGAATAATCCATGGAGTTTAAATTCTGTTTATGATCATCTTCACATTTAGTTTTCAAGACAACGCAGTTTAGTTTTCATTACAGTTTGGAATAAAGAGGACAGAGAGTAATTGATTGCTTCAAGCAGATTAAAATCAATGGGTTGCTTTTCAAAGAACCCGTTGAATGCAGTAATTTCAACTTTAAACATTGATTTAGGGAACTCAACACAAAATGTTTTGTGCTGTGTGAACTTTTATGTGGAAAGACTAATACTAATTTTATTTCTATATATCTGTATATAGAAATATATAGAGGCTGTTATCAGTATGTGCATGAGTAAACAGTGATCTATAGCAAGCTATTTTGGTATTATTGCACTCATGTAATGAATCAATGAGATTCCCGTCATCATTGGGATACTGTTTGTAAACCATTAGCACACAGAAATTACAGACCATCATACATCATTACTGTGATTGAGGCTTTATTACCATATTCTCAAATTGCTTGCTTGCTATAAAACTAAATAGACACCAGACAACTATAGGTAGACGATAGACTGTGCATTATTGGGCTGGAGTAATGAAGGATTATTGTGGCATAATGGGGCACAACTTATGAGGAAAATAAACTTGGCAGCAAAGGAAAGCTTGAGTGTTTTTAATGTTTGTTGTTACTGCTTTAAAGGTCAGTATATTTGCTATGATCGAGTTAGTGTTTCCTTATTCCATGAATCATGCACTTTTTGCATTCTCATAGGCCTGGTTTTATATTTAAGCATTTAAAACACAGGAACTGCACTGCACCTTCCAGCTCTGGAGGTGGATCTACAGCTCTGGGGGCGTGGAGTGGTTGTTGAGGTGCTGGGGTGGGGGAGAGGACAGCCAGACCTCTGCACACACTGGTTTTGTGCTGGACAGAGGCAGGGAGGGAGACCTGCATCAGCAGACATCAGCTGTTAAATGTGATATAAGTTCTCCAAACACACCGAGGCAGAGTATCCATTAGGAATTTTGGGAGCTATAGTGAAAGGATTTATGATACCTTCATTATAAAAGATGAGAGGAAGCACTGAATTTCGACTTGGGGAATTTAGCAACCTCTTGTGACAGAACCAGGGACTTTACAACACCAGTATGCACAGGAAATATTCAAGATGTTACTTTCTCCAGTTACAGAAAATAACCTATTTTAGAAAATTGAACTTAGGACTTCTAACCACGAGATATGTAAAGAGTGAAGCATCTCTTCATACTCTTGTGAGATTTCAGAGATGGGTGCTGAAAGAGAAAGGTCTGTTATGGTGACAAAGAGGTATTGGAATAAATACCAATATAGCTGGACAGGATGTGCCTGAGCTTGTCTGGCCCTTGGTGCTGAACCCAACAGCGGCACTGTGGTGTTTCACCCCACAGACACTTTTGGCCATGGCTGGGTGGTGTTTCACCCACAGACACTTTTGGCCATGGCTGTGTGGTGTTTCACCCCACAAACACTTTTGGCCATGGCTGGGTGGTGTTTGACCTAGAGACACTTTTGGCCATGGCTGGGTGGTGTTTCACCCCACAGACACTTTTGGCCATGGCTGTGTGGTGTTTCACCCCACAGACACTTTGGGCCATGGCTGTGTGGTGTTTCACCCCAGGGACACTTTTGGCCATGGCTGGGTGGTGTTTCACCCACAGACACTTTGGGCCATGGCTGTGTGGTGTTTCACCCCTCAGACACTTTTGGCCATGGCTGTGTGGTGTTTCACCCCACAGACACTTTTGGCCATGGCTGGGTGGTGTTTCACCCCACAGACACTTTTGGCCATGGCTGTGTGGTGTTTCACCCCACAGACACTTTTGGCCATGGCTGTGTGGTGTTTGACCCACAGACACTTTTGGCCATGGCTGGGTGGTGTTTCACCCCAGGGACACTTTTGGCCATGGCTGTGTGGTGTTCCACCCCAGGGACACTTTTGGCCATGGGTGTCTGGTGTTTCACCCCACAGACACTTTGGGCCATGGGTGTGTGGTGTTTGACCCACAGACACTTTTGGCCATGGGTGTCTGGTGTTTCACCCCACAGACACTTTGGGCCATGGGTGTGTGGTGTTTCACCCCAGGGACACTTTTGGCCATGGCTGTGTGGTGTTTCACCCCACAGACACTTTTGGCCATGGCTGGGTGGTGTTTCACCCCAGGGACACTTTTGGCCATGGCTGGGTGGTGTTTCACCCCAGGGACACTTTTGGCCATGGCTGGGTGGTGTTTCACCCCACAGACACTTTTGGCCATGGCTGTGTGGTGTTTGACCCACAGACACTTTTGGCCATGGGTGTGTGGTGTTTCACCCCACAGACACTTTTGGCCATGGGTGGGTGGTGTTTTCACCCCACAGACACTTTTGGCCATGGCTGTGTGGTGTTTCACCCCACAGACACTTTTGGCCATGGCTGTGTGGTGTTTCACCCCACAGACACTTTTGGCCATGGCTGGGTGGTGTTTCACCCCACAGACACTTTTGGCTGGCTGGGTGCTCCAGCTGGGCACGTGGGGACAAGTCCAGGCGTGCAGGAGCTCTGGTGGCTGTGGCATGGAGCTTCCCCCCATCACAGGGGCTGCTCCTCGGGTTTCCCTCTGTGGAGAAGCTTTCAGGTGATGGGGAAGGAAAGGAGTCGGTTCTGATGGAGGGTTTGGATCCAGAGCTTTGTTCTGGCCCACAGCCTCTGAACCCAGCCCCAGCTCCACCAGAACTCCTGACCCCGTGGGTGCTGCTCCTTTTAACCCCGGGGAGAGGGCAGGGAAGGGACAGGGAGCCACCAGCCAGGTACAGGAGGGGAGGTCCCAAGGGACAAAGGACACCTGGATGGCCCAGTGCCCCCCGGGGGGTAGAGGGCATCCTTTGGATCTGCCAATCCCTGGAGCCCTTCTGGAATTCCAGGGCTGACAGACAGTGCTGGGAGGGGTCAGGGAGGGGAAAGGAGAGGAGACTGACACACCTGGGAGGGAATTACCAGGGGAGGGACCCGAGGTGCTGGGGTAAACCCTGAAATCATAACACAACAAAGAGGTTTCAGTATCTTTCATCCTTTTTACTTGCCGCCTCAAAAGGATGCAGACCTTCACACCCTTCTGAATTTGTGCCGTCTGTGCCATCTTTCATCAATGTTTGATTCTTCTCTGCTAGAGTTTTTAGAATATTACAGCAGAATGTGGTAAGCTCCATATCTTAGTAAGGTAGGAACATGTTGTTTCTGCCAGTTATGTTTAGCTGAATTTTTGCATGAGCAAGGGTTGTAAACCGTTGGGTGCTGGGGTGTTGGAAGAGCAGACACCTTAGGGCTTGGCTGCCTACAGGCAGAGATTGCTGAAAAAGCTAACAGACAGTGTTAAAACTTCTGTAAGTTGTTAAAAAATTTCCGTAAGTTGATTTACTGCTATTTACCTGACAATTCCAGTTTTAATAATAATGATATTCCTTTTTTTTTTTTTTGTGCATGAAAGCTTCTGGAGTTCTTAATGGGGATTAGTGAAACCATCGGGGTTGAGTACTCAATTACGGAGAGGCAATGAGCAACTTGATGTGCATTCACTTTTGCCAGGGGTTTTGGAAACACATGCTTTTTAATAAAGTACATTTGACCTTTCTTTGGCTTCCATTTGGCATGGGTTCACATTTCATTTCAGTTCTGAAAGTAGAGGCAGTGTCTGTAAACCACAACACATCCTTATGCACCAGTCCAAATAGGAGGCAATGACGGGAGGAAATGATTGTTGGGTTGTATTTTATAGATGTTTGACCATACATATGTATTAAAATGTTTTTAACTAGGATTTATACAATAAGAGCATTCCAGTTTGAGAAATGGTCAGAACATATTACTGATATGCAATCTAGACACAAAATACTGCTTCTCACAGGTAGAATGTGTCAGACCTGGAAAACTCGCCCAGCTTTTGTCTGAGTTTGCAGGGAGCTCCTGGCTCTGCAGCGAGTCCTGCCACAGCTGGGAACCTCCTGCACCTCCCCTCCTTCCACAGGGAGCTTCCTTGGCTCAGGGAAAATCCCTTTGAAGTGACAGTGCTGCTGTAATGTACCGGTAGAAAATTGTGTGGTTCCACGATCTCCGTAATGGACGTTGGTGTGCAGAGAGCTTCCTCTTTGTCCTTTCATCAGGACTTGGTTTGTTCAGTGCTCAGTTCTGATTCCTTCAGAGTGTCTGTCAGGGAGCCCCAGTGTTCTGGAGTAATCATTGTTAGGCAATGTTCTTTTCTTGAGTTTGAGATGGCTGTGATGATAAACATCTCACCATCTGGGTTTTTAATAGACATGATTGCCACAGCAAATATGTTCAGCTGTAAGGTTTGAAGAATATATTTCTATTAGCTTTTAGGCAGATCTTGCACGTAGTTGCAGAAAGTGTCTCTAACTTTATGATATGTTTATACCATTTTTACATGATAATGCCATCATGACAATGATGCCATTTTTACATCAATATTTTAGAGTGCTGCTTGAAGCCACTCATTTTTTATTTGTGTTAAATCTCCTCATGCATATTTGGTAAGACTTACATAGATGTGTTCTCATTTTATCGGTAGAAATCAGATAGTTTGCTAATTTCTCAGAAATTGTGAGGTGTGTTTGATCACTCTTTTTAATAATATAAATTATTTTGGTTTAAAGGATTTTTTGAAACATTTCGTTTGGAAGTATCACTCAGGTTTTGACTATTAGATTTAACATGATTGCATTTGGTTTGCTCATCAAAAGTGGAGAACATTTAATATTTATTCATAACAAAAGTATTAGAGAAGCTGTCAATAAATTTTCTGTCATAATTGAATCAAAGGATATCTAAATTGTTGATAATATGATCTGCTTGTTAAACAAAAGTGTCTGGAGAAAATGATGGATTAATTGACTGATGGCTAAGGTTTCACTCAAATATAATGGTTTACCCAGTTTGATTTGATTTGTGTAAAATAACTTTCTCTAATAAACAATTTGCTCAGAGGCAATAGAAGAAATGAATGGTTATCAAACCAAACTTAATTAGTCTCTCCTAGATTGATATTACTTGGGGAGTCTTCGTTTTAATTGTGGAGAGCTGGATACAAAGAGTTTGGTTCATTATATTTTTCCTGTATAAACACTATTGTGTAACTACCTATGGAATATAACATGTAAATTCATTTTAATAAGTGCATGTAAAGTGGATTAGCTAATTATGCCAGGCTAAAAATGATTCCTTTAATTATTTTACATATTTAAATAGTACTTCAATTTTATTATTGTTAGTCTGTAAACATAATTTGTATTAGCTCTGCCAAACTAATTAGGATATACAACTTAAACCGTTTTAACAGTTTTGTAATGCTCATAATGCACTCTTCTCTTAAAAATACATTTCTTTTATAGAAATATTCAAATTATAAAGAAATTTTTGGCATAGAAAGATTTTTATATGTAAGGAAGAATATCTTTTTCTCAAAAATACAATTTCAGAAAAGTTCATATGGTTTGAGACTCTGGAATATTTGAAGAAAATATATGAAGGAAAAAATCTTTCTTTTCCTCAGAGATGGAGTCAAACTAATCATAAATCATTGAGTAACATAACTTTGTGGGATTCCAGACTGTTTGGTTGCCCACGGATAACACAAACCACAAGTACAGTTGCATTTCACCCTTTCAGAGGTTAAACACAAGCTTAATTGTGTTAGTGGGTGAGAATCTGCATGTTCAGACTATGAAGAGTTGCTGTTAAAGGCTTTCCCGTGAATTTAGGGTAAACAATTTTCTCTTTTCTTCGAAAAAAAAAATTTCAAAACATCTGTAGAAGCTTTACAAGATTTTAATATAAAATGTACATGAGAGGGCTGTTGTTTGAAGCTGAGTAAGTGTGGAAAGCAAGACCTGGCCATTCAGAACCCAGGCACTATAAAAGGATCCTCTCCTCACCCTGACACCTGTGAATCTCTCCTTTATGTTCATGCATTCGAAATGAGACCAATCTTTTGGAGGTCAATTGGCAAGGTGGGCCAAAACTTTAAAGGTAACCTGCTGGAATAAATTCCTTTGGTTACACCAAACAGGTGCTAACCCTCGGCTGTCTTGGTACTTTATTTGAGATCTATCTTTGTGCTTTATTCTATAGTTACTTGCAGGCTTCCAAACCCTACAGGTTTGGTTCTACACTCGATGGTTTCATGCTTTCATGCCCAGGATGTGAGTAACTGTTTAAAAGACTGAAGAAAGTAGTTAGTTTTAGGATTGTACTTGATAACTTTATGAATGAACTAATATGGTCTGGTTGCCTGGAGCAGCAGCAGTCTGGATAAACAGCCCAGGGAAGCTTCTTTCAGGGCTCTGCTCTGCATTCCTCTGTTCGTGTCTGTATATATTCAATGGTTTAAAATGCTGCATAAATGATTAGCCATAAGTTTGAGTTTGACTTAGAGGGTCATTATGATGTCTTTTTGTTACCTGTATACTGGCTTTGTATTCAGCAGCAGCTGTAAAAATAATCCTCTCTTCCTGAATGAAGTTCAGAATGGAATAAAAACAATCCTTGTAATACTTCAGTCATACAGTAAATGGCATTTGGGGATAAATAGAGGAGGTGACTGCAAGCTTTAATGGAAAAAGGATTTTTAAAAGGATTGTCTCGAACACAGTACAATAACTCTTGAGATAAGGAAGGGGGTTAAAGATGCAAAAGTGAAAGAGTGCACTCTTACCTGTTGCCAAGTATTTTTTCATGTAGCATTACAGCTCTATTTTGTAATGGTCAGTATTGCCCTTATTGTGCTCTATTTACATGTCTGACTTCTTGTTTGGATTTTACTTGGTGATTTGGTATTAATTTTTAATGTGAAAGCACTTAGCATTAGGAGTTTGACATTTTGTCTGACCTTAATCACCAAGAGGATCATGAGAGGTTTATTCAGTGGGAAGAGAATTGTTACAGCTCCGACAGAAATGATGGGAAATAAGTAAACAGCCTTTTAAATCTCCACCAGAAATCAATAGAGCTTAAAGATGATGGACGTTGGTGTTTTTTGCTGCTTAAGGATTTCAACCTTTTACGGGAAAATATCTTCTCAGAGTGTCAGCGTTTTTTTGCCCAGCACCATGAATCACTGCTGCAAATAGAACACTCTGCATAGAGCACTTCATCATTGTTACACAGATGATGTTATAGACCTGTCTCTCTCTGAAACTGCCAATGTTTATATTTTTACACATAGAGGTGTGGTGCTGCTTCATAATATTGCTAATTAATGGATGGTCAACAAAGTAATGATGTGTTTTTGATAGTATTTAAACTAATGAACTCCTGGTTTTATTCCGTAACTAAAGCCTGCTATTTAGAACTTTTCCAGTTTTATCTCCTTCCCTGTGTCTATAGAAATACCTTCCTTTAAGTGAGAGTTCTCAACTTTTAGTAACTGGGAGTAAGAGCTCTTCTGAAGTCTGTGTGTCAGCAAGCCTTTCAGAGCCGGGCAGATTTTGAGCAGCAGCATAGCAAATTATGTACTTTGGCTTTCCATGAATGATTTATTAGACGTTAGGCTGATACAGTAGTTAGCAATATATGCACAAAGAGCACTATTCAGACCCAAGTATTTGTATATTTGCATCATCATAAATCATTTGTTGTGCTATTTGGGGTTTTATTATACAGTATTGGATTCCGTTTTAAAACAGCTAAGTATACAGTAAATTATATTCAAATATAGTAAAGTTGCAGTTAAATAGTAATTGAGAACTTGACTTTCAAGCTTTCAGTTAATTTGTTTGCATCCTTATGCAGCCATTTACTCTGAATAAAGTGAAGGGGATTTAATTTTGATTTGTAGACAACCTTTTGTATTGAAAATAACTGTAGTGACAGTAGTTTTATGCTAATATCTAAGCATGCCACATATACTCTTAGGCAAAATTGTCCCTCAAGACCTCGTGATATGAAGTGATCTTTGATTTAAGGCTGCAGTACTTTGGCTACAACTGTGTTCAATGATTATTAAACTGGAGTTATTACATAGCAGCTGATGGCATTTTTTCTGTAGTTTATCTCAATTGATTACCCATATTGAGTGCAGAGTGGCAAACATTTAAAGCTGTTCCTCGTGTTCCTGCTGCAGCAGCCTGGCCCTGCCCTGCGCTGGGCTCAGAGCTCCCCCGGGACTGCGGGGGTGGGGCCGGGATGGAACTGGGATGGAACTGCGGGGGTGGGGCCGGGATGGAGCCGGGATGGAGCCGGGATGGAGCCGGGATGGAGCTGGGATGGAGCCGGGATGGAGCCGGGATGGAGCGGGGATGGAGCCGGGATGGAGCCGGGATGGAGCCGGGATGGAGCCGGGATGGAGCCGGGATGGAGCCGGGATGGAGCCGGGATGGAACGGGGATGGAGCTGGGATGGAACGGGGATGGAGCCGGGATGGAACTGGGATGGAGCTGGGATGGAGCCGGGATGGAACCGGGATGGAGCCGGGATGGAGCCGGGATGGAGCCGGGATGGAGCCGGGATGGAGCCGGGATGGAGCTGGGATGGAGCAGGGATGGAGCTGGGATGGAGCTGGGATGGAGCCGGGATGGAACTGGGATAGAACTGGGATGGAGCTGGGATGGAACTGGGATGGAGCTGGGATGGAATGGGGTTGGAGCCGGGATGGAACTGCGGGGGTGGAACGGGGATGGAGCTGGGATGGAGCCGGGATGGAGCCGGGATGGAGCCGGGATGGAGCCGGGATGGAGCTGGGATGGAGCTGGGATGGAGCCGGAATGGAGCCGGGATGGAGCCGGGATGGAGCCGGGATGGAGCTGGGATGGAGCTGGGATGGAGCCGGGATGGAGCTGGGATGGAGCCGGGATGGAGCCGGGATGGAACTGGGATAGAACTGGGATGGAGCTGGGATGGAACTGGGATGGAGCTGGGATGGAATGGGGTTGGAGCTGGGATGGAACTGCGGGGGTGGAACGGGGATGGAGCTGGGATGGAGCTGGGATGGAGCTGGGATGGAGCCGGGATGGAACTGGGATGGAGCTGGGATGGAGCTGGGATGGAGCTGGGATGGAGCCGGGATAGAACTGGGATGGAGCCGGGATGGAACCGGGATGGAGCCGGGATGGAGCCGGGATGGAGCCGGGATGGAGCTGGGATGGAGCTGGGATGGAGCCGGAATGGAGCCGGAATGGAGCCGGGATGGAGCCGGGATGGAGCCGGGATGGAGCTGGGATGGAGCTGGGATGGAGCCGGAATGGAGCCGGAATGGAGCCGGGATGGAGCCGGGATGGAGCCGGGATGGAGCTGGGATGGAGCTGGGATGGAGCCGGAATGGAGCCGGAATGGAGCCGGGATGGAGCCGGGATGGAGCCGGGATGGAACTGGGATAGAACTGGGATGGAGCTGGGATGGAACTGGGATGGAGCTGGGATGGAATGGGGTTGGAGCCGGGATGGAACTGCGGGGGTGGAACGGGGATGGAGCTGGGATGGAGCTGGGATGGAGCTGGGATGGAGCCGGGATGGAACTGGGATGGAGCTGGGATGGAGCTGGGATGGAGCTGGGATGGAGCCGGGATAGAACTGGGATGGAGCCGGGATGGAACCGGGATGGAGCTGGGATGGAACCGGGATGGATGCAGAGAATGGGGCAGGGATCCCCTGGCTGGGATCCCCGGGGCAGAGGCTGGAGCCCTCCTGGAATCTCTGGGATTGTTCACCTGCAGGGAAGGGGGGTGTGTGCATCCAGGCAGTGTTTGGCTGTCTCCTTAGCCAGCTAACACATTGCAGGGCACCCAGCTTCGAGAGCAGCACCTGGAAGAGAAGGAAGATCTTCCAAATAGCACAGCTATGCAGACATTTTCCTACCTTTCATCCACTGTGTGGATTATAGGGGCAGTAGGTAATCTTGCTTTCACTTAACATAAAACTAAACCAGCAGAGATGGCAGGGATATTTCAGGACTGGAACCTTATTTTTGGATGACTTTGATGTCCTTACATACAAATACTCCTTTTAAATAAGTTAAAAGACGCAGCAAAGAAGCACAGAAAAGGGAAAGAAGCACATAAATCCCTCTCACTAGTTCTTGTTTAGTTGATCTGGGCTTAAATTTTCCACTGTTAAGCAGATAATTTTGCTTACTTTATAGCCAATTTTTATATATTCAGAGATTTCTTCTCTGATGGCAGGCTGAAGTTTTGCCTTTACTTCTCTTTCGTTGTTTTAAGAGGACAGACACAGGCACCAGATGCTGGGTCTGAGGCGTTTCTTTCAGGGCCAGAATTCTGGACTTCTTTGGAGGTTTTCCTGGGATAGCAAGCACTTTTCTTCATTTTTCAACCTTTAAGAAGCATATAATTTTTAGCATTTTAATATTTGCCACATACTAATTCTGAATATGGATTTTCTTTACCAGCCTTTTTTTGATGATTTCATGTAGCTTTCCTAAAGACGAGTAAGCATTCTGTGGATTGATTAACCAGTGAATGCCACAGTAGCAAGCTGTAAACTTGATTTTTTCAATTTGTTTCTTTCCTTTTTAAACCCATTTATGGAGCTTATGTTGCCTTAAAAATGCCACCTGCTTTGGCCTGTCCCATTGCAAAAGTGAAGTAACAACCGTGCGGATGTTAGCCCTCTCTGCTTTACCTTTGGGTGCAGCTCCTAGAGAGAGTCCTTCAGAGCAGGAGGGATATGCAGCAGGGCTTAGACATCTAATGGAGCCTTTCCTGGCTGCTCGGGAGCCCTAGGGGTGTGGGCTGGGATGGGACAGGTTTGATCACCGTAAGTGTGTGGGGGAGGGAGGCGACAGCTGAAAACTCTGGGCAGGTAAAGGAGCTTTTTAAATTAAGGATGTTGCTGTCTCAGGATCAAATGGATATGGCTATCAAACACCAGGCTCAAATTCAGAACATCCAGGCTCATCCAGAGGAGCCTCCCAGAGGGGTAATTATGGAGGGAAAATTATTAACAGATTTTGAAATGAAATTTGAGTGCTTTGTCAAAGGATTAAGGGACATGGTTGCCTGTATTGGTATGAACAGTATTTGGCATCCACAAGATTCCTTCTAGGTATTTTAGGTCTCTTTAGAGACTTTATCCGTCCTTTAACATGATGGAATCATGTAGAAGTTAATTTTGCATTTCCCGTTTAAAATCTTGTATTAATACTTGTGAATCTATGAACACAGAGTATCACTAATGAGATTTCTGCCTCGTTCTTCTGTCAGAAAATAACCTCGAGGTGACACACTGTCCATCTGGAGAGCAGAGAAGGCAGTGCTGCTCCTGCCGATGGCACAGCCTTGCTGAGGTAGCTGGGGAGAGCAGCTGGTGGCTGCTGCTGCTGCTCTGCTGCCTGGTTCCACTTCTGAGCCCCCAGTGACTGCAGTGCAGAACTCAGGAGAAGATTTTAGTGATCTGTGCTCTGGACTACAGGTGAGGCCGGGTTTGCCCAGGCTCTGCTGCTCTGCAGCACCCTGGGTGCCGAGGCTCCCTGTGCCATCCCCGCGCTGCCTTGGCTGCAGCTGAACGGAGGCAGGCAGACAGACAGACAGACAGACAGACAGACAGACAGACAAAGCTCGCTGTGCTCATGGCACTGCCCTGCTCGTGCTTCTCTGGGATACGGAGAGTGCGTGTCGAGTTGTCAGGGGGAGCTTGGTGTCCTTGCTGGAGTGCTGAGTGGGAAGCTTGGTCTGGTGGTTCACACTGCAAGCCATGTGTGGAGTGTGTGAGAAGGTCTTACTTTTGCTGATTTTCAGGGTGAAATCACTGAGCTGCTTATGTATGATGTAATGCTTATCTTCCCTTGCCTTGTAAGTGGTTTGTTACTGTAATTTTGAGATGTCTTTAAAATTCCCATCTCTTGTGCTTGTGTATCACTGACAAGACTCCTTTGCTGCATGTTTCAGTTCAGTGTTGTGGAAGAGGGGACTGAAAATGGAACCAAGTGTTGATCCTTCCTCAATGGCAATTTTGTTGGATATTAATTGGTAACTTGTTTTGGATTGACACACAATTATTGATCCCTGGATTTAATAGAAGGCATGAAGCAAAAGGCAGCAGAAGAAAGATGCAGAGCAGTGTGTTCTGTGAGCAAGCAGGGCCATGGCTCTGACACTGCCACCTGCAGTGACAGGGTGGGTGTCAGTGACACGTGTGGGGCCAGAGGTCCCTCCTTGTAAGAGCCTGAATGAGGGATGTGGGACTCCAGGGGCTCTCCAAAATGCAGTTTATTCCATCCAAGGGGTCACAGCAGTCCAGGGCTGTGGGTGGCAGAGCTGTGCCCACAGCTGTCAGCTCCAGCTGCAGGCAGGCCTGGAGACCCTTTGGTTTTGGTTACAATGCATTATTTACTTTTCTTTGCTTGAAATCTTAATGCAGTAGAACCAATCTATACCTGAACTATTGTCTACAGCCTATCATAACTACTCTCATTACCATGTTCATGTTACCATTCTCCAATCACTCACAGTCAGTACATCACAGTTTAAGCTAGAAGTTGTTTTTCAGTTTTCTTGCAGTGGAAAATTCTGAGACTTTTTTTCTACTTGCCACATTTGCTGACTTGTTTGCCTGTGCTATCTTTCTGCTTGGTAAAAACATCTTCTTCTTTGGGGTGGGTTTATCCTTTGCTCTAAGCCATAAAAACCCCTTCTAACTAACACATCCTTTGCCTCCTTGGTTATCCAGTCAGACTGGCTCAGCAATTCTTTTCTTCTATATCAAAACTTGCTTCCATCTCTATTCCTTCTTCAGACTCTACGTTTAAGTCTTTCTGCCAAGCACACATATCTGTGAGACTTTCTTGTCAAAGTTTCATCCTTCCCAACACCTCCTGTGTCAGGGAACTGCTGGGATCACACTGTACATCTTCATCAGCCAGGCAGGCACAGCAGCCTTGTATTCCCATGAGCTGTGGCCAGGCCATAATTAACCTTGTGAACCCGGATTTCAAACAGAATGTAAAATCAGCTCAGGTTATCAATTACAGTCACACTCCATTGATGGTTGCCAAGGAGAGCTTCTTAGAAAGAAAAAGACATTATGATTTGCTCATTTCTTCATAAAGTAGCAAAATATGTTACCATTCATTAAATCATAAATCTAAATAATAGCTAGTCCATAGACTTAATATCACCTTATTTTGGTGCATTACTCCCAGGTCATGGGCCAGTACCATGTCCATCATTAGCAAAGCTCACAAGTAATTGTGTTATAAAACTGAATTAGGAAATGTTTCATAAGAAGAAATTACTACTCTTTCAAATAAGGGAATTTTATCAGTGTTTTGAGTTTTTAATGTAATCATTTTAATCTATGTCATAAATGCTTAGCCTGTGGAAAACTAGTTTTCAGTCTGTGGAAAATTAGTTTTACAAAATTCAGGGTCTTCGGAGTCCATCTGTTTGTTGTAACTTTTGAGCATAATCATTAATTAAAAGCAGTATTTGAGATTATGATCTGTTGAGTATATCAACTGTTCTCAACTGAATTTGTATCTTTTTAATACCAGTCGATGATGATGCTCTATAGCATCAATGTTACTCAATAGCTCAATGTTTATAGGTACTCAATGTTATATGCAAAGCAAATGATAATCTAGTTAGATTTAATTCTCTTATCCTTACATGGTACTGTATGAGTATGCAGAGTATTTTAAAACAAACTTCTTACATTTGTTTTTCCTATAAAGTACTTCATTCGTCATAAAAATGAATGAGGTTATCAGTCAAGGGCTGACTGTTTTTCTTAGTTTGATTGCTACTGTCACCAGTTTTACAAATCTGGAAGGATCCCCCTTTAAAAATAGTTTGTCATTATTACTCTTTAAATACAGACAGTAATTTATCTGTCCACCCCTGCAATATCATATGATGGAGGAAAAAATCCTATTACACGTCCGTAAAATATAAAAGATCTTTAGTAAGCACTTCAATAATTCTTATTTATTCCTTTCTCTTGTTAGTATTGAAAATTTTATTTTCAAGCCTACTTAAACAAATAAACACAGAATTACTAGAATATGTCATCTTTGAAAGGCAATAAATGTTATTTTCTTGAGAAGACTCGTAACATACTTTTGGTCTTTCACAGATTACTGTCTTTACCTGCTAGCAGTACCTGCAGTCCATGCATGAGCAATCTTTTCTCAAACTTCCCCTAATCCTTTTCCTTACTTCATTTTCTGTAAGTATGGATTTGTTAACTGCTCCCAAGATATTTCAGTCATATTTTTATTTTAATCTGACACCAAGGAAAGGGCCTTTAGGAGACCATTTGTCCTCTCAAGGAAGGAGCTGGTAAATTGGGTTGTTTTTTGTTTTACCAGCCCAGAATTTAAACACAGTCTTATTTTAAAAAAACCCAGCATGAACCTTGGGTAAGGGTAGTCCATCCATGGTGCATGAATTCAAAATGTTACATTTCTTTATGTATCCTTGTTAGATTTGGGAAAACAAATTGTATTTAATTCTCTTTAAAGAAATTGCTGATTCCTATGTAGAACATAGGAAAAACACCTGAAGTATAATATTCAGGTATAACATAAATTTTTTCATTAAAAAAAAAAAAAAAAAACTAAACCAGAAAATTATTTAATTGTGCTTTCAATCAGGGTTTAATGGTGTCTGTTTCCATCTGTGAAACTCTGAGAGCTTTGTCCTGACTCCGGCTCTCTTGTTCAGAAGGGCAACATGGTTTGCAAAGGTGTGACAGGATTTTGTGTGCAAGCAAAGGGATGGGCTGAGGTCTGAGGGAATCAGTGTTTGTTGGTTTGGATTTTATGTGTCTGGCTGGAATTCTGGAGGGCTGTATGGAAGCAGTGACGGAGGATTGCCATCCCCAATTACAAGTTCAAGAAAAGGCACCCAAAATAAATTCTGAATCTTTTTGAAACCAATTCAAAAATATTTTATTACCTGTTGAATTTCTTTCTCTACCATTCCTGTCTGTCTTCCTCTGTCCTTCTGGTTAACAAATAACCTTGTAGTATATTTGCTAAAGGGTTCTGAAGAAGCTTGAATTAGAGTATAAGGTGCAGTGTTAATTATTCCTCTCAAATGCATTTGCATGTAGGTGATACAAACAAAACCCTTCCAGTTTCCTTTTTAGTTTCTGCAGACACAAGCAGAATCTTGGATAACAGGATTCTTTAATGTGGGTTGGGGTTTTTTTTCCCCCTCATATCTTAATTAGGAAAGGGAAATATGATTGTATAAAGTACAAACTAGGTTTGCGTATCTGAGCAGTATTTTCTGGATTGTGCTTCTGCAACAATATTTAAGATACGAGAATGGAACAGCACATTGGTCTAAGCCTTGGAAACAATGAGTATTATTAATGCTGTGGAAATCAGCAGAACCTGAAAATCACATTCCTCAATAATAGGATCTCTTCTCTTGCATTGGAATCTAAAAAGTTCTTTAATTCTCAGGTTTATCATTTCACATTCTCAAAGTTCATTTCTTCCCTCAATCTGAGGGTGATTTATGGTTGCTCTGTTATGGATGAAGTAGTTTCATCTTTCACCCTCACTGCATTTTCTCTAGCATTTCTATCACTTAAGACCTCAAAATAAAGGTGAGAGAAGATGAATGTGTGTATGGAAGAACTCTCAGCTGGACCCAGCCCCAGGTACCTGAAACTTTGCAGTTTCTCAAAGTTTAATGAATGTTTACTGCGCCAAACAGAACAACCTGAAAGGTCAAATGAAAGCCAAAGGTGTTATTGCACGGAGCTTCATCACTGAGACCCTCCTGGTATGACAGCAGCGGAGCAGCAGTGTTTTGTAAGCAGAGAGTGCTTTGCTCTGCTGGGGTTGGCACACGTGGGGATGGACACAGGCAGCCCTGGCACACCTGCCTGCCTGGCTGGGCTATCCTTGGGTGGCTTGTTTGAGCCCGTGTGTTCCTTTAAAGAATCCGAGACACAAGCATGTTCAGAGAAACGGAGTGTAACGGTGGTGGTGGCTGTGTGAGCAGCAGGCAGTGACCTGGGTTCATCGCGGTGCAGGAGAGGCAGGGGTGTGCCAGGAGCCCTCTCAGCCTGGTCTGTGGGAGCAGCTCCGGGGCACGAAGGGCGCTGGGGGCAGGGGGGCGCTGGGGGCAGGGGGGTGCTGGGGGTACCGAGGGTGCTGGGGGTACCGGGGGTGCTGGGGGTGCAGGGGGGCGCTGGGGGCAGGGGGGTGCTGGGGGTACCGGGGGGTGCTGGGGGTGCAGGGAGTGCTGGGGGTGCAGGGAGTGGAGGGGGTACCGGGGGGTGCTGGGGGTACCGGGGGTGCTGGGGGTACCGGGGGGTGCTGGGGGTGCTGGGGGTGCAGGGGGTACCGGGGGTGCTGGGGGTACCGGGGGGTGCTGGGGGCAGGGGGCTGCTGGGGGTACGGGGGGTGCTGCGGGCAGGGGGCAGGTACGGGGGGTGCTGGGGGTACCCGGAGGTGCTGGGGGCAGGGGGGATGCCGGGCACACGGGGGGTGCCGGGCAGGGGGGATGCCGGGCAGGGGGGATGCCGGGCACACGGGGGATGCTGCGGGCAGGGGGGTGCTGAGGGCAGGGGGGATGCCGGGCACACGGGGGGTGCTGGGGGTACCCGGAGGTGCTGGGGGCAGGGGGGATGCCGGGCACACGGGGGGTGCCGGGCACACGGGGGATGCCGGGCACACGGGGGGTGCTGCGGGCAGGGGGGTGCCGGGCACACGGGGGGTGCTGCGGGCAGGGGCGTGCTGCGGGCAGGGGGGATGCCGGGCAGGGGGGTGCCCGGCAGGGGGATGCCGGGCACACGGGGGGTGCTCCTTCGGGATGCAGCCTGCCCCTGGGAGGGCTGGAGGCTCTCCCCCGCCCGGGAGGGCTGCGGGCAGCCCTGGGTCGGGGCCGGCCGAGGTTCCCCCCGCTGCTCTCGCCGAGCCCAAGCCGAGCCCGGCGAGGGCGCGCTAAGGAGCGGAGCGTGGCCGGGAGCTGATGGATGATCCCCGGTTCTGGCAGCGCCGGGGCCGACGTTCCCTGGGCATCCCATCGGCATTAGCAGGCTGACAGCTCAGCGTTTAGGACATTATGGTAATTTATCCTGCAAACGCTGTCACCTGCACTGTCAGAGTTTGTTTTTAATGATGGTATAACTATTTTGTTTGTTTGTACTGCATTCTTTTCATTTGGCTAATGTCTCCTCATTAGATTGCACCTAGTAAATGAGAGTAATTAAGTGTTTCCTATAGCTCAGATGCAATGATTAAGTTGCAGAGTTGGTGCTGATTATGTTTTGTCATTTATCTCTATTAATCTGAGAATAATCCAGATGATAAACACATGTAATTTTTTAGCTAATGTTCAATAGATGAAATTTATAGCTTCTCAATGGAGCCAAACAATGTGTGTATTTTTATATGAATCCTAAGTTATTGTACTTATATTTAAACATACAATTATCTGTGCAACTAAGAAAAAAAAGTGGAGAATCTACTGGATGTAGAGATTCTCACTTCCAAAAATGCATTTGTGTATGGAAAATGACTACTCATAATTCACAGTTTGGTGACTGTCTTTATTCTGCTTTCTCAAATATCTACAGAGATTCCTGTGGTGATATTTCTGAGGAATTTTTCCTGCAGTTATTATCTGTATTTGTTATTATTAATTCTAGAATACAAATTACATCTCTGGTACTGAAATGTAATTTTCATATAGATACTTCCAAATGACTCAGTTTAGAAACAAACAAAAAAACTACACTAGCACATCAAATTAAGTACCTCACAGCAATTTGTAAATCTTTATTTAACTTTCATGCTGTAGATAGACATTGAAAAATAGCTTCAGTTTTTTCTTCAACACAAAGTAGCAATAATTAATTTTGATACAAATAGTAATGGCAACACTAGGAATACCCTGAGTTGTTTGATGATGTTCCTTTGTTTTCCTGTCTCTGTGACCTTCCTAGCACATCACACTGTGATGTGCTATTTCTAAATTTATTTACTATTTCTAAATGTATAATTTACTATTTCAATATATATATACTTTGAGAAAGGCAGACATCATAGCCCCATAATTGTGTGGGGTTTATACATCAAAATTCTGATTGGCTTCAAAAGCTGCAGCTTTTGTGTGTCTCCAGGTAATGAACTGCTTCAGCATGGCATTTGGAAGAGCTGTTGAGGGACAGACCCTGGGCTAGTCTGGGGTTTCTGTTAAATGTATGTAAATAAAAGCTGGGCAGTGTTTCAGGTGTGCCTCCTGCCTGGCGTTCCTGGCCAGCAGGGGAGCCTCTCCCTGTGCCTGGTGTCCCTGGTGTCACAGTGTGTGTGCCCTGTGCTGTGTGTCCCTGTGGTGTCAGTGTGTGTGCCCTGTGCTGTGTGTCCCTGTGGTGTCAGGGGTGATGTTGTGCCTGCTGTCCCTGTGGTGTCAGGGGTGATGCTGTGCTCTGTGTCCCTGTGGTGTCAGGGGTGATGCTCTGCCTGCTGTCCCTGTGGTGTCAGGGGTGATGCTCTGCCTGCTGTCCCTGTGGTGTCAGTGTGTGTGTCCTGTGCTGTGTGTCCCTGTGGTGTCAGGGGTGATGCTCTGCCTGCTGTCCCTGTGGTGTCAGGGGTGATGCTCTGCCTGCTGTCCCTGTGGTGTCAGTGTGTGTGTCCTGTGCTGTGTGTCCCTGTGGTGTCAGGGGTGATGCTGTGCCTGCTGTCCCTGTGGTGTCAGGGGTGATGCTGTGCCTGCTGTCCCTGTGGTGTCAGTGTGTGTGCCCTGTGCCTGCTGTCCCTGTGGTGTCAGTGTGTGTGCCCTGTGCTGGGTGTCCCTGTGGTGTCAGTGTGTGTGCCCTGTGCCTGCTGTCCCTGTGGTGTCAGTGTGTGTGTCCTGTGCTGGGTGTCCCTGGTGTCAGTGTGTGTGTGCCCTGTGCTGTGTGTCCCTGGTGTCAGTGTGTGTGTCCTGTGCTGTGTGTCCCTGTGGTGTCAGTGTGTGTGCCCTGTGCTGTGTGTCCCTGTGGTGTCAGGGGTGATGTTGTGCCTGCTGTCCCTGTGGTGTCAGGGGTGATGCTGTGCTCTGTGTCCCTGTGGTGTCAGGGGTGATGCTCTGCCTGCTGTCCCTGTGGTGTCAGGGGTGATGCTCTGCCTGCTGTCCCTGTGGTGTCAGTGTGTGTGTCCTGTGCTGTGTGTCCCTGTGGTGTCAGGGGTGATGCTGTGCCTGCTGTCCCTGTGGTGTCAGGGGTGATGCTCTGCCTGCTGTCCCTGTGGTGTCAGTGTGTGTGTCCTGTGCTGTGTGTCCCTGTGGTGTCAGTGTGTGTGCCCTGTGCTGTGTGTCCCTGTGGTGTCAGGGGTGATGCTCTGCCTGTTGTCCCTGGTGTCCTGCGGCCGCTCTGCTCCCTGGGGATGGGCTGCAGTGAGATTCCAAAGTCACCTCCCTTTGGAGGTTCCTCTGCTTTGGACCACTGTTTCTTGCTGGATGTGTTCCCCTGAACAGGTCCTGGCCCTCTCTGGGGAGGGTCTGCCTGGCAGGTGCTGAGCAGAGTTTCACTGTGCTTCCCTGGGCTCAGAGCTCCTGCAGAGCCCTGGGCTGGCTGGCTGGCTGCAGGTGCTCAGCCCGTGGCCAGCCCCCCAGTCCCTGCTGCTGGGGAGGTGAATCCTGGAGCTGGGCTTGGTCAGAGAGGCTCTCTGCCATGCTGTGAAGCATGGTCAATAAAAGCAATGAGATTTGTCGCTTGTCCCAGTTTCAGGTGGTCCCACCCTCTCCGCTCCAGGAGGGGGACAGTGGGTTTGAGCTAAGGGGAGCCAAGAAAGCTGCACTGAATGCTGGTGTGGCAAAGGCAGCTGAAACGTGCTGGGCAGGAGAGCTCAGGGCTGATGGGCATGGCCCAGCCAGAACCCCCAAATTTAAGGGGTTTTCAGTTTGTGCACATTTGTTAGGCTGCCTGAGACTTTTCTGATATGTCTTCTGGATGAGTCCACAATTATTTAAGGTTCAATTTTCATTTTTTAATACCTAAAATCACATTATTGATACAACTTGGTAGACTTCTAGCTTGAAATATATGTTAATCAGATCAAATTGTTGCTCGTTAGAATTTGTTTCCTGAGAACATCCATTCAAAGGCATCAGCATTCTTTCTGGAAAAGCAAATACTCTGTTCTGTTTATGTGGGTCAATCCTGGAGTAGCTGCTTAATATCCCGTGTCTGGAATTCAGTTGTCTTTTCTCTTGGGTGGGTCAGGAAGGCAGTTGAAGCAGGCAGTAATGGCTGCTGGGCTTTCATTTCTTTGTGACTGGTAAATGAAACACATGCAGCCTCACCAAACTACATGACTAATGACAACCTCCAGTGGCTCCTGCAATCAAAGATTAATTTGCTTTATCAAGTTTAAAGAATAGTAGGTGATAAATCATGTCAAAAAGAAATAATCAGTGGCAGGCTGATGTTCTTTTGCACAGTGGAGGACAGGTGCAATAGAGGATTCATCTGCCATAGACTGTTAATTTTGTTCTCGTGCTGATGTGTTAATTTTTATTTAGTTGATTTTTCAGTCAAATGGGATGCATCGTCAACTAATATTTTTACCTAAAATAAATAGTATTGCTTTTTAGCTCTAAAATTAAACATGTTTGGAGTCTGTCACTTTCCATCAAAATATTTCCCACTTAATTCCTTTAAAATTGATGGATATATCTCTCTCCCATTGGGTTTGCTGTCTTGGAGCACAGCTTAATGTGGACAGGAATAAAAATATGCTGTACGTATCTGGTGCATGCATAATATATTTCTTTTCTCCGCAGTTGATTCTTGTTTAGCCAGATCTGCTGTGCTGTTGTCTGTGCAGGAGAGGGCTGAGGTCAGTCCTAGAGGGCCTCTGGTGCTGCAGTTGCTCGGGGTGCTGGCCGCTGAGGTTTGACCCGTGCGGGACCGGCTGCCACCTCCTCCCACCCGCAGGTGGCACAGCGCCGAGGGATCTGCCTGGAGCAGCAGGGAATCAGCTCGCCTGATTCTCACCTGAGGAAGCCATTCAGCGTCTGCAGCTCTGTCACTTATAACTGAATATAATCATCCCAATAAAACCTACAGTCAAAAAAAAAAATCCATTGTAGTCTGACATGGCATAACATGGCACTGACTGACCTGCATTTATTGTGAATCCTGGTGTCCACAGAGCAAGGGCTGCAGATGTTTGTTTTTCAAGGAAAATCCTGGGCTAACTTCGCTCTCCAGCCGCACAGTCGGCTGTTGAGCATTTTCAGTCCTTATTTCAGTTAAACCATGGCCCAGCAACATACTTGGCAACAATGTTTTCTGTGTGTAAGAGAATTTTAGTAAAGGAATAATGCAGATTCAGTTGTCTTCAGTGCTGGCCAGCACTGTGTGTGATTTCCCACCAATATGTGAGCCCTCTAGTGGCATTCCCAGCGCTGGAAGTGTGGCTGGCAGGGCACAGGATGCCCTCGGAGAGCTGAGCATCCACACAGGGTGGCTCATTCTTAACACGGTGGTGGCTCTGGGAATAGATTTGGGGAACAAGAGTCTGTGTTTATCTACTTTGGGCCAAAAAAAGAAAAATATCCCCCTTGCAATTTAAATCTAAAATTCTGTAGCTAAATGAAGACATTTCGTAAATTTCCTTCAGCAGTCTTTAGGAATACAACTCCTCATAACAGCACTTTCACCCCAGAAAAATATCTGTAGCTGTCTTCAAGTTGATAACAGATGAGTGAAGATAGGTAATAAATAATAGTATGGAAAGTCTTCTTGTTTGAACATGTTTTGCCAAAAGCACTGAATATGAAGTTGGGTGAGAGAAAGGAGAAGCATTCTCTGAGTGTGACTGACACACTTTATGATGATTTAGTGGAACACCTCGCGGCCGGCTGTCGCTTTTTTTCACAGGTGTTCCAAAGCTGTCACACCCCTGTTTCTCTAGCACAACAAAGTCATGATCTAATTCATTGTTAATTGTTGAATGCTCCTTTTCATAGTATCCAGAGATGCCCCAGGAGCCACGTGGCATCCTTGGATTCTTATGTGTCAAAAAAATGGAGTCGCAACCTTAATGTTTGAAGCAGTACAGCTTGGGTTCATCTGTGGATCTCTTGAACTTAGGAAGGCTTGGGGCTTTTTCCACTTAGGAAAAAGGTGTATCTTAGTTAAAACAAAAATGACGATAAGCATTTTCTCCAGAGCATCTGGTTCAGGTTTGTGTTAGGCTTTGTGAGTGTGTGGTGTAGCAGGGTGTGATTTTCATACCTAATTGGGTTAGTGAAAGGCAGAATGACTGGTGCAGCCCTGTGCGTGTGCACAGGAAGGAGCAGGGGTAGGCTGCTCCACCCGGGCAGTGTGCAGACTGGGGCAGTGGAGACTGTTATCTTGTCTGTAACCATTTTCCATATCCTGAAATCAGATTTGCAGAACAAACAGCAGTTGGGCTAGGCTTCATATTTCATTAGATGGGTGCATCCTCACAAAATTATTTTTATTAGGCCATGCAGAGATCTTTCTGACATTTACTTTTGTGTGCTTATAGAGTAATCAAAAATGCTAGTAATGTCCTGATATGGATCTGTTTCACATACAGGAATATATTTTTGAATTATGCCTTTCAGACTTAAATGCACTTTTGTTAAACATCACAGGAAGGCAGACGATTTCCTTTCTTCCACTTGCCCTTCTTCTGAAGCAAGGAGGGGAAAAATACCCCAAGTGTTTCAGTGGTGTGTTGCACACAGGTTTCATCTGTATCATCTTTGTTGGAAGAGGTGGTAGTTGGCACCAATGTGGATCAAAAGAACAGCAGTTAGGAAGGCCATGAGGAAGGTTCCATATTATTTCTCCAGAGCATTCTCACTACTGACGAGTTGTTTCTTGAGGCATGTAGCTCTATTGAGAAAGATGTCTTCTGGGAACAAAAGTTTTATTTCTGAAGCAGGGTTTTATATCAATTTAAGTATTAAATGATTTGTATAGATATCATCTACACAATAAAGTGTCTGATCACAAGATACATAAAAACTTTCGTGTGTGAGTCAATATAAAATCATATTATTTTAGATTTTATAAGAATGTGCACAGAATCTGATGATTTAAGTAACATTAGTAGAGTAGACTATCTTTGAATGAGCTCTGAACAGCACAAGTCCATTCTAGTTTATACATTTTCTTTAATAATCAATTTCTTCTGAATAACAGTGACATTTAGATATTAACATAATCATCTCAATATGTGTGCTAAACCATATGAACTAAACACTTAGTTTAGCAATTTCTCATAAGGTGGGGGTGAGTCAGCAGCACCTTCCCAGCTCACTGGGCTTCTGAGGTGCTCCAGGTTCTCCAGCTGGGAGCAGCTGTGTCTGACAGCATCTGTCATCTTCAGATGAGAGCGCCGTGTTTGCTGAGGGGTCAGCAGAAGGAGCTGTGTGCATGGGAAAGGCTGTGGCTGCCACTCAGACTGGGAAGAGGCAGGACAGGGTACTGGCTGCCACGGGGTCCTGCGGGAGCCGGGGGCCTGGAGGGCACTGGGCTGCTGGGGCTGCTGCTGGCTGGGGACCTGCAGCTCCCGTTGGGCTGCTCAGCACCGGCCAGCCCATCCTTCAGTGTGTCCTCTGCCCTGTGCCTCACTCAGCTGAGAGTGAGAGGGCCTTCATTTGCTCTGCCCTGCACTCTTCTTAGCATGCTGACAGTCTGTGTTTCCCTGCCAGAGCCAAGGCAGGCTGTGTTCTCGGTGCACAACTTCAGGCTGTCACTCCTTTGTTTCCAACTTCAACTTCAGAGGCTGCAGTCTGAAGCTCACCACGTGCTACTGAGAATAATCACTGATCAGGGTTCTTGACCAATTTTGATTGATTGGTTTCATTAGTTTTTATTACTTTTGTAAGCTTTTCGATAAATACTCATGTAACTGTAATTCTGCTCCCTGCTGGTGATCCAGAGTTGGATTTATTGCTGTTATCTGTACAGCATATTTGTGTTTGGAATTTCTTGACTAATACTATGCTCTCTCAAATTTTAGCTATATTTTTTAGTTGCCTAATTTCAGCAAAAGTTAAAGATTGGCAACTTCTCTTTAAATTATGCCTCTCAAATACTTTGTGTGCTCATAGGTCAGATCATCTCATTCTTTTTTCCTGAGCTCTTGCTTGATTTCAGTGTCCTGTGTTTCATCTTGAACTCTTGGGTGAAATTCAGAGTTGATGAATTTTTGGTATTCGAGTGTCACTGTGCTTTTATATTTAAAGATATTTGTAACTCCTCATGAACCAAACTGTAGTTTTTAGGGGTCTGTCCTATTAAATTCTCTTTCCCCTGTGCACCACTTTGAGGACTCCTGTTCCTCTAAGGACCCTCCTGATACAGACACACCAGGCTTGGTTCACTTGTTATTCTTGACCACCTTAGAATTGCACCAATATTTCATCCCCACAAGTAGACAGACTAACCTGAATTAGGAAACCACAGGCTCTGCTTTGTTTGTTGTCCTGGCCACTTGGTTTATTACACCTTGTTTTTGTCTGCTTTGGATAAAGAATGTCTTTTTCTTGCTGTTTTAACCACTGATGCAAAATACAGGAAAACACACTATCAGGGTAAACCTAGGATTAAAGGAGTGGAAAAGTGTCTGGAAACTATTTCCCATCTCATTTTGCATCAAGCAGTGCTTGTCCAGGGTGAGAGACGTGCCCCACAGCATCTCAGGTCAGAGTGATGGATGGTTATGGGAGGAATTCCTGGTCCTGCCATCCCCCACTGACATGTCAGAGGTGTTACCTTAACAGGCAAAGTCTTTAAACAGTTTTATGAGTAGGGAGTTGAGATCTGTTTACATGCTCCATTAAAGAACTGCCATTTTGGAACTACAGAGGGAAAGTTGTGAGAGCAAAGCAAAACCAAAGCTTCAGGAGCTCTAAAAATCATTGTGAGTGGAAGAAATAATATTTCAACTACACATCTGAATTTTAGCATATGATGATATAGGGACAATGAAAAGGAATATAATGTTTAGGACAATGATTTATGAGACAATCAAATTGTAAGGAAGAAATTTATGAAAATAGTTGAGCACATCAGGCTAAAAATAATGTAGATGGAAAGGCAGAGACCATGCATCTCAGCACTCTGTGCTGCCAGCAGTGAGGGCTGGACTGGCCATGGAGCAAAATTATTTATTTAAGAGCAGTTCAACGAGCTTAATAGATATGTCTAATTTAAAGCATTTCTTGAAGAGATGCATGATGAAATAAAACTGCAGGGTTTTTTGGTTGAAATCTACTTTAACAAAGAAATGCTTTCCAAAACCTCTGATACTTTTTAAAATTAAAAATACAAATTGTGGTTTGCATGGTATGTGCTGGAGAATTATTGTTTTATATTACAGTAGTATGTTGCAATTATTATTTAAAATGTTATTTAATTTTTAGATTCAGGTGTAAATCGGTGTTATCATGCTGAAATTGAAAAACTGTGGTCCCCTTTTTTCCCTGAAGGTATCTTGAAGGGCATTAACTAAAAAGGCAATTTATTTTTAAAATATTTTCACCTGAACTACTGGTGCAAATTTTATGTTTAGCTATGTAAATCTGTAAGAAACCCTTAGAAAGTTACCTTTTGTTTAATCTTATGTGGAGCCCCTGGTTCGTGCTTGTCTGTTTAATAAAGGGTCAGATTTTATTTATGTGGTTAAGTAGAACATAAATGTAGACACTTCACACGATGTACCATGTAAATGTAAGCCTTTGTAGTTACAAGGTTTTTTGTAGCTGGAGAATTGTTTTAAAAGGCATGTAATTTATTAGCTATCAGTAGCTGCTTTATTGCCTTGCCGCGCTGCAGTAATAAATAAAAGAAAGTGAGCTGATTTTACAAATGGCACACAAGGTGCACATTTTGTGAAAAAAGTCTTTTTTTAAAGAATTGGCATTAAATCCTTTTTTGTGATGACAAAGAGGCTAAGAGTGCAAACTGTATTTTCTGTTTATCGAAAACAGAGTCTCTTTTTCTCGAGGGCATTTTTTCCTATGATCATCAAGGGATTTCAAAAGCAATAAAGTGTGGAATCATTGTTCGACTTGAACAGTATTAAAACTTAGGTTTTAATTTCAGTGAAGTAATAAGATTTGAACCTGTCTCACATTACAGCACTGTAAGGCATTTAGCAATTGTATTTTAAAGGAGGTTTTTAAAATGCAGCTCACTTGAAAGCTAACTGTGTATCGAGTAATTAATAGTTTCTCTTCAGCACAGGCTGTTGTGAATCATACTAAGAAATCTTGGTTTTGTTAATAACAAATTAAGATAATTGTAAGGAAGTTAATTTGTAATTAGTTTAAACTTCAAATCTTTTTTGCCCCTTTCTGAGATAGATTTTCAAATGAAGACAAAAAAAAAAAACCACCAAAAAAAAAACCCAACCTGAGGGTTTCAGCATGATTTTCACCTTAGCACTGAGGAAGAAAGGTCACAATGTTTACCTGTATATTTCAAGAAACTGTATTTCTTGGTTAGCAGCATATGTCGGCTTGCCTTTAAGCAGTGGTGAACTATTTAATCAGTAAACACACTTTATAGAATAATGCAATTTCTGTTTCAAAATTGCACATTGCAGAAAATTCTGCAGAGCTTCTCTCTTCTGTACTGACACGGGGAGCTCTGGGATACTGGAACTCACTGTGCTGCTCTGGCACAGATATTCTCCGAGCTCAGACTGAAAATATTCCTTCAGGTTGGTGGGTAAAATGTGGGCTGGTGAGGGCAATGCACAGGTGTGATTTTGGGGAGGGGAGTTTGGCACAGGTGCCTGTTCCAGCTGCCGTTGTGTTGGCGTGGGTGCTGAGAGCTGTGGCCTTCCATGGAGGTTTTGAGCAGCAACTGCCCCCACCAGCCATCAGGTTTGTTCCTGTATTCTACTAGATGGCCTAGACTGTAAATATTAGAGGATCTAAAATAAATCAACATATTATCCTAAGGATACAAAGCGTAAGAGCTATTTGTGGCTAGGAGCCCTTGACAGATAGTTGGGCTGAGGCAGATGATTGCCCGCCTTTGGATCTGGCTCCCATTGCTGTGCCTGCAGGCAGTGTGGTGTTCTAGTTGTATATTGATGTCAGGGTTACTACTGAGTGGCTAGCAATGACAGATGTCTATAATTAGAGGCAATGCTGCCAGTATTTCAGAGGAGCCGGCCTATGTTGAGCCATTATCTTATTTCTGGCTTGCCAAAGAGGGTTGTTCAAATTGCTGGTATTAGCTGTGGTGGCTGTAACACCTCTCCTTATGCCCTGGGATAAATGTGCAAAGGCACCATCATGTACAATCCTGGTGCAAAGCCTCTTCAGAAGAAGTGATCCTGCTAAATTTCATGTGCTTAAGGCTCGGTTTGGAGATGCAGAACACCCGCAGTGCTGTTATTCAGTGCAGTGCAATAGTTTTGGATAGAGAGATTTTAGAGCTGTACTAAGTGGCTCTGATTTTTGTTCCTTGTTTTTAAGTGCCAAAGTGATGCAGATTCTTGACTGTTGGTGTTTATTGCACATAAGTATGCTGAGTGGGCCGCTCATTTAGATACAATTCAGCATCTGAATAAAATTTAGCTGCACACTTGTAATAGTTATATAGGGGCAAGTCAGCGTGTGGATTAGTGCCATTCGAGTACCTGCACTTCTGGATCTTTTGGAGTGTTCTGACTGGCACAAATATAACCTTGTAACTGCACAGTGGTGCTTCATTTCAATCACGAAGGATTTTAAAACAGCATTTTGGCTTATTGTTAAGCAAATCCTTGACTGCATGTATGGCTTGAATTTATGCCATTCAGTGTATAGCTCTGATGGAAACTGCAGCCCAAAACTGTGCTTCAAAAGCTAAAAATCTTCTGGAAGGTGTTCAAAAAGTAACAGCTGTTAATTGTATTTCCATTTTCACTATAATATCTGCTCTTTAAGCCCTGAAGGGGAAGATAAGAGGCAGTGGAATTAAAACTCTAACAGTGCTTAACAAAAATGAAAGTCTAAACAAGACTATTTAAGTTAAGCATCCTTTTAACTAATGGCTAACTGAAAACCTAGCAGGTAAACCCATTTCTTTTTTCTTTGTTTTTTACGGAGAATGCTTCTCAGGCTGCATCAGTTATAAGAGCAGCTCGTTCATGGCAGGTCTCCTGTGTAAGTTCAGCAGAATCGTATCTCTTTCTTTCAAGATTTTCAGAAAACATGGATTAAGGAAAGAAGAAATAAATAAGTAAATAAAAGCTGAGAGATAGTGGTTGAAATAGAGATCAATTTCCATGTAAGAGAAGGCTCATTGCTGGCACCATATAGGCATTTTGTAGATCAGGAAGCAGGGAGTTAATCACTCTGGCACCCTAGACTCCTCTGAATCCTCCAACTTATGGGGAAGACCTGGGGAGCAGGGCCTGGAAAACAGCCTTTGTGGGAACTGTTAATACCTCTTACTGTTGGAGCTTGTGATGGCAGAGTATTTCAACAGACTAGGAGGTAAATAACATCCACAGCAATGAGCCACACAGCACATTTACCCTTCCACCTAAAACAGAGCACTTGGTCACAATAACAATCTCCTCATTTTTAAATGCTGGGTTGTAGTAGGTCTCTTTCAGTGGAGGATGACTTTATGCAGTATTTTAAGCTAGGTTTGGAGGTAAGACAATAAATTGTCTATATGATTTATGTAATTGGTGTGGGTGCTCTGGTTGATATGAGCACAGGTAGCAGTGGGTAGGAGAGGAGCAGCTGAAAGCCCACTTGAGTCTTCAGAGATCCTGTCTGAACTACCTGAGGCACTTCCTTAGGCCTTTCTGGAGAGTTCCTTCATTTAGAGTTTACCATAATCCAACATATTGACTCATTCTCTTGGTTTAGGCTCTGAGCTAAGAGGTTTTTGAGCTGTTGCCTTTTTAAGACAGCTGGTCAGGAGTGGAAGTGACCAAGGTTTTCCTCTGCTAAGAAGGGGAGATAAAAGCCAGGGCTCTTGAAGCCCTCAGTTTGATCAGGAGATAAAGATGAGTGATCTGGCACCCTGATAGTCCAATTAGGGGATCCAGTTCCCATTTCCTGAAGCTGGCTGCAGAATGTGGAGCTGGATTTCTGCTGTGTTATGATGGAGATTTTAAGTGCTGAAAATTCAAATCCCTGAATGTGATTTAAAAATAGGGGAAATTACAAAATGTGTTCTGGCACTCAATACCAAGAATGGCACTTGCAGTTAGTGTGGAGGTCTGGTGCATGCTGGAGGTGTGCTGGTCAGGGTAGAGGGGGTAGAGCCCCACGGCAGCTGCCCCTGCTGTGTTTGGATTCCCAAAACCACCACGGGCACAGACAGGCTCCCCTCCTTGTGCTCCGTGTGCTTCAGCCCTGCCGGGCTGGGTAGACGGGGTGCAGGTCTGCTTCTGCCCTCGCTGCTCATGACAAAATGCTTTAATGTCGCCGTGATCGTTCTCTGCAGCCAGGCCTGGGGGCGTCAAGGACGGGATAATAGCTGCAGCACTGGTGCTGTGCCTGCGGGTAATAACTTCACTGTAATTTTCTGAAGATTCATTATCCAAAATCTTAATTCATTATAATAGCCCTTATGAAAACTGTAGAAACTAACATTTTCTTGTGCTTTCTTATTTGCACAGTGTGAGAGATTCATTGCTCTGTTTTAATTTGTTTCATGGGGTGTGTTTGAGTACATTCCATACAGTGCTGTTATTGAATTTCTGTGACTGTCATTACAGAGCCATACAACCTTTAGGAACTCATATTCTGAGCTTCCCAGTTCTGTAATCTGCTTCACATTTAAGAATTGATATAATTAGCTTCTTCAGAGTTATAATGTTAGAGCCAAAAAGAGAAGACTTCCAAAGGCAAAGCAAAGTTAAACATATCCAAGGCCAAAGAGTAGGGAAGACAAGGAAATAAAGTTTTGGAGTGATTGCTGAATTATTTCTGTTTTCTTGGTCTGTATTTTGCGCAAGTATTTTGCTGTATAAAACATTGCTTCCACAGTTTTATTTCTTGTCCTTTTGGGAGAGTTCAAGGAGCTGGGAAGTGCATGTTTATATAACTTGAACAACTGATAGCCCAGAGAAGCTGTGGGCTTCCTGGAAGTGTCCCAGGTCAGGCTGGAAAGGGCTTGGAGCAGCCTGGGATAGTGGAAGGCGTCCCTGCCCGTGGAAAGAGTGGGACTGGGTGGGCTTTAAAGTCCCTTCCAAATCTAATCTTTCTGTGATTCTATAAAATTTCCAGGATAATTTAAAAATTCCCTGGCACCAGAGCTTGTGAATCTGCTGTCTTCCTTCAGGGTCCTGATGCCACCAAGGTGGCTGTAAGGGTACAAACAGAAAAAAGAAGGATCCCGGGATCCTTGCTTTAACACTTGGATCAGTATGTTTGAAATTGCTGCAGATCAGTACTGAAGGTGTTTCACTGGTCTGTTCTTTCTCTTGGCTGTCATGGCCACTGCTGTCACCTCTGAGCACAGCAGTGCCACTGTGGATTGAGGGCAGAGGTGCCACCAGCTCCAGCCTGAATCAAGGTTCCTGGAGCTGTGCAGCTCCTGAAGCCTTGTAGCCTAACCCTGCCAGGTGTGAGAACGTTTCCCTCACGGTCTCAGGTGTGTAAGGTGAGCTGGGGATGGTGTTCTCCTTCCAGCTGACGTTGTTGGCCATGCATGTTTTAGTCACACAGCTCTGGGCTGACAAGGAATTCTCTTTTGGAGTTGTAAATCTTGCGGTTATAAGGATCTGGGACTCATTGTGTCACTGCTTTCCAGGGGTTTTCCTGGGTTTTCCTAGTGGAACCTAATTCCCTGCTCCTTGCTGGCAGTGTCTGAGGACAGGAGGAGGGTCAGCCTCGGGCTCCTCGCAGGAGCAGGACAGGGAGGGGTGAAGGGAGCCCCGAGGTGTGCGGCCCTGATGCCCTTACCCCCAGGGCTCCCCGTAGGACCTAAGCAGAAGATGAGATCACTTCCACAGCTTTTTACGACCCGTTTCAGCAGGGCTTCTTTCCGCCTTTTGCATATGTAGCACAGCCTTTGTTGTTGGATTGTGTTTTATTATTATACATCCAAAATGCTTTATCATTAATTTTTCATAGTGCTTAGAAGTCCAGGGGCATTGCGTTGGTGTGGTGGGAGGGGATTACTCTTCTGTTTTTGTATGTTAATAGCATGTTCGGGTTTTGAAAATGATTTTGAAGAAGGTGTTTAAAATATCATATTTATTTTAGCTTACAATTTGCCACGCTATCGAGGGGGTAGTTTTTATTGCGAGGGCTATATTCATGCTGACTTGGAATGACCCTGTCGCACGTGAAAACAAATCAGATTGTTGCTGTTAATGAGCTTTTCAATTTACTATTCAGTGGATCAGATAAGTGGATTTAAGAGGTAATGATCCTGCTTAGCACTCAGGCTTGTCTGTCAGATCCTCGTAGTGTGGGAAATCCCCAGGGACAAAAGCGTTGACACAGTTCTTGATGGGATAATGGGAATCAAAGCTAATGGATGATAAAAGGAATAGTAAGAGTTACAAGGATAATTGTGGATTAAAGCAGTGCTCTTTGTCAACACTGACTGCTGTTTTAGTATTTTATTTGTTAAACTCTGATGTGGGGAGAGCCGAGCTGACAGCGGAGCACAATGAGCCGGGAGGGAGGCTCGGAACACTCATGGGTAGCTGCTGATGCCTCTGCATTCCTTGCTACCCCTTTTTTTCCTGCCATGACACCAAACACAAAAATTCTGAAACATTGCAAAAATTGCAACTGCTGTAGCATTTCAGCAGTGCGTTGTTTAGGGAGTGGATTTTTTTTAATTGGAAAGTATTATTTTTATATTTTAATATAATATTTTTGCTACGTCTAATTACTGGAAGCAATAACTTCACACTTACACGGTGAACATAGTATTTTGCAACATTTAAAGATTGCATTATATAGTATTATTTTTTTTCATTTTTTTAAATTGTCCTTTCACTACTGATTTTGCCACCAAAAACTATATTCATACAATTATAAAAGGATAAATTAGCTTACAAATTAAGTTACCCTTGATTTTGGCACGATTTCTGGTTAGAGCTGCAAGTTTACATCCTCCTGATTTTAGTAAGACAGAATTTAAAGTCTTTGGGATGTAAAAATACAATTGTTGATATTATTGTTTTTATTGTTATTATTAACTGCCTCAGAGGTGGAGCATTGGTAATTTGGTTTTTAAAGCAAGTCCCAGGATTCTATAAGGGCAGAGGGAGGGAGGTGTGGGCAGCTGTGGGTGCGGTGGCATGGGTGCCGAGGCTGGGATGGGATGGGCAGTGGGGAGGGAGCGGGCAGGGGATGGGAAGGGAGCGGGCAGGGGATGGGAAGGGAGCGGGCAGGGGATGGGAAGGGAGCGGGGAGGGGATGGGAAGGGAGCGGGCAGTGGATGGGAATGGAGCGGGCAGGGAGGGGATGGGAGCGGGCAGTGGGTGGGAATGGAGCGGGCAGTGGAGAAGGGAGCGGGCAGGGGATGGGAAGGGAGCGGGCAGTGGGTGGGAAGGGAGAGGGCAGCGGGTGGGAAGGGAGCGGGCAGTGGATGGGAATGGAGCGGGTAGTGGAGAAGGGAGCGGGCAGTGGAGAATGGAGCGGGCGGTGGGTGGGAAGGGAGCGGGCAGTGGATGGGAATGGAGCGGGCAGGGAGGGGATGGGAATGGAGCGGGCAGTGGATGCGAAGGGAGCGAGCAGTGGATGGGAAGGGAGCGGGCAGGGGATGGGAATGGAGCCGGCAGTGGAGAAGGGAGCGGGCAGTGGAGAAGGGAGCGGGCAGGGGATGGGAATGGAGCGGGCAGTGGAGGAGAAGGGAGCGGGCAGGGGATGCGAAGGGAGCGGGCAGTGGAGAATGGAGCGGGCAGTGGAGGGGAAGGGAGCGGGCAGTGGGGAATGGAGCGGGCAGTGGAGGAGAAGGGAGCGGGCAGGGGATGCGAAGGGAGCGGGCAGTGGAGAATGGAGCGGGCAGTGGAGGGGAAGGGAGCGGGCAGTGGGGAATGGAGCGGGCAGTGGAGAAGGGAGCGGGCAGGGGATGGGAAAGGAGCGGGCAGTGGAGAAGGGAGCAGGCAGTGGAGAAGGGAGCGGGCAGGGGATGGGAAAGGAGCGGGCAGTGGAGAAGGGAGCGGGCAGTGGAGAAGGGAGCGGGCAGTGGAGAAGGGAGCGGGCAGTGGAGAAGGGAGCGGGCAGTGGAGGAGGGAGCGGGCAGTGGATGCGAAGGGAGCGGGCAGGGGATGGGAAGGGAGCGGGCAGTGGAGAAGGGAGCGGGCAGTAGATGGGAATGGAGCGGGCAGTGGAGGAGGGAGCGGGCAGTGGATGCGAAGGGAGCGGGCAGTAGATGGCACCAGGCGCTCACCGCTGGGAGCGGCGCTGGGGCTCTTCCAGCCCCTCTGCTGCTCGCTGGGACCCACCAGCAGGCAGAGGCCATGCAGGCCGGGGTGTCCCCAAGGGGACGGTGTCCCCAAGGGCTGGTGTGGCTGCAGTGACACCCCTGGGTGCTGGCCCTGCGTTTCACCCACGCAGCACAGCGGGCGAGAGCGGGGAGGGGCTGGCACAGGCTCGGGCAGCAGCTTTGCACCATCGTCACCTTTCTGTCCCTGAAGGTGATTTAAGCCTACAAAATGTTTTTAGCTGAACTGAATGGTAGGATACGAAAACCACTGGAAAACTTTATGAAGATTACACAGTAAGGAAAAAACAGAATGGCTGTGTCCTGTGCATTTGCAGCTGCATGTTTCCCACAGCTGGCTCTGGCAGGGTGCTGGGAGACCAACCCTGAAATGGGTGTCCTGGACTGGAAATAAAGGGACACATACACTGCTGCAAGCTGTTGGGCCTTTGTTCTCCATTCAAGGACACAAAACAATGTCTGAAGAGTACCAACCTTACTGATCATCAGTGCAAGAACTTGTAAGCTTAAGGACAGCATTGATTCACATCCCACTGAGGACAGACTGACAAAGATGTTTTCTCCACCCCTTTCTAATTTTCTGTAATAAACCAGGTTTTTGAATAGAGAGTGTATTGTTCTAAGAACAACAAAGTGAGGTTAATGTGAAAATTTACACGTCTTCCTTTGTGGGAAGAAATGTTTGTAAGAGCAAGTAAAAGCCTCAGTCCCACACTGCAGGACCATCAGAGAGTGGGTAAGCCATCTCCCACAAATGCTGCAGCCTGCAAGGTCGTAGGTTGGATGTATAGGCACTAATGCCTGTGCTTTCCTCCTGCACAGTCAGACTGGGGAAGGTTTTAGAATAACTGAAAATGCTGAAGGTAGTTAGTGTCTATAGTATGTTACTGTTGAAATGTTAATTTCCAGGCGCATGCCAGGATGTCCAAAGTCTTGGGAATAAAAGGTGACAACCATGTTCTGGAAGCATTTATGACCAAAAATGTAAGTTTGTGCTTGGGTTCTATTGTGTATGTCGTTTGTTTTGTCTTTAACATGCTGTCAAGTTTGCTCTTTGCTAGAAAAATGTTTGCTGTGAATTTGAACTATTTGAAGTAAGGGATAACCCTCTTTTGAAGGACCCATATCTTCCTTTCTGAAGGGACTGCAAGCCTCTAAGTGAGCAGCTGCAGCTCAGTATTTCCACCACAGTGCCTGTGTCCCCTCTCAAAATGGCTTATGGGGGCAGAGCTGAGATGTCCCAGCCTCTTGTTTAATGACAAACTGGCACAAACAGCCCCCACCCCTCCCTTCTCCTTCCTGCACCCCGTGTGGAATTGTCTGTAAAGTTTTGTGGCAATTCAAAGTGGGGAACTGACTGAAGTAAACTAATCTTCCATTGTTTTGGAAAAGTTTTCTTGGATAGATTTTTGTTCATGATCTGGCAAATTTTGCTATCTTAAAAATGCAGGTTCACAGAGGAGGATTCTCAGGCCTTACACTGAAGGAGACAAGAGGCATTATCATCACCTGTCTTCACCTCTCTGGCATTTGTAGAATAACATGGTGTGTTGTTTTGGCAGAGAAGTGCTGCAGTACTCTCTCTCAAGAATATTCCTGTTCAGACAATTACTCTGGAGAACACACCGTGTCTCATGCCTCTGCTGCAGCAGCTTTCCTTGGCTGCCAGCCAAATTCCCAGGATTTTGGGGTTCATTACTTATGGCCTTCATGATATTTACTAGATTCTCCTGACACAAAAAGAGTTTCACCTAAAAGAATTTTTTTTCACTTGAAGCAAAACAAAATGATCCCTCTGAAAAACTGTGAATATACTCAAAAAAAATCTGGGAGTCCCCCGGAGGCAACGTGGCCCATGTGTGCCTGGAGAAAGAGAAACAAGTGTCTCACCTCTCATTTGGCAGTGAAGGAGATGCTGTGTCTGGTCATTTACTTCCTGTCCTCAATCTGGTTTACAGGACCTTTGAACAGGGTGGATTGCTGAGAAGTTTTTGGAACACTCACACTGAAATAGCTCCTTGAACCACAGCAAACAAAAATTCAGTACTTTTACTCATGAGGGAAAGTGCAGGTTTTAACTATTCACCTTTGTCCAGCTCTAATGAAAAGTATATATTCCATTGCTGTCTGAGCCACCAAGAGCTTTCAGGGTAAGGGATGATAATCTGTCAGAAGTAATTAAAACCTGACTGTTCAGAGCTTTCTTGCCAACAAATTGCTGTCTGTGTTTTTACTGAAATTTCAGCACCACGTGAGGAACAGATTTTCAGTGTCTTTTCAAGGGTTTTGGAAGCCCTTTTTCCTTTGCACTGTAATGGGAATTGGATAGCACATCCTTAGCAACTTTGAAAGTGTTGTTTAAAATGTAGGGGTTTTTTCCCATCTTTTCTGTAATGCAACTACACTTGTAATATCCTTAACTTGTGACCAAGACTGTTCATAAATTTACATTCTCAATTCATGTAATTCTTAGATAAGCTTAAAAGGTTTCCACTCTTTCCTTTAATTATTCAACAGGCAAACAAACCCCCAAAACAGCCACCTCAGCCAAATTTGGTACTTTATGGCAGTCATCACCTCTTCTGGCTGGTAGCAGCTTAACTCCTGCAACTGCTTCCTTGGCACAGTCCCAGCTCCCCTGTGCATGGGAGGTTCAGCATCCCATGTGTGAGCAGAAATTCCTCTGTTCCTGGAATTCCTCTGCACTCTGCTGGTGAACCTGCCACTGCCTTTCAGAAAAGGGATTCAGGGCTTCCTGGAAAGAGGATGGCTCACCTGAAGCTTCATGGTTACCACCTTTGGCTCTGTCACTTTAAGCTCATCTTTTAAATCTCTTGAGTTACAACATAGAGGGACACGGCCCTTGAATTTAAGAGCTGTCTTGCCCTCACTTCTCTGAGATCTGTGCATTTTTCTCCTCTTTTATTCCTTGCTTCTCTTCCTTGCATACTGGAAAACTGTTTTTTGTGTTATGAGATTGATCTCTAGATCTTTAGAGGTTTTCTCAGATACTTACATAAAGTTTTGAGAATGTTTCTTAAAAAACTATATTTTATGTGTGTTCCATCTCACCTGATACTGCCACGGCTGAAACAGAAATGGGAATTTCTGTGATTGCCTCTGCTCACTCAGGAGTACTGTCCAGCTTTTATGGTATTGCTCCATCTTTCAGCATCCAAATACAACTCTGCATGTTGGATGAAGAGACTTCCTGACACAGTTTTAATTTTCTCTTCTGTCACCATGGCTTCTTGTTTTTCTTTAAATGTCTTGTGGCTGAAGGATAAAGATTCTGCTCTTTTGCAAAATAGTCTTTACATGACTTTGACATTGGTGTCAAATCTGGGAAGTTCAAATTCCTTTCTATTGCTTTGTATGGTGTATACTTTTTAAGGATTTAGTGCAACTATAAATATCTCCAGAACTCTTCATAGTAGGGATAAACTGTGAATTATGGACTTGTTTGAACAGGCTACCTCTTTAAGGCCATCTGAACCCATATAGCTCTTCAGAGAGATTTTATAAAGTAAATCAATGTCTGTCCATAAATTTAAATTGAGGAATTGCTTTGGTAATTGCATTGTTATGTGTCTTTTCTTGAGCAAATAATACTAAACATTGAGATGCCTGAAACTGTGTTGAGTGTAAAACTTCCTGAAAAAAATAGTTTATGTGTTGTATAGATTCCCTAGCCTGTGAATATGTAAAATCAATAATCAGTGCTGATTTTAAGGCATTTTCCATCTCTTCTTCAGGTTCTCTTCTCTCAAAACTGAAATCCTACTGCATCACAGTATAAATAGCTGGTGCTGATGATAGCCCTTACTTCACAGCCTGTCATCAACAGATGTGACAGCTGAAGGTGAGAATCACTGAGCTCCTTCCCCAGCCAGGGAAACTGAGCAGACAAAGCTGGGCTGACACCTTGGGGCACACCTGGCTCCCAGGGCAGTGGGCACAGCACCATCCTGGCAGAGTTCAAGGGGTGTTTGGACAAGGCTCTCAGCCACGTGATGTGACTTTTGGGGATGTGCTCTGCTGGGCTGAGAGTTGGATTCAATGATCCCTGTGGTCCCTTCCAGCTCAGCTGATCCTGTGGTTCTGTGGGTTTGATGTCATGGTCAGGAACAGGTGCCAGGGCTCCCAACCAGGAAATGACAGGGCCCTTTTGTTGGAGCAGGCTGGTATCCAAGTGCAGGGTGTTAGAGAATGGACCGAGCTCTGCTCACTGGTGCCAAAAATAGGACAAGGGGCAACAGGCACAAACTGATTCCCAGGAGCTGCCCCTGCCCAGGAGGCAGAACTGCTGCCCTGGGCAGTGCCCAGCCCTGAGCAGATGGTGCAGAGGCTGTGGAGTGTCCCTGCCTGGGGACATTGCAGAGCTGTGAGCACAGCCTGCTGTGCCCTGAGCTCTGGGATGGCCCTGCTGGGGCAGGGAGGTGCCACCAGGTGAGCCCTGGGGTCCCTCAGCCCGACCCACTCTGGGATTCAGCAACCTCACTTGAAAAATGACATTCCTACCCTTCACTGGCAGCAGTTTTCCACTTTCATCCGAAGGCCAAGGCCACGTCTTCAGCTCCTGTTGGGTGGAGCAGGTGAGCACAGGAGGCTCCTCCCGGGGTCCTGCCTCAGCCCCACCTGTCCCCCTGAACCTGCAGAGGCAGAGGAGCTGCAGGGCTCCACCGACAGGCTCTGGACATGTCTTGACACTGCCTGGTTCGGGGCTCCTCACTGTGTCACCCCTGGAACCGCTGTCACTTTTCATGTGCATTTTCCTCTGGGTTCAGGAATTTTTGTGAAACCCTTATCCAGTCTTGGATGCTTACTTGCTCTCTGTTGGAACCTTTTGTAGCTTATTCTAATTAATATTCCCTTACCATAAGTTGCAGAGGAATGTTTGTTCCTGGAGTGTTCAGTCAGCCAAGCAAGAAGACAGAAAAAACAAGCCCTGGTAGCAGTGTTTGATATGACACAATATTTAAGGGTATGTGACAGATAATAAACCACCAGGGCTCACAAAAGCAACTTTTCAGTAATTTTCTAGAGGGGGTTGTTACACAAACAGAGGGGAAGGCACCTAGAATATGACAATTGGTATCATTTTATTTCTCCATAGAACTCTAAAACTGTAGGAATAATTTTAATATATTTCCTTGGGTTGAAAGATGAGTGTGGGTTTTCACATTCCATAAGTGAATTTTGTTTAATGAAAACCATACAAGGTGTACTTCTATATGCTGACTTGAAATACCATTAAGCAGCTAACTTGATATTTTAAATATGCATGTGTTTATTTTCTCATGGCATCACAGAAATCAGACTGGAAAGGACTTGAAACATTGCTAAGGAATTCAACAAAACCAGAAAGAGAGACACTGATTTCATTAACAAGATTGATGAAGGAACTAATGAGCTCTCTCCTCCTTTCTACTGGATACTTATTGCTTCTGCAGGATTCAGAACACTTTCAGAATCCCCATGAAATGCAGCACAGGGCCCTGACTGTGGGTGCTTGCCTTGTCATTCCTGTGTCTCCTGACTCACCTCACATTGCTGCTAAAGCCAGAAATCATTCAGCATTTCCTGCTGTCTTCTGGAGGCTTGGAGAGGAATGTATTCTCACGGGAGCTCTCCAGAAGTAGGGTCAAGCTGCACTGTTGGTGCAAACATTCCTTTCCAAGGCTGCAAAGCTGGGATAGCTTTCAGACTACTCACATCATATTTGCAATAAATGAGTTTCTCCTTGTGAAATAGATGTAATAATATCAGGACATAGAAAGGATGAAAAAGTAGATATTTAATACCCTAAGTTCTCTTGAAGATTGGCATTGTGGTGAAGCTGGGGGGTTTTTCTTTGCAGAAACTGGAAAACTGTGGCAAGAGTGGTTTCAGACCCCTCTGCGTGCTCAGGATGTCCAGCAGCCCCGTCCTCTTCTTCTGAATAAATAACCTTCTTTATCAGCAGTGTAAAGTGTTGAAAGACCAGCAGAAAGAGAGGTCAGCTAAAGAAACCAACACCTCAAGTGGGTTCCATTAGAACGATTCCAAGAGGAGCTCTGAGAATGGTGGCTCTGCTGCTTGGAGGGGTGGGGTTTTGCCCAGGCAGCTTCCATGCTCTTTCACTTCACCCTGAGCTTGTATTAGTTAAGTTTAAAATTGTGTTCCCTGGCAAACCATAAAAGATTTCAAAAGTATTAGACACCCACTTTTGTGCTGGAATTTAATATGCAACTTTTTATTGGAAAATAATCGTCCTTGTCTGGCGAAATCCACCATGCAATATTTCTGTTAGTAGGCATAATGCAATAAAGACAGGGAGGGCTATTTATCACTACAAATTTTGAGGATTTCAGGATTCTTTTTATTATTTTAATATATTTCTTTGGTATTAAATCAGAAAAATGATAAATTACACCTGTCGAGGCTGTTTTTCCTTTTTCTGAGAAAATGATGTACAACCTAATTTCACTGGTCATTTTGGCTTTTAAAGATATGTATTTTTTCCTATTAAAAACTCTACCAATAGGGGTTTTTTTTTAATAATAATACTGAAGTACTTTTTATTTCAAACATATGAAGTAGTTTATAACTACTTCCTGGCATTGCAAACTACTTCTTTGGCCTTTTCACATTATATTTGGGGGTTTTTTAAAGGCTTTAAGTGTATATTACTTTGAAAGAAATAGTGTATTGTTAAGATGCTAGATCCAGTGGATCAATATTCAGTATTTGAAACAGATTAAATTGGGGCTCTTCTGAAAGGTTAAAGTAATAATTTATTTCATTTCAGTACTTTCCTGTACACCAATCAGCTTCTACACAGTCTCAGAAGTTGGCATTTTTCTTTTCTTATGTGCATTATAATCTTTCTGAAGGATAAAGTAGAATTAAAAGCAAACCATAATTTCAACAACTGCACTACAGAAAAAAAGAAGAAAAACCATAGGAAGGTATCAACAAAGGCAACAAATTATTGGGGTTGGTATCGGGGTTTCCATTACTTCCACAATTATTCCAGGTTTGCATATTTCGAAATATATTAGTCCAATTTGATTTCAAAGCTCAGTTATTTGAATTATAAATCATTATGTCCCTCCTAGCTGATCAGTGGTGAAATATCTGTGAATTCATTTACATAATGGAATATGTTAGTCATTCCTTTATGTTTGTGAAGCCGAGTGCTCTCTCATACATGTTCAGTTCTTTCTGATAATTAACTTTTCCACTCTACATTTTTGTAGCAAAATAGCTGCAGTTTTTTTATTATTGCAGATGGTTACTTGGGGTAAATAATTTTAGTCTCTCAAATGTTCTCAGTCCCTGTGTTTGCTAGCCTCATGTTATTAAAGAATCTGCCCTATAATTGGGGGGAACCAACTATGAAACTTTACAAAATGAAACAAGGTAATCCCAGGTTGGATGTTACAGATTGACAGAGAAACAACCCTTAAAGCTGAATTAGGAGATTTTCCAATAGCAGGCTGCTATAAAACCTATTCTTACAATGTTATCTGTTTCAAAAGGAGTTTAATCTACTTTCAATTAAAAGGAAAACTGTTTATTCTTATAAAAGACAGCAAAGTCTTTGGTCAGTGGCGTGCAGAGGTGGCACAGTGAAAGCACCCAGCAGAGCCCAGTGGCAGCACTGAGTGTGCTGGGGGCTTGTGGAGCATCTGAGAGTTCAGGCTGCTCTGGGACACAGTGCCAAAGACCTTGCTGGAGCCAAAGTGATCAACCCCCACGGCTCTGTCTCAGCTCTGGTGAAGTGTTTGACATGGCTTAGCATGGATGGGATGTATTTTTATCTCTTGTAACTGAAACAAGTGAGATAAAAGTTATTGGGTTCGTGTGTCTCTTTTGTGACTAGAATATATACCATGAAACATAATTGCTTTAATTAAAGACAGATTACAGTCTTTAATGTTCTAAGGAATGTCTCTATTGTCTATACCTCTAGATGAAATTCAGATTGGGTTTGCCCAAAGTCCATCAGACCCTTTGCTGCCAGCAGCAGCTCTGGAATCCAGCACAAGCCCCTCTCGCTCTGGGGTTTGATACAGGTGAGGATGCAGCTCATGCATTTGGGCAGACCCTGCAGCAGGTTAAGGAAGTCCTTGAGCACAGATTGTACTTTGAAGGCTCTGTAACTGAGCTGACCAGTGAGCAGCAGTAAGTTATTGAAAGTATTTCCTTTGCTTTTAGAAAAATCTGGAAAGCCCTGCATTAGGGCAGAGCAGTTCAGGGTGCAAAGCCAGGTGTTTGGGACTGAGGAAATGGCAGGGCTTGGATTGCCACTGCAACTGTAAATATTGGCAATGTTACAGAGCAGTTTTATTTGCAGGATCCCAATTACTTCCCTCAGAGGATATTTGACTCTCTCAGTTCAGAAGATGTGTTGTCCCAGCTTCAAGAAAAGCTAGTACTTACTATGATTTTTTTTTTCCCCAGGGTGTTGTCTGAATTTTTCAGTCCCTGTGACTGCTCTTGTGGCATTTCTTTCTTTTAGGCCTTTTCTGTCATTCTTGCTGTTGCACTGGGGTGAGTGATCTGGTCTGGGCAGTATCCCCAAAGGGCAGGGGCTGGAATTAGGGGCTGTGTGAAGTGTGGAACTGGACTGCAAAGCTCACACTAACTCTGCACAACCAGTTTAACACACCAAAGATTCCTCCCCACTCCACCTGTCACTTCCCAGAGCTTGCCCATGAAAAGAGAAGGGAGAGAAGCCCTATAGCCAAGAGCCCTTTAAAGAACATAAATTCCTACTCTGAATCAGTCTCAAGGGGAATGAACAAGGGAGAAGCCTGCTACCCTCATTAGGACCTAAAGATGAGTAGGTGAGGGCTGGTCCTTGTGCAGATTGCCCTTTCTAAAGAGCTGTGCACAGTTACTTGTTTGGGATCACAACAAAACAAAACCAGCCCACACTTCCAGGATACCTTTCAGCTGTTGATCTCCTCCCCTTCTCACAGCATCTTGCCTCTCCTAAACTTACACACTCTGAAACAAGTGAGGCAGTGTCACACATAATCCCAACACAGCCCAGGTTCGTTTCCAGGGCAGCTCCATTCTTTATCCCAAATAGGTAGAGGTAGGAAAAACAGTATATGAACATAAAAGATTACTATTTAAATATCATAAACCATACATGTATTTAAATATCATAAACTACACATGTGAAAGCATCTATTTTATTATTGTAGTTTTAAATTTAGCATTTTCTAACTGTTGAATCTTGATTTTCTTATGTGAATATTCCTGTAGGGCAGCAAACAAATGCTGCAGGTTAACAGAGGAAATACCAAAATGAGAAAGGTGTGAAATGTGCACAAGAGCCAGCCTTAGATACAAGTCATTCGAAGTCAATGATTTGTGGTCTCTGTAGCTCAGTAAAAATGTGTCCTAGCTCAGGGTTTTGTTCCTGTAGGTCCCATGAAGTCCCCACAATGTGAGATTTTCCTGTGAGAGCCTCAGAGCCTGACCCTTCTGAACAGGTGCAAAGGTGAGGCCTTTGCTGGTTTGTTCTGGTTTCTTTTCCTGTCGGTGGAGATGAGAATGAGTTTGAGAGTTTCCTGCTCCCCCTCACAGTTTGATTTAAGGGGTCACTCAGACACTCAACAGGAGTTTTGAGCAAGAAGAAGCAAAGGCAGGTTTATTTCTATTGCAGGGGAAGAGCTGAGAGTGGGCAAGCTCTCAGCAGCAGTGTGGCACCTCTGCTGTCAGGCTCCCTGCACACCTGGGCACCTGTGTGTGCCTGTCCACACCTGAACACGTCTGCTTTAGGAGGAACTCGGACAGCAGAGGTACAAGGGCTGTGAATACCATCCTAGATAAACTTGGTACAAAGACTTTCAAAGGCATTG